>NC_067237.1:18220257-18535007 GCF_019924925.1 Ctenopharyngodon idella | reverse complement strand
CCTAAATTTTACCTGTTCATCATATAAAACGATTGTGTCTCTTTAGAAGACTTGGATTAAACAACTACATTCATATGGATTTATGATATATTATTTCATTATTGGGTGAATTCAGAGGACTCTTTTTACCATTGAGATGACTTGGAAAAAGTTTCCAACTTAACCTGAATTCACCCTACTATCTCCTTACCCCAATCTAAAGGACAGCAATGCCTTACCAAGACACAAAACAGCAGCAAACAATGTTGACATATACGTCAAGCATGGCAACTCACTTTAAGAAGTATCTCTGTCCCGAAGGGGTCTTGGCCATCTCCCAACCTGGGGGCAGTGGCACATCATCGGGTATCTCGTACGAGGACTGGCGGAGATGCTGAGGTGGGGCGTTTGCTGGACCCATGCTGCTCAGATTGCCAGGGGAAACAGCGCCCAGCTGCAGGGAGGCAGGTGAGGAGTGTGCCCTGACATGCTGGGGCGTGAGGGTACCAGCAGTACCTGCATCTGTGCTGGCCTGTAGAGGGATAGAGGATTAGAAGACGTTTAGATTAGCAAAAGGCTATAAGCAAAAGCGAAGACCTAAATATTCAAAACACCAATTTTGAAGTCACATGTATATACACACTAGGAGCACGTACGCATGTACACCCACACAAATATACAGCAATGCCTCTTAACCTACGTAACTCAAATATGCACCATTGCGAAGGTCATTATACTAAAAATATTTTCCTCGTAAAACTTCCGCTGAAATGATAACAGAAACTAGGGCTGCAATACATTACATCACATAAATACATTCATTAATCATGATAAAGGTAATCATTAAAGCATTGTTCCTTATGAATGTTGTTTTCTTTACTTTTTAACAAATCTATTTTCTTGATGCCATAAAAGTAGAATTTGTTACTGTAAACATTCTTTGTAACTTTAACTAATCACTCTGCTCAACTAGCCTATAACTTTTTAAAGAAAACATGAGAAAAATAAAAATCTGTTTTGTTTGCCAAAGTTGTTCACTGCAGTGAAATTGTTAATGAGCTCTGTGATGCATGTACAAGTTTTTATCCAGAGTATAAAATATAATGCAAATACATTAATAACATATTTTACATTTCATTTTATTTTCTAAGCTATTTAAATAAATTGATTTAAAATAAACTTTTGAACTATGGGGGGGTTGGAAAAATATGGGAAATCAGTCAGTTCCAGTGAATAAAGGGGAAGTCAAAGTAGGATAATAACAAAACATATTTTTTTAAAAGGCCAAACATGGAAAAAACAACTGATATAGTTTTTACACAAGGGCACTGCTGTCCTCTTGAATCATAGCTGAGTGTTGCTTTCATTAGTTTTATCAGCTTATTTTACAATAACAAAAGGTTAAGAAACGGATGTGGCCTACACTGCAGACTTCAGGAGGAGCTAAGTAGGAAACAGGCTGTCCTGGGGCAACTTTTCAGCACAACTCGACGTGTGCGCATGCGCGAGATGTGATTCCAAGATCGAGAAAACTCGATTACTTTAGGTGTTACCTCTTTTTTGTTGTTGTAAAACTTTTTTTTTTTTTTACTAAGCTTCAAACGATAACTGACCGATTTAAGTATCTTTCCTCGTGACACAAGAGCTGGAAACTAAAGATCTATAAAACATATATGGTTTATTAAACTAAACTATGAACCATAAAACCGTTTATATATCGCCATTATTATGTAAAATGCAAAAAGTTCACCAGACAAAATGTTTCATCGAAAGATAAGGCGATGAATGTAAAGGTCAGTGATTTAATTGTAATGAACAGAACACTAGTCTCGGCTGTTTAGAATCACAACTAGCGATGCATGAATCGCAAATGAATCATTCTTTTGAGTCGGTTCTTTTCAATAAACAAGTCAAACCTATTTTTTCCAGTCTGTGGGTCAAAGGGGTTAGCAAATGGTCTGAATCGTTTTGCGATTCAGTCTGAATCATTCCAACAGCTTACTCAAACACTGAATCGTTTTAGGTAAGGAGGTTTCCCTCTATAAAACAGTAAGGGAATGATTTATATAAAACACAACAAAAAGAACGTTGGGTGAAATGTAATATTTACTAAAATGGAGTTACATCTTATTGTTTGACAATGACTTTGTACTGTTGGTCAAGACATTTAAGCCCAATATGTACACAATTAATTGACAAAGTAAGATGTTATTACCATTACCAACTTCAAATAACCTAGCACTGGGTCTAGCCTATTATCTTTTGAGATTTTTAATAAACATAGATCATGCTAACTGTTTCAGGTTTGCAGTAGGCTATAACTAGCTGATTTCTGAACGATAACTTTCAGTTTAGCTATTTTACTCGTTGGTAACTTGCTTTAGTAGGCTAGTTTACACTCGACAAGAATAGGCTATACATTTCTTAGGCTTTATGACGTTTATGTACTCTGTTGTTTGTTTTTATTATAAATAATTAATAAATTATGATTGACGTGTCATTTTCTTTTACCATAACTGTCATATAGCCTATTATCAATAGATAAAAAAAATCTATACTGCTAGTGTTAATTGCGACAAACTAAACGCCCCATAATAATGAAACGTCGAACTGAAGTCGCGTGAAACTGTGCAGGGGCCCCGCGCGCCAGTTGCAGTGTCAGCCGCAGGAAAAGTTTGTGGAAATAGTTTGTGGTTTCTGTGGGGGTGGTCTTACTTGTCTGGAGTGGGACTTTGGCTCTGGCGGCTTGAAGAATGAGTCTGGCAGCTTTCTCATCCTCATCGGCACGGAAGGGGGGACGATGGTGTTTTTCGGGTTCATCACAGCGTTAAAAAGAGCCTCCAGATCGGTCTCGGAGTCTCCCCGAACATGGACGATCTGATGGCCGGCAGGAGGGTTGTGCTGGCTCGGATCCATGACTCCAAATAAAATATAGCTCTTCTTTCTATCCGACTGAAATAGTGTAAACAGAAAAGTTGACTGCAACCATAAAATGCCGAAAAAATAGATCCAAACAGCCCAAAGCCGTTTTCTGTCCGTCCACTTTATTAATTATCCAAGCCTTGCGGAAAAAAGTAGGCAGCGCAGTGATTTTCTTCTTCCCAGAAACACCCCAATAAATGTGGAAACAAGCATATCTACTGAACTTTATCCTTTAAACTTGTTATAAAGTGTCTGAACTCTTTCAAGGCGCTGTCCGTGTGACTTTCCTAAAAGTTTACAGCTCTTCTAACGCAGACATTGGTAGTGACTGTCCTGCGCATTGAAAATCACAGCCCTCTCACTAACCTAACTAACTTTTTTTCTTCTCTCAACTTCTGAAAGTTTGGGCAGGACATCAAACTTTATGAGTCATGTGACCGCTGACTCAGAGGGGCGGGGCTTAAGCAAGGCCCTTTAAAGCAACACGATTTCCTTCTGTATGGGGGCCCATGTATTTAGTATTTATATTTCATCAGTATTTTAAGAATGAGTCATAAAGTAATTATATATCTGTTTTCGTCTTATATAACTATATTATCGTTCATTTCATACTAATACATTTTTATAAATATTTTCATGTTAATGTGTTTCACCAAATAGGCTTATAATAATAATAATAATAATAATAAATCATCATGACACAGCAACTTTTCTTTTCTTTTATAATAAAGTGGTCATTCAGTGCTGTTTCTGTGTGTGTTTTTTGGGGGGGTGTCACAATTTTTTATTCATATTTAAGCTTTGCCATGAAGTGTCGCTCACCATGGAATAAATCTCATTATACAAAAATACACCAGCGAAGTTCAAGCACTCGCTTCCTTATGAATAAAGAAATAAATTGTCTTTCATTATGTAGAAAGCTGCAGAAAAGTAGTTCCATGCAGTTCCCATAATTGTTATGTAAATGAGCCTTCCCGTTCCATTGAGAAATCATTTTGTCAAGACTGAGCCCAGCTCTTTTCCCATACATTTAACATTGAGTGACTGATTATGAACCCCTTTTAATCCCCTGCGGGAACTGTAAGAGCATGATGAATGGATTAAAAAAGTTACTTTGTACTTTTCTTTTTTAACCAGCCAACCAATATCCAGCCCTAACATGAACAGTCTCTGCAAGCCATATATAATTAACCACATTATGTGTGTGGTTTTTGTCATTCCCTCGTCATTTAGACTCTGCTCTGAATTATCTCCGTATTAAACTCTAGTGAGCTGAATGTAGGGGAGATCAGGGAGTTGTGAGGAACACCATCATTTATAATTGATATGAAATCATTATCACCGCCCTTCTGATTGACTCTGTGTTCAGTATGGATTTACAGAACTCAAAAAAACTATTTTGAGGAACAAGTATCATTTGAATTGTGATCATGTTGATGTACTATGTTAAAAGTCTGTTACACTCTAAGGAAAAAAGGTTTTCAGGGGTTCAGTTTAGACTTGACTCAATTTTAAAGGACGCTTAATGCCAAAAAGGCTCTATAAAAGAAAAAAATGTCTTGAATGACTGCATAATAAAAGTTTTTTTTAGTGCTAAAGTATGTTTACGAGCTGTTTAAGTCATAAAATTGAATTAAAATTAAAAATGAATTAATTAAAACTAAATTTATATAATTATCCCATGATGGGAACCTCAAAACCTTTAAGGTTACACTGTAAAAAATTGGTTATCACAAAATTTTTTCTTTTGTCAAATCAACTTCAATAATTAAAGTGGGTCAGATAACATATTTTGAGTTTCTGTTGATTAAGCCAATCACCTTCATTGTATTAACTCAAATTTTTTAATTTCAATGAACTCAAAATTTTAAGGCAACCAGGTAAATTACTTTTTTTTTTTAAGATAAACTAACAATTCTTTTTTACAGTGTATAAGCTTTTCTTCTGTTTTACAATTATAATCATAATGTTTTATAATTTTTCAGTTTTTTGCTGTTTTGAACTAAAACATTTCCTATATGTTTGCCATTTTGAATGCTAAAAATGAAATGAGAGTGGTGATGTGTGCGGATGGCCTATAACAATTATATTTGACAATTTGATAACCATAATTAATTTAAGCATAAAATTTAAAATGTCTATGTTTTCTGTAAAATATTACAGTTGGTTATAAAAACAGCACTCTGTACTTGACATTAATATACACAGATTTGTGATAAATAGTAGATTTCTAATAATGCTTTAATTGGTAGACAGATTTAGAAACAGTATATCACATTTTTAGACAGATAGAACAAAAAAGTTACTGATGTTTCAACAAAATTCTCCCCAGTCTCCCTCACAATGTCAAGTTATTTTGTGTTTCAGTGCAAAGCATTACAGTCTATTTATCACAGTGTTTGAATGTTTGCATTACTGTATCACACTGTAACTGCTGTGATACTTTAGTGATACTTTTTATTCAAGTTTAATGGAAATATGTTGCTGCCTGAATTTGATTATCCTGTGCATACAAGATCCACATTAAAGAGTGGTAAATATCCTGAAATGACCGAGGCAGTATTTGAGGTTTGTTCGGGGGGCTGCCCTGCCCTGCCCTGCAGGAGGAGACCACCCACCTAGCTGTCCTGAGGGTAACTCCATCATTTAGTCAGCATGTCCCAACATCTTCAAGCCTGTGACAATTGTTGACATCAGTCTTACACAAGAAACACAAGTGTTATTGAACTGTTTATCAGTAGTTTTAGGATTGTGAAACTGTAGGCTCTACAGTTTTTCTCAATCGCTTTGGCTCAATTCTTGAATGAGAATTTTTTTCTAGGGATGCACCGATATGAAGATTTTGGCTGATACTGATAATTCTTTATATTTGAAAGCCAATAACCGATATATTGGCCGATAAATCTAAATCCAATTTTTTATATAATTTTTGAGAACCTAATTACAAAGACAAATGTCTTACCATTAAAAGCCATGTCCCAAGCACACAATTATAATGTTCACATTGTAATATTATGTAATCTATATAACAGACTTGCGCTGTACTTAACTGTACTTTCCTTTTTGAAGTGATTTCAATCATATTTCAAGCAATTCAAAACCATAATGGCGGACAGTGCGCATGTGAAGTGTCTCAGCTGAAGGAAATAATCCATTATTAATCAGCTTTAATATATCGGCCAAATTTTCTTATTGGGCCGATAACGATAACATTAAAAATGAACACATATATCGGCCGATACCGATAAGGTGGCCGATATATCGTGCATCCCTATTTTTTTTCCTCTCAAAACAATAAGTTAAGATCTCTGAACAGATCAGATTTGAATTTCTTATTGATTTAAGCTAGTTGTGTGTGTTTTGGCACATGTGTGCAAATGAGTAAGATTGTCTGCAATTTGCTCAGAGTTGATTCTCAGTGAAACTAAATCTTCACAACGTCTAAATATTATTTCATCACGTGAGCTATCACATGCAAAATGATCCATTCAGTGATCAAAATCTGTCAGACATGCATGAATATATTCCATAAATATCTGACATGCAGTGTTTGTAATGTCTGCTAAATTTGCAAGTGGCCTGCCATTGTAATGAAGGACGAATCACAATCTTACCAATCAACCAATCAAGTTTGAAAGCATAAGGTGAATTCAGGGTGATTGGGACAGTTTTTGCCATTGAGATGACTCGGAAAAAGTGTCCCAATCAACCTGAATTCACCCTATATATGGAGGTGTTTGGCCATGCAGCACAATCATTTTTCCGTTTTTGAACATGGAGGAACGTCACAACACTAAACAGCAGCTACAGCAGTGCTGTATGAATACATTTGTATTAGTACATTTATTTTTGTAGAGATGTGTTATGTAGACTGAAGATCTGTAAGAATGTGTGCTGGTGGTGTTCAGGGAAGACATAATAGATAAAGTGTGCAAAAATGAACAAGCAACTGTAAATTTTCATTTTACATGTAACACATTTCTACAAAAATATGTATGTATAAAATACAAATGATCATTTTCTTTTTGCGTACTACAGTATTGACTTTCCCCAGTAAAAATGCACCTACTGTTGAAATCTGTATCTAATAAGCTCATTCAGCCAGACAAAACATTCCTGTATAGTATAGAAAGCAGTCAGTGTTAACAGAAAAGTAAAAAAAAAAAAAAAAAAAATTTTTGCAAATAACAAATTTAACATCTAAACATTTTGACCAGTGTGGCTCACACAGTGACAAAAAATTTTTTATTTTGGAGACACTGGCCAATTTACTGACACATTAACTAGGTTTTGAAGCATGAATTAAATGTTTTTGACATACGATAGATAGGTAGATAGATAGATAGATAGACAGATACACAGATAGATAGATAGATAGATAGATAGACAGATAGGTAGATAGATAGATAGATGATAGATAGAGACAGATGATAGATAGATAGATAGATAGATAGATGAAAGATAGATAGATGAAAGATAGATACAGACAGACAGATGATAGATAGATAGATAGATAGATAGATAAATAGATAGATAGATAGATAGATAGATACAGACAGATGATAGATAGATAGATAGATAGATAGATAGACAGATAGATAGAGACAGATGATAGATACAGACAGACAGACAGACAGACAGATAGATAGATAGATAGATAGATAGATACAGACAGACAGACAGACAGATGATAGGTAGATAGATAGATAGATAGATAGATAGATAGATAGATCGATAGATAGATAGAGACAGATGATAGATACAGACAGACAGACAGACAGACAGATGATAGATAGATAGATAGATACAGACAGATGATAGATAGATAGATAGATAGATAGATAGATAGATAGATAGATAGATAGAGACAGATGATAGATACAGACAGACAGACAGACAGATGATAGATAGATAGATAGATAGATAGATAGATAGATAGATAGATAGATACAGACAGATGATATATAGATAGATAGAGACAGATGATAGATACAGACAGACAGACAGACAGATAGATAGATAGATAGATAAATAGATAGATAGATACAGACAGACAGACAGACAGATGATAGATAGATACAGACAGACAGACAGATGATAGATAGATAGATAGATAGATAGATAGATAGATAGATAGCATCTGGATGAAAATGGGAGTGTGTGTGCGCCCTCTATAGGCCAATGACAGTTGAGATGATCTAATTAATAGAAATTAAAATATTTTTATCATCATAAACTTAATCAAGTTTAGTATTATTTAGTAATGAAATGAAAATAAATTATTGTGACAATAATAAAATGACATATTTTCTTTCTGACACTTTTTACATGGATAATTACCAACCATAAACAACCATTGATTTGATAAATTATTCATTTTAATGTGTACATATTTTGAATGTGTTAACTTAGGTTCATTTAAGGCATAAGCGAGTAGGCTACATATTGTTGCGACATAATGTTCTCTTTTATAAGCTCCATTACTCATGTATTTATTTCTAAAGGTAGAGTGTTAATGTGGACATCTGTACGGTCGGTTTGCTATTCTTCTTCTGTATGTCTAGAACTGCAGTTATCTCTTAATCCCCAGCCTATGTCTGTGATGGTTTAATTGCAATGTTTTGTTGCATAACATGAACATCTGTCAAGAGCTGACTGATCCTATTATAATAAAGACAAGGAAATTGCCATGCCCTTTCTGTTGTATGTATTCACTTTATACAAATGTAAAACAAACGTGTTCAGAATCATAATAGAGCTCATATGCCATGCAGCAATATCTGAGCAACTCTAGGGTCAGAATGTTTGCTCCAAAAACTTATGCAGATTATGTATTAAGTCATTTTAGGATTTTTCGTAATGAACCACACCCAAGGAGGTAATAAACGGTTTTGTTTTTGGTTTACTTGTCTCTTTTAGAAATGTAGTTAATGATTCATATGTAACTAGTGAAGAAGACAACAACAAATACAGGTTCACGACAAGACAATGAAATTGCAAAATGTGTTTTAAATAGACTTCTCGAACAGCCTTTGCACTTAAAAAAAAGTTTGATATGAGGAGAAATATTGTTTGAATGTAAAATGGAAACATATAAACATAAACACACAAAATCCATCAGCAAAGGAAACCTCCCCCTGTCAAGTGGAAAGAGAAATTTAGGTGAGAAACTGCCCTTTACACACTACAGCACAGACACGGCACAATGAGTAGAAAACCTGTTCAGCAAGTGTGTTCTTGCAATACATTTCAATTTGTCACATTTCAAAGAGGGAAGGCAATCTCTGCCAAATTCTTCAAAGGTGCAGGGACCTCCTCCACCCGCTGCAACAAGCCAAGGCAAGCTGACCGGAGAAGAGACTGCGCCCTTCTCAGAAAGACCTGACAGGATGAACGGCGCTGAATGCAGACGAATCTTAAACTGTGCATAGCATGAAGATATCTGGGTGTTTTTCTTTCTCTTTTGCATGAGTGGTTAAGCAAGCATTGGTATCATGTAAGCCTGGTATCCGAGTTAATAACTGAATTGGAAAATTGACAGTGGTTAGCATAACACATCAACCAACATGCTCTGTCGAAAGAAACTGAAAATGGTAATTCTTCCAAAAAAAGTCACATTTATTACTAAGTAACTGAATCAGATTACTTTTCCAACTAAGAAGTAATGCATTACTTTTAAATTTACAACAAAATATTGGAGTTACTTTTTCAAATAAGTAATGCAAGTTACTTTGTTTTCCTATTTATTGACTGACAGCTCTCCTGTCCCCATGTTGAGAGAAAAAGTGCAGAGGTGTTGTGATAGTTACTGTAGTTCTAGACTAAATGTGAGCATGCGTTTAAAACTCTCACTTGCACAAAAACAGATTCAGTATACCTCAAAATGAATAAAAACAATGAAATGCAAACTCAGAATATTACGCAAACCTGCAATAATTAAATATTTTAAATAATACAAATATTCTTTATGTATTTAATCTCACTTTATTGAGCAATGTCTTTGCTGCTGACCTTTGATGATCCAATTCAACCATACTAATAATCAAAAATGACTGATAAATATCACATTTGTTTTATTATTTTTTTTATTACTGAACTTTCTTCTCCTGCATCCCATTCTTCTATACAATCCAGAATGGCAGCACAGCTGTTTGAGCTGCGCCCTCTACTGTACAGATGTGAATTTGCAATTCCTTCACACTTTTGGTGTAAAAGGGCCCTTACATTTGCCAAAAATAGAACTTTTTTGTTATTAAAAAACAAACTAGCAAGCCCAGCCCAGGTGAGAAAAAGTAATGCAAAAATAACGTAACGTTACTTTCTATAAAAAGTAACTAATGTAATTAGTTACTTTTTTGGGAAGTAGCACAATATTGTAATGCACTACTTTTTTAAAGATTTATTTTGCCGTTTTTGCCTTTTATTATGACAGGACAGTTAGTTAACAGGAAGCGAAGGTCCACAAGCCGGGACTTGAACTCGGGACGCCCGAAGCGCTATATGTCGACACGCTGCCCACAAGGCTATTGGCTCCGACAAAGCACTACTTTTTAAAATAACTTTCCCCAACACTGATTACTAAACAATCAAGTTTTTTTTTTTCTCTTTTATAAATGATGATGACACACTTAATACCACTTTAACAATGCCTGATGGATGGATCTTTAACAGAAATCACTTTTTTTGTGAGTACAATTCTATTGCTAGAAGGACTATACATTACTCCTTGTTTTAGTTTTAACATTTTGTAGAGTCACCTTTTTTTATCAAAACCAGGTTCAATCTTTTGCAATAACTTTGACAGGTTGTTCAGTTTAGTCAAAGTTCTTTTCCAGGAAAGTCTGTTCACTCGGTGGCCATATTCGCAAAGCCTCCAGACAGCTATTTCGGGCATCCAAAACTGCTTGCCAAACTCACTATTAAATAACATATTTCAAATTAGCAATAAAATCTGACATGAACTGTCCCATAAGTGTTGGTTCTTTCTTATAAAGTGTTAAAAAGCTTATTTTCAGGCTAGATGAGCATTTTGTTTTTGAACTTCCGTTTTTGCGGTAGCTCTATATATTTCTATGGGATCGCTGTCGAAGACTAATTAGCTGGTTAAGTGGATTTACTTATTGTAGAGTTAACGAAAGAGTTATCATGAACATTGTATTGTTTTTAGCGGATGTCTGCCAGTAGACATGGAAGAACACAACGAGCGCTGCGCCAAAAAGGGCTGCAGCTGCAGTGACATGATGACTTTACCGATTAGCGATTGGCTCTTTTTTTTTTTTGAAGGCGGGAATATTCCGCCATATTGCGCGTTCTCTTTCTCCCATTCATAAGTAATATGAGTGCACCGTATTTAAAAAAATAGTGCTTGCTTACCATAATATTCATATTTTTAGGTAATTTACTCCCAAGCTTCTGTTTTTGCAGACTGAAAGAGATTCTCTTGCAGTATTTCCTTATATTTTGACCATACATTCCTTCCTATTCATAACAGGAAGCATGCAGTCGACTCTGCTAACTGCCATGGCAAGCTCCATCTTAACCGCAACTGGTTACAAAATCACATTGTAACTGGGTTTCTATTAAGCTTTTAGAGCAAATTTTAAGTGTGAACATCTCTGTATGATATCGAGTGATGGCTTTTCCTGCATACCCTCCCTTACAGGTCAGTTTTGTGTGGAAAAAACCTTTTACCTATTTAACTTTGTTTCTTCATCAAGTGATCATCATTCATTCAGAGATGTATGAGAGCCAACGTTTAACGTTTTTTTTTTTTTTTTTGGGTGGCTCCATGAAGCTTTCATTTCCTGAAGCTACAAACCATTGTTAACCTTTTCTTAATTAAGATTTGGTTTTTATGACATTACATAACACATGAAGGTTTCATCTATTAACATTTAGTTAATTAACAACATTAGTTAACATGAACTAAAACTAGAAAGATGATGTACCAAATACATTCTGAAATTTATTTTTTTCAAATTGTTATGCTAATTTTATACTTTGTAACCAAAAAAAATACTATAATTTTTTTTAACCTTCCTAGATATAGTAATTGATTGCGTAGAATAGTAAGTTTTGTAAAAAGAATTGGGTCTGTTCACACAGAACGCATTTTTCCATTCCACCGCGCTACTTTTCCATTGTTTTTCAATGTAAACACATGCAAGACGGACATCTTTATATGGTACAGATGAATTGCATTGACATCCAAAAAAGCCATATTTGATGGCATTAAAACTGTCTTAAACAGCGTCCTTATTCCAAATGCTGTAAAACATGTGCAAATCATTTTGTAAAACACATCTCTACACCTTGCATTATTTTTCCGTTTTATTGACCAGCGCCTCGCGTTTTTAACAGCACAAACATGTTCTGTGTGAACCGGCCCTACAGCTTTGTATAGAGGGGTTACCTGACATGATGACAGTTATAGGGTGGTGGTGATGGTACAAGAGCATCAGGACAGAGTACAGCTTGGTTTGACTTTGATATCCTGCAAAGCCTGTGCGGTGAGTCTCCAATACACTGGAGTAATTAATATTCACTCAAATGTCACTGTCACACACCTAGATAATCTTTCCCATGCGTGTATACACTGATTACACAAACGCAAAACATCATTCACATAGGCCATAGACACACACATACAAATGCTCAAACGTAAAATACACACCCAGAAAAACCTGTCATGATTATGCCACACATACAACATAAATCTGTATCTATTTTATGCTCAACTGACACTTGACTGAGGTCAAGTTGCACAAAAAGCCCTTTATCCTGTTCTGCCACCAAGAAAATAAAGCAAAACAAACTAATTTTGTCAAATGAATTTATTTTTTCTCCAAGAGTCAAGATTGTTTAGAATAAAAATACAGTACATTAATAACATACAATTCCTATGAAAATATATTTATAAAAATAAATATCAACTAATTAGAAGGCATTATGAATGCATAAAATAAATTCTTTAATTTTTTTATTACACAAATACTAATTATTATGTGTATTGCCAGAATCATTTCACACATATTACAACTGATAAACAATTAAATACCACTCAAATACAGTATTTAATTGTGTCTCAGCAATGTGAAGCACGCATTTGTAAGGTTTAAAGGTTTTCAAAGTGCAGTTGAGGGAGTGGTGGATCATGGGAGGTGTAGTCAGTAACGCTGTTGCGCTCGGGTGCGATTGTCAGCAGAGGCTCCTCGCCTACGCATGGTGACGCCCACAGTCTCACCGGTCTGGTTCTGCAGGGATAAGAAGAAAGAGAGAGGGGACAGAGCTGTGAGCAGGTCACATTAGGTCAGGGGAACAGATCACTTCCTCTCAACACATGGCCAATACTTACAAATGCAGGACCTAAAGCAAAGATGCCCCTCACTGCTGGGTTGCCACCAGCTGTATCTTGCACATCTGTTAAATCAAGCAGAAGTGATCAGGAGATATGATCTGTAAAAAAGAATTGTTGGTTTAACTTAAAAAAGTAAGTTGCCTGGTTGCCTTAAAATTTTGAGTTCATTTAAATTAAAAATTTGAGTTAATACAATGAAGGCGATTGGTTTAATCAACTGAAACTCAAATATTATGTTATCTGAACCATATTAATTATTGAAGTTGATTTGACAAAAGAAAATGTTGTGATACCAAATCAAGAAAATAATTTTTTACAGTGTAGCTGTTGATATTTGGAAAACATAAGAAACATACAGGGTCAATTTAAAAGCTATTTTCCTCAAATCTGACAAACATAGTAGCTTTGAGTGTGTGGATTAAATGTGCAGAATTTGAAATGAAACTGACATTGCAGACGTTGATTTAGTCTCTCGAGTGACTGCAGAATCCTCTGCTCCTCTAGTGACAGAGCGCTGATGTTGAGGGACTGTATTCTCTGGCTCTGGGGACCAACTGGACCGTTGCAGGACTTATGGGTTTGAGCAGAGTCCACAACTTCATGAGCACCGTCTGACACCTCAGGGCCTGTAACGGAAAAAAAAGAGTTAATGCTCGATTTTTGTAACCAGTCATAACTTCTGGAGAAAAATAACGCAGACACTGGACAAAGATGAAACTTTCTAGAGTGCATGTGTTGACCTCCTGCATTCGTGCATGCTATCAAATGGAAAGGCGATGCATTCGTATGCTAGTGTAAGCATAAAAACAAAACAAAGTATACTTTGGGCTTTAAGGGTGTTAAAATCTGGCTTTATATAGCAGTTTGATTGACTGGAAAAAAATACTTAAATAAGTTTTAATACTTTCATTCAGCAAGGATAAATTTAATTGATCAAAAGTGACAGTAAAGACATAATGTCACAAATGATTTCTCTTTCAAATAAATGCCGTTCTTTTGAACTTTATTTTCATCAAAGAATCCTAAAAAATGTATCACGGTTTCCACAAAAATGTTGAGCAGCAAAAAGCCTTTTTCAACATTGATAATAATCAGAAATGTTAATAAGAAATGTTTCTTGAGCAGCAAATCAGCATATTAGAATGATTTCTTAAGGATCATGTGACACTGAAGACTAAGACTAATGATGCTGAAAACTCAGCTTTACCATCAATGGAATAAATTATATTTTAAAATATATTATTATTTTAAATTGTATTATTGTTTCACAATCCAAGGTTTCCCTCATGTTCATATTCCAGTCAAGCTCCAAAAATAAATGAATAAAAACATGATAAAAGTATCAGTAAAGTGGCTGTGCACTAAAACAACTTCTGTCTTCAGTGTCCCATGGATAAAGATTTGACATGAGGGTAAATAAATACGCTATTTTAATTTTGGTTGAGCATTTTTTTTTTTTTTTTTTTTTAAACATGCTACACCTTAAATTATTAATATATGTTTGTACATGAGATTGAACAAATTTACATGTTACATTTTCTTTTTGTTGTTGCCCTGTTGAAAATCTCCAGAGAAGGATAACAGATATTGCTTTACATTATAAATTACCTTCACTGTCTGCTGCATGACCGTTTTTATTTGGGTGTTGAGTTTTTGGCACAGTGACCTGTTAAACCACAAATAAAGAGTTATTGAAAAAACAAAACTTAATTAAACAATTAAAAAAAATTTCAAAAAGCCAACAGCAACATAGTACAAAAATGTATGCAAGTGTATTGCATTTGTCCTTTACAATATAAACTAGATCAGTGGTTCTCAAACTAGAAGGCCTTAGCAAACTTGCAAGGGGGCTGCATTATTTAAATTAAGTTAATTTGTATTTATTTATATATTTAAATGTTCTTGCTTTCTAGAACAGTAGTTTGAGAATAACTGCATTTTTACCTGATAAGGGAAACTGGGCTTTCTCTGTGTGGTTCCTGCAGTTTGATTTCTGCCGATTTCTACTGAAAATCGGTTCTTCACCATGTTACTCTCCATAGCCTGTCTTCTTATTGGACTTTTGACTGATTTACAGAGGAAACTCAGATTATAAATCACATTCATATCATATCCAAGCAGCACATTTCAGTGATCAGTGACCACCTCCTCTTAAAGGTAATGACCAATGAATCTCTGAAATATATGAATGGGCTCACGGATCTGTGGCTTTAATGTCTAAACAAATCTAGTGAACAATGAACATGTCTTTATTCATTTTATCACTTATATTTTTGTATGTAGCCTATTATAAGTCATTTGTATGTATAAAATGTATTATTAGGGCTCCTTTGACATCTTTAATTACACAAACCTATAGCCTCTTTGCCATTAGAGGAAGACAAGAAAAAGCCACCCATTCTTGAGGCTCCTTTGACACCACTGATCAGACTATCACCATTGATGGTAACATGGGACAGGCTGGCACTGACTTGAGGAGAAGAAGACAACGGGCCATTGTGAGCAAGAAAACTTTGAGGGTCACCTAAGTCAATTCAGAGAGAGAGAGAGACACACAAAAAAGACAAAAGAAAGAACTGTAAGACAGTTCAACTGAAAGGTCCTAATATTTGAAAATCACATCTCCTGTTCTTGAGGTCTCTGTCCTCAAAATGTAGAGGTTTCCTGATCTTATAAAAAAATAATTGACCCCTGAGGAACAACAGTCCATCATTAAATGGATCCATTTCAACAGAGTAGTAATCCCAAGTGGTGCAGTGCTGTGCAAAGGGCCAAAGAAAACTGACCAACACCAAAAAAAAAGAGCCTTTTCCAAAGACTCTAGAAAAACATCCCTCAAGAATCTCAAACAAAGCTGCTGGACTCGCTGACACACAAAGGGAGCTCAGTTCTTTCAATCGACTCTCATTTGACTATATGACAAGGTGCAGGGAAAGTTCATGGGAAGCTGATGATTCCATGACTTTTTGTAATGTTTCTTGTCATCTCTTGCCTACTGAAAATGTGTCTTTTTTCCACAGCAGGTAAATAATCATTTTCAAAATTTTAAAGGAAAGATGAAAAGCAGAATGGGAAAATACAGAAATAGGGAAGCAATAAATAGTTAGGCTGGAACTTGTTACACCATGTTCTAACCAAGCATGATGCGACAAGTAATTTGTCAGTACACACTGTAAGAGAAAATGCTGCGCAATGTGACACAATTGCAACCAATCACAACATAATATTTCATTATTTATGGCTTCTAATGCCTCTACACCATAAACATGATGAACACAAACCTTTTGTATACGATCTATCTACTGTATGCATAATTTCAAACATTATTTATAGAAAAAAAAAACTGTTGAAAATGTGTGTATCCAATATGATACAGCATGTATTTGAGGTATATACATTTAAATGATCATTGTAATGCATTTTAAATATTTTGCCTACTTCAGATAAAATTAACATATATACTGTAATGTATATTTATTTTTTTTGATTTACACTGTCAGAAAAAAAGACGCCGCCATGGTGGAGTCTGCTCGATTATTAAAATTTTAACCATTTACACCAATAACAATGTTCTTGCTACCATTTTTCTTTATTTAAATTATAATTTATAATAATCATGAAATATATTATGTAATTAAATATGTAATTAAAATTAATACATATTAATTCAATAATATGTAATTAAATATGTAATTAAAATATAAAACGTGTGTGTGTATATATATACAGTGGCAAGAAAAAGTATGTGAACCACTTGCAGAATCTGTGAAAATGTGCAAAATTTTAACAAAATAAGAGAGATCATACAAAATGCATGTTATTTTTTATTTAGTACTGTCCTGGGTAAGATATTTTACATAAAAGATGTTTACATATAGTCCATAAGACAAAAAAAAATAGCTGAATTTATTAAAATGACCCATTTCTAAAGTTTGTGAACCCTTGATTCTTAATACTGTGTGTGGTTACCTGGATGATCTACGACTGTTTTTTTGTTTTGTGATGGTTGTTCATGAGTCCCTTGTTTGTTCTGAGCAGTTAAACTGAGCTCTGTTCTTCAGAAAAATCCTCCAGGTCCTGCAGATTCTTCAGATTTCCACCATCTTTTGCATATTTGAACCCTTTCCAGCAGTGACTGTATGATTTTGAGATCCATCTTTTCACACTGAAGACAACTGAGGGACTCAAACACAACTATTAAAAAAGGTTCAAACATTCACTGATGCTTCAGAAGGAAACACGATGCATTAAGAGTCGGGGGGTGAAAACTTTTGAACAGGATGAAGAGGTCTAAATTTTTCTTATTTCGCTTGAATATAATTTTTTTTCATTTAGTACTGCCCTTCGGAAGCAACAGAAGATACTTACATGTTTCCCGGAAGACAAATTAAATACAATTTACCTTGATCTTCAAATTCCAAATGTTTTCACCCACCATCTATTAATGCATCATGTTTTTTTCTGGAGCATCAGTGAATGTTTGAACCTTTTTTAATAGTTGTGTTTGAGTCCCTCAGTTGTCCTCAGTGTGAAAAGATGGATCTCAAAATCATACAGTCACTGCTGGAAAGGGTTCAAATATGCAAAAGATGCTGGAAAATCAAAGAATCTGCAGGACTTGGAGATTTTTTCTGAAGAACAGAGCTCAGTTTAACTGCTCAGGACAAACAAGGGACTCATGAACAACCATCACGAAACAAAAAAACAGTCGTAGATCATCCAGGTAACCACACACAGTATTAAGAACCAAGGGTTCACATACTTATGAATGGGGTTATTTTAATAAATTCAGCAAATTGTTTGTCTTGTGGATTATATGTAAACATCTTTTATGTAAAATATCTTACTCAGGACAGTACTAAATAAAAAATAACATGCATTTTGTATTATCTTCCTTATTTTGTTAAAATTATTAACATTTTCACAGATTCTGCAAGTGGTTCACATACTTTTTCTTGCCACTGTAAATTATATAAATATATATACACACACATACACACATATATAATTTGTGCATTTACATATACTCTTTGTTTTACCAATCTTGGCAGTGAAATACTGTTTTTTGGTCTAAAACAAAGAAAAATGAAAAAGTTCCTTTAAGAACTTTAAATAATTCATTTATGATTCAAAGATTGTAAATGAAATTAAAAACACACTTTTGTTGTGATCAATAAATTACCATAAAAGCCTGATTTATCTAATGTCATACAAAAATATGCACTACATTTTTATGTATTTTTTTTTAAGGTTTAAGTTTCAATAGTTAAAAAAATATATATATTTTTCATTATTTGGTATCAGGCTTTATATGATTAAAGGATTAGTTCACTTTAAAATGAAAATTACCCCAAGATTTACTCACCCTCAAGCCATCCTAGGTATATATGACTTTCTTCTTTCTGATGAACACAATCGGAGTTATATTAATAAATATCCTGACGCATCTAAGCTTTATAATGGCAGTGAATGCGGCAAAGAGTTTGAAGCTCAAGAAAGTGCATCCATCAATCATAGACGTACTCCACACGGCTCCAGGGGGTTCTGAAGTGAATCGATGCGTTTGTGTAAGAAAAATATCCATGTTTAACAAGTTAAGTAAAATATCTAGCTTCTGCCAGACCGCCTTCTGTACTCAACTTATAAAGAAAGTGTAACGCCTCTCGCAGTTCAAAATGCTTACACTACGTCCTACTTCTCCATATTCAACTTACGAAAAAAAATGTAGCTGACGCAACGTCAATACAGAAAATCTTGGGGTAATTCTTGGGGTAATTTTCATTTTAAAGTGAACTAATCCTTTAACATAATATCTACTGATGTGTAGTGGGATTTTAAACCCACTCAGTTGAAATAAAAAATATGTTATGAGAGAAATACTAAGTTTGGGGGTTTCTTTACCATCTTTGCTGGCGAGAGCACTTCGGACTCCATGCCACAGCAGTGAGATCTCCTCATCTGTTGGAGTCCGGTCCAAACAGATCCCATTTTCTCCACACCTGCGTCTGGCACTGTCTGCAAGGGCATCTGGAGGGGAGAGGGAACAGATGCCTGTCTCGTGGGTGCAGGTAGAGTAAGGTGGAGCTGGAGCACAGATAGTATCTGCTCTGAGGGTAGGCCGATGAACTATTGTCTGGCTATCTGGAGTATCTCTGTATAGGGCCAAATCCTGCAGACCTGTTCTGATTTGTACAGCATCATCACAGCAGGATGCTTTGGAGATGTACTCAGCTAAGTCACACTCTACAGCTTCAGGTTTTGGAGGGGGCCGAGGCACCAAAATCTTCCCCTGGGTCTTGGCCACATGTTGCGCTTCCCTAGCAGATTGCGGTCTGATGATAGTGCCCTTCCTGGCCCGGGAGGTAACGGGACACGGGCCGGCTCTGGCTGAGCGTGCTCTCCGGGGAATCCGCGAGCCCCCAATGCAGAGGGCTCGTCTTTGAGAGGTGTGCTCCTGTGTACGGATTTCTTGGGGCCCTACCTCTGCCCAGGCCTGTCTAGAGGATTGGGGCCCAGCAGAGGTTTTACTGGAAATGTTTTTTGATACCCCTGTGAGTAAATTCACATGGTCCGAGTGATCCGCCAAGAGCTGTTTACGGGTTTGTTGAGGAAGGCTAGTACGCCTGCCGGGGTCTCTACATGCTCGGTCAACCCCCTCAACTCCATCCACCTCATCAAACCAACGTAGTTTCTTCTTAATAGTCCTATTCTGCTCTGGCTCATTGAGTTTTGCCCTGGCCAGCTCCACGCTGTCCCGGATTAATATAGCCACTTCTTTGGTGAAAAGCAAATGGCCAGGGGTGTAAGTGAATTTGACATTTCCTGATTTGGACTTTAAATGATTTTTAAGAATCCCTTTCAGGAATCTGACATTGTTGTTAGTAGCAGAGTGGGTCATGGGGTCTGCAGATGTGCAGACGCTTTTCAACATACCAGCCTTTGCCAATTTGGTGACATCCGTTTCATTTTTAGGATCTGAAGGATGTATGCTTGTACTCTCCTCCATGCTCAGGGGTTTGGATTCTCTCTTGAGCCCTGTGGCATCATCTACATCTGGATTGGGTTTATGCAACTGTGAAGAACTCAGTGTTTCTGCTGGTTGCATGTTTAGGGAACTTGGGTCAGTCTGATAAGTTATGCTAAGATGGGCAGCGGAGCTTGAAAAGGCTTTGAATGAACTGCTGCTGGCTGGAAGAGTTGTCTGTGTTTCTGAAACATGTTTAGCATATTTCTCCTCCAGGGTTGTTGTCTGCTGTTTGGATTCTGACTTGAAGTCTTTAGTCAGACTTGAGAATTTCTGGGGTGTGGTATCTGGCACAGCTTGTGCTCTGCAGTGGGCAACCACAGATCTTTTGTCTTTCAAAATGTTCCCTTGAGGGTTCCTGTCATTGTCATGAGTTATTATACGCTCTAAATTAGCTGCTAAGTCCTCCTGAGTCATCTCTTTTTGGCAACCAAGAGTAGACTGGGCGTTAAAGTTCTGTGATTGGTCCTTCGAGTTATCAAATCTTTCTTGCGTGATATTCCGGAGACTCCTGCTTTCCTCTGCTGACTCATGATCCCTTGGTGAGTGTGAGCTGGGACTGAGTTTGATTTCCTGGTTTAAGATCTCCTCCAGGAAACTCTTGGCTATGGAAGAGGAGGGGTGAGTTGGTGAACATGGGTTGTTGGACTGTCTCAATGTTGATTGAAGACTTTTGAGGTCTTGGAGCTTAGAAGGATCCACAGCGAGGTAGAAAGACTGGGCACAGGTGGCGCTCTGCCGGGAGCAACAAACCGGCGCAGTGTCAAGGCTCTTCTGAGGTTCTCCATTCTCTAAGCTGTCCAGACTAGACAGACTCTCTGTCTCACTATGTGGGGTATCAAGATACTCCTGAAAATCAATATAAAAACATTAGAGCACTTATGGCAGAGTGCTTTTTGGAGATCATGTTGCATGCATGCTGCAGAGGGATGGGAAATAAAACATATAAGTCATTCCAATATGCTGAAGAAACATTTCTTTTTATTATCAATATTGAAAACGGTTGTGCTGCTTAATATTTTTGTGGAAACCGTTACTTTTTCAGGATTCTTTGATGAATAAGAAGTTAAAAAGACGGCATTTATTTGAAAGCGAAATCTTTTGTAACATTACAAATGTCTTTAATGTCTCTTTTGATAAATTTACTGCATCCTTGCTTAATAAAAGTATAATTTAACTAGGGCTGCCCAAGACTAAAGATTTTTCTAGTTGACTAGTAGTTGTTCATTTAAGTGATTAGTTGACTAATTGCGAGTTTATATTAATAAACCTTATATATCATAATAATGAGCCTTTAATCGCCTATAAATAATACATAGCCTAATCAGCGCTCAAACGCACACATAAAGCTTGCAGCAGAACACCGGCAAACGTAATGATTGTGAATGTGGTGTGAAAAAACAGAAGGAGACTGAACATTTTAATAATTTATTGATAAACTAGTGTTTTGTTTGTTTTCGGCTGCAGAGATGAAGTTAAATCTGCAGTTGTTGATGTGCCTATATGCACGTTTCATACGGATTACATAATCTGACAATATTTGTTTTAGATTTGAATCAGTTCATTTAAAAGTAGACATTTCAATAGATATATTTCTCGTGTCTGTGAGGCAAGTATTTGCTGAGGTTCGGTTAATTTTTTTGACACGCTGAAGTTCACTTTAGACCGAGATGGCAGAAAGCACATCCTGTTTGTTTTCATTATTTTACAAAAGCACAATGTTTTGTTGTTATTTTGAGTTTACAGAAATAAAAGCAAACCATTCAGTTTCGAATGTTGGATTATTCTTATCTGTATGACCAAAAATGACGAAATCTGACAAAAAAAAAGAAAAGTAAAAATGATAAAATATAATAGCTTACTAAATTCCCAGAAGGAAAACCAAAGGCAGGTAGAGCATGATGGTCACAGACATTCCCATGAAGGGCATTTCATAAGTTTGACTACATTTGTGCACAGAATGGAACACTTTTCCAAGAAAAACTAAGCCTATCCTATAAATAGGGTTATTACCTTCTGTGTCCTGCTCTGTTCACAGTTCAATGTATTAAATTATGTGTTGGCTACAAGCCAGTGCAGGTAACATTCCAGTTGGTGTGTGTAAGAAGACATAACTGACTGTCTGAGAGGGAAAGAATGCTTGTTTGAGTTACAGAGATAGGGGAATGTGTATCTGTGGTTTTAATATGCATTTGTGTGATGAAAGCCTCAGGATGAGCTCATCTCTTTAAAACATCTCAGTTTGTTCAGAAGATGCTGCAGCGTGTTGTGGCAGGAGCAGCCCTGGGGTAAAATTACAATGTTGTTGTTTCTCCCCCCGGCAAATTTGACAACAGGCCTCTTTTAACATACACAGGCACTGTCAATCACTGCGAAGCTGATCACAATTACAAAAAAGCCTCAACCTCGGAATTACATAAAGACTATTATCATGAACTATAATCATCAGAAACATTTTATTACACACTACCAGTCAAAAGTTTGGAAACATTACTATTTTTAATGTTTTTGAACGAACTCTCTTATGCTCATTAAGGCTGCAATTATTTCATAATAAATACAGAAAAAACAATAATATTGCGAAATATTATTACAATTTAAAATTATGGTTTTCTATTTTAATACACTGAAGACTGGAGTAATGATGCTGAAAATTCAGCTTTGCATCACAGAAATAAATTATATTTTAATGTATATTAAAATAGAAAATCATAATTTTAAAATATATACAATAATATTTCACAATATTATTGTTTTTTTTCTGTATTTATTATGAAATAAATGCAGCCTTAATAAGCATAAGAGACTTCGTTCAAAAACATTAAAAATAGCAATGTTTCCAAACTTTTGACTGGTAATGTAAATAAAGTTATTATATATATATATATATATATATATATTATGAGTTTGTATATTAACCTGTGGATCAGCCTGCTCTTTTTCTTTCAGAACAGTCTGTGTCTCCTGCTGCTCATTGAGGAAGAACGGCTGGTTGTTCCTGAAGTTAGTCAGGCTGTTCTCGTGCAGGAGTTTGGTGTAGGCCTCAGCTGCAGATAAGGCATGTAGGTGACGGGCGCCCCCTGAAGGCTTTGGGGAAGAAGTGCTGCTCCTGAAACAAACAAGTGGTTCAACACAGGCGTTGTAATAATCAACTTTATTTGTATAGGATCTTTCATACAAGAAAGAAAATATATATAAATAAAAAAAAAATATATATATAAAAAATTATATATATATATAGTTGTATAGAGCTCTATGATTTAAAAAATGTTCTAAGTGCTACCAAAAGTATTAATATTTTAAATAACAATACAATTTATTCAGAATTTGTAAAAGAAATGACCAAATTTTGGTAACTTTCATTAATAAGATGAATAAACAATATTGCATTATATAATGGCCAGACATATTTATATCTCAGTGTGCATGAACTACTGATCTGTTAAGCTGTCTGAGATGTTGAATTATTTTTTATTAATTTTAAAACTAACTGAAATTATTTTCAAGATAGCTTTTAAAATATATTTAAGATAAAATATTACTTCATTGAAATTAATTCATGAAAGCTGTTAGATAATATTACCTAAACGTGTCAACCAATAATGATATATTGTCATGGTAGCAAGCTTGTACCTGCTAGTAGTGGAGGCACTGGACAAAAATTGAGATTGATGAGTATATAAGAGTGGACTGCCTTGAATATGATGAAGCGCTTCATCAAGGTTGGGTGGTGTTCTCTTAAAGGCTGCTGCAGAACACAAATGACTTCATTTAAATGGTGGATGAGATGTGAGCACATACTGACCTAATAATAGTTCAAGTGATAAAGGCCTGGTTTCACAGACAAGGCTTAGATTAAGCCAGGATTAGACCTTAGTTCAATTAGTTCTTTTATAAACGTACCTTACATTACTGGTGTGCATCTTGAGACAAAAAAAATGGCAGTGACATTTTAAGATATGTCAGTGCAAGTTGCTTTCAGTTCAAACAGTTCAAACATGCATTTTAGTCTGGGAGTAGGCTTAAGCCTTGTCTGTGAAACCAGGGGAAAGAGTGCTTGTAGACACATGAATTAGTGTGCGCATGTCTGTTTCATTGAACCTACCTGGTCTTTTCCTTTGGGATGGAGAGAGGTGAGCTCTTTGGAAGTTCTCTGTGGCATTCTGGACCCTCTGATGGCGCTGCTGTAGAATATTCTCCCTCAATCTCTGCTCCTGAACATCCCACTGTTTCCTTCTCTCCTCTAGAGCCCTGGAGAGAGCGTGAGACAAACAGTCAGAAAATATATGCGGTTTTCCTGACGTCTGACAGTTAGACAATGCTTTGCACACACAATGTCCTCTTTAAGACATTATTAATTTGTTTTAAGATGAACAGATGAGAACTTTGGCAACTGCGTGCAGCATATCCAATGTACCACTTGACTTAAAATGGAAATGAGACTTTAATCTAATTGAAAATATCAGCTCATTGTACAAGCTGTCGTTATCTCAGACGTTTACCTTCCAGGGTCAAGAGAAACCCAAGCCTTCTCTAACAGATGCATTTCAGCTAAATTAATTTGTTAATGGCAAAGAACCCAGTGCATGCGGACGCACTGAGCTGCAGTCTGTCAAAATTGCAGCTAAAATTATGCAGAATAATTTAATCATCATAATTAAGCAACCTGAACTTACATAAAAAGGTCAAATTAATTTATTTTAAAAAATATTTACAAAATAATATTTCAAGAGACTTACTGACCTTGACACACAGTCATGAGGGTCTGCAGGAGTCCTATCTATGATATAATAATAATAATAAAAAAAGAACTTATAATAAAAGATTGTGCCGAACTACTTAATAAGGTTTTATTTCATTCTTGTATTATCTTCTTCATTATGATATCAGGACAGTTGTATAACCCTGATATTTTTAACTTTAAAATATCAATTACTTTTAATACAAAAATTTTAGTGTATTCAAATCACTGAATGCAAGATCTGCAATTTTAATGTATTTCTGAAAAAATTGTACGTGTGTGTGTGTGTGTGGGAGGGCCTTTGCAAAAAACAAGGTAAAACAACGATGTCGGACAATTTTGAAGTTGAAGGAGAAAATGAGGTGGAGTTTTCCGCCCTACTGCAGTACTTCTGCCTACGTCACGCATGACCTTTCCAACATGATTACGCAATGTGTGGCGCATCGCGGAGCAGTGCAAGACGAGCTTTTGTGGTTAAAAAGTATATACATTTTAATTTTTACAATTTTTTTTTCGCTAGATAAGACCCTTAATCCTCGTCTGTTGAAGTCCACTATATGGAGAAAAATCCTGGAATGGATTGAAATGGGAGTGAGTAAATTATCAGGAAATTATCTATACAGTTTTTAATCCAATTACATCAGAAGTAACTAATTAAAGGGTTAGTTCACCCAAAAATGAAATTTCTGTCATTAATTACTCACCCTCATGTCGTTCCACACCTGTAAGACCTTTGTTCATCTTCAGAACACAAATTAAGATATTTTTGATAAAATCAGATGGATCAGTGAGATCTCCATTGACAGCAAGATAATTAACACTTTCAATGCCCAGAAAGCTACTAAAGACACATTTAAAACAGTTCATGTGACTACAGTGGTTCAACCTTAATGTTATGAAGTGACGAGAATACTTTTGGTGCACCAAAAAAACAAAATAACGGCTTTATTCAACAATATCTAGTGATGCGCGATTTCAAAACACTGCTTCATGAAGCTTCGAAGCTTTACGAATCTTTTGGTTCGAATTAGTGGTTCGGAGCGTGTATCAAACTGCCAAAGTCATGTGATTTCAGTAAACGAAGCTTCGTTACGTCATAAACGTTTCGAAATTTCAATGGTTCACGTGACTTTGGCAGTTTGATACAAGCTCTGAACCACTGATTCTAAACAAAAGATTTGTAAAGTTTCGAAGCTTCACAAAGTAGTGTTTTAAAATCGATCATCACTAGATATTGTTGAATAAAGTCATTATTTTGTTTTTTTGGCACACAAAAAGTATTCTAGTCACTTCATAACATTAAGGTTGAACCACTGTAGTCACATGAACTGTTTTAAATGTGTCTTTAGTAGCTTTCTGGGCATTGAAAGTGTTAATTGTCTTGCTGTCAATGCAGGCCTCACTGAGCCATCGGATTTTATCAAAAATATCTTAATTTGTGTTCTGAAGATGAACGAAGGTCTTACGGGTGTGGAATGACATGGGGGTGAGTAATTAATGACAGAAATTTCATTTTTGGGTGAACTAACCCTTTAAATTACAGAGAAATTAGGAGTAATCCCTTACATTACTTTTAAGGGAAGATTAATCACTTAGTAATGCATTACAACCAACACTGCTCATGAAATTCTTTAATATACTCAGTATCTTTCAGGAATTATTTAATCACAGGAGAAATAGCTGCCTTCTATAAAGTAACATTACTTTGCTCTTAGAGCTTCTATTTCAAGCTGGTAAATCCTGGCTGACAAATAAAGGATTGTATAACAGTATCTGTGCCCTGTAGGGTAGCTTCACTTTCAATGTGCACGGATTGACCAGGTCAAACACCCAGACTGAGTCATTAACAGCATGGAGACAGTTCTTAGTATATCTGACACTCACTGTCAACACCAAATTCAGCAGCTGTGAATTGCTTCTGATCTCTGCGAAACTTACCCGGCAGTCTTTTAGCGTAGTTGCCTCCTTGGTGAATATGCTGATGCTATTTTTTTCTTGTTATTCCCACCTCATCTAATAACAAGTGCCCAGAGACCAACAGGCTAGAGCTGTGCAGTTTGATATACATGTTGCAATGTTTTAGGAAATAAATGGGCAGTTGACATGCTTATAAATTTATAATTTGGATGGACAGCAAAGAAAGCATATGTCTTCCATAAACATAAAATTATCTATTCAATTTGTGTTAATGGCTATGAATTTACATACATACCTAAAATGTAAAAAAAAAATAGGTCTTTTTTCATCACAAATTCAGCTGCATAATCAAGACCTCAACAGGAACGTTTTCATGATTTTAAGTTAAGAAGAGGGAGAGTTACATTTGTAATGGTTATGTGAAATTATATCCATGTTTATTTATTCAGTCATGCGGTGTGTGATGCCTCCACATAATAAAAAAGAGAGTTTTTAATAATAATTTAATAATAATTAATAAGCATGCAGTAAATTACAGCTTTACTTCGGCTATTTGTGTGAATGTTAGCATATAGGAGTCTGACAATTGGAAACAAAAAACTTAAAGGGATAGTTCATCCAAAAATGAAAATTATCCCATGATTAATTCACCCTCAAGCCATTCTAGGTTTATATGACTATCTTCTTTCAGACGAACACAATCAGAGATATATTTAAAAATATCCTTAGTCCTCCAAGGTTTATAATGGCAGTGAATGGAGGGTCACGTTTTGAAGACAAAAATAATGCATCCATCCATAAAAAAGTAATCCATACGACTCCAGGGGGTTAATAAAGGCCTTCTGTGAAAATATCCATATTTAAAACTTTATAAATTCAAATAACTAGCTTCCGGCGGACGACCATACGCAGATTGCGCAAGTCGATTTGTGCCAAATGAGTAATCCTCTGACGCGATATATGACGCAGGATGTATTGTATTGTAAGCTTAGACGCCTTTCGTGGATCAAACAAATAGGGCTGTGCAACAAACTCATGCTTCTTTTCTCTTATATATTGAAATCCTTCAACACTTCTCTTTAAAAATTATCGTTTTAGACTTATAATCTGTGACCGGTGATTTGTTTTGCTCTATCCTCTGCGCCTCTGCGTTCGTCATTACGTTGTGCATCAGGTCAAAGGATACTCTTCCAAAACGACTTGTGCATTCTGCGTACGGTCGTCCGCCAGAAGCTAGTTATTTGAATTTATAATGGAAATATGGATTTTTTCTTAAAAAAACGCATCGCTTCACTTCAGAAGACCTTTATTAACCTTGGAGGACTAAGGATATTTTTAAATATATCTCTGATTGTGTTCGTCTGAAAGAAGATAGTCATATAAACATAGGATGGCTTGAGGGTGAGTAAATCATGGGATAATTTTCATTTTTGGGTGAACTAACCCTTCAATACCTTAAATGTTCTGCCCTGTGACATGTAAATATCTGGTAGCACTTTATTTCGATGGTCCACTTTAGGCATTTTACTAAGGAACTTTGCAACTACATGTCAACTAACTCTCATTATTACAGTATTAGTAGACCGTCTGCTTAATATCTACTAACACTTTGTTTTGATGCTCCCAACAGACATTCTTCTGACTATAATTAGGCTACCTTCGCAACTACATGTCAATTTATTCTAACCCGAACCCTATAACCTAACAGTCTACTAATACCCTAATGAGAATTAGGTGACACGTAGTTGCAAGGTTACTTATAGTTAGTAGAATGTCTAAAGTGGACCATTAAAATAAAGTGTAACCAAATTTTTAAGTTTTAATTAAATTTTTTAGATACCATATTTATGCGTTTAAAGATTAATTTGGCATAACATTTGAAATGAAATCATAAAATAAAAAATTTGATTAAAAGAAAACAAAATGTTATAGCATCTAAAAGTATACTTTCCCCTTATAGACATGAAGATCTGGATGCTGAAAAACATTCATGTAAATTAGTCGATCTCCCAAATATATAATCACTCAAGGTTTTCTACACAGTAAGTCAAAGTAAAATCTGATTAATTTTGTGACACACTTACCTTCGTCTGCGATTAGTTTCCAGGGAAAGCTTGCGAGCCCGAGCTCGACAGTACCTCTGTTCTTGTACCAGCACCTCCCTTTCATTTTCAGTCTCTCCATGTAAACCTGATCTAATGTTCCTAATGTGATGCAAAGTCAAGGAAGGTATAATTTTAGAATAAAACATCATCTGATGATATGTACAGCACATAACAATGACAAAAGTAAACACAAACATATAACTAATATCTAAACATAATAGAATATGACATGAATGCTTATTAACACTATTAATATATATGAAAGCAAAAAATCCGGATCCTTGCCGATTGGTCAGCCATGGTGTCTATATGCACGATTAATATGAGATAACTATGAGAACAACCACCTTACATTTACGCTGGTAATTCACACAAGGAAAAGGATACGAGTAGTAAAGTGTGTCCTCCAGGACTGGCATCCCTAATATCAAGACGACAAGCTGATGACAGGTCTCAACACACCACAGTTCTCATCCATACAACAAAAGCTGCATCCTATTAATGTCGGAACGAGCACGCAATAACATAGCTGGCAAAACCAGAATTTATCTGCTTTGGTAAAATATTGGTGCTCTGAAGAATGAGAGTGAAGACTGGCCAGCCAGTGCGACAGCTAAATACAGCGCAAATTAACTGACTTTATAACTTCCTGTAGTTTGATACTTGATTCATCTAGACCCAGCCAGAGTGCATAACTATCTTGGCATTGTTTTAAATTAAAGCAGGCAGAGGTAAGAATTTATCGTCGTTCGCTACCGCTGAAACAGTTACGCCATGTCGGTAACCATCGACGCGCTTCCTTGACAACTGACACAAACTCGCGGTGGAGGCGTGGTCACGTGTATCACAAGCGACTGATCTCCAAGTGGACGCACTACACTGCTGCCACCTGCTGGATGTGAATATCCAACAGGTTTCGTCGGTAAGTGCCACATTTTGCATGCAAAAGGCAACATGAAGGGACGTTCGACTCATTTACGTGAATCGGTTCTCTCAAACAGTCCGTTTAAAAGAACCGGTTAAAAATTGAGATTCTTTGCGTCGTCACGCAATTACGTCATTGCGTAATCCTTGGTATTCCTGCGTGGCATGATAAAAATGTTTACCAAGCACATTATAATGTTTATTATAGTTTGTGTTTTTGTATTAATAATTGTTGAAAAGATCCCATTCAAAAGAACGATTCACGTGTTATTAAAGGGATAGTTCACACAAAAATGAAATGTATTCTGTCATCATTTACTCACTCTCAAGTTGTTCCAAACCTGTATGAATTGCTGAAGACAAAAGAAGATATTTTGAAGAATGTCGGCAACCCAACAGCTGATGAGCCCCATTGACTTCCATAGTATTTTTTTTCCCGTGCTATGGAAGTCAATGGGGTCCATCAACTGTTTGGTTACCCATATTCTTCAAAATATCTTCTTTTCTGTTCAGCAGAAGAAAGAAAATCAGGTTTGGAACAACTTGAGGGTGAGTAAATGATGACAGAATTGTCATTTTTGGATGAACTATAAGGTTTCCATCCGTTAGAGTCAGTTCAAACTCGTTCTTCTGTAGGCCTAATTGAAGATTTTTCTCACATTAACTGCTTTAGGTCACTTAACTGAAGTTGTGAATTGCAGGTCCACATCCTGCCTGTCACAGCCGTGGCAGAGTGTGAATTGAAGTGAAACTGCTGGGTTGAGATGTTAGGCTGCAAATGTAAGCAGCTGAGAAGCCGTGTCGACCTGTTCCGGCATGGTTCTTCCAACATGACACAACCTCTTTTAAACCACGGCCTCTCTAGCTGTCAAGGATCCGCACAGGACTGTAAGACGGTGCACTCGTATTTTTATGAATGGGAGAAAGTGCAACGCACAATATGGCGGAATAAGTCCCGCCTCCTAAATAAGAGCCAATTGCCGATTGGTAAAGTCATCGCATCACTGCTGCGGCCGTTAGAAGCTCCGGTTCCTATAGAAACAGTTAGACGCACATTTACTATAGAGACGCGCACTTAGGAGTGCGCATGCGCATTAGCTTGATCCAGCCTTAAAAAAATGCTGTTTTTTTGTCATGATTCGAGCGTTTAGAAACAAAATTTATGGGATAGTTGTTGTCAGATTTCATTGGTGATTTCAAATATGAAATTTAATCGAAAGTTAGGCGAAGAGCTTTGGAGAATTTGATGTTTCCCTATTTATTTGTCTTAAAGGGTCTTTGGTTATAGTCTGTCATTAGATTATGGCACATACTTTCAAGCCTATCTACAAATAAAGTATGGATAAATTTTGAATGGCTGCAAAGAGTAAAACAAAAGTTCCTCTGTAATATTTGATCTTACACTGGTGATCTTTTATCAGCCATATGCTTTGTTGCCACAGTTAAGCTGGTGTTTACAAGGGATCTGAAATGAATTAATATGACTTACACTGGCTCCCAGGTTCTTGTAGCTTCTATTTCCCTCTTGAACCCCTGTTTGTACTAAGCAAATAATAAACCCAGGCTAAGCATGTGGAGGACAAATGTAATCCAGATCTCTGTAATCCAGTTACTGTGAGACATCCTCTCTGATCCGGATTTACAGTCACAATGAAACACTGAGGGTGTGAAATGTATGCTGCCACAGAAGTGCTCTTCCACACCGCATAGGGATTAAAGCTGCTTATACAATCCTGATATTAACACACATTAACGCATTACAAACCTGGCAAAACCCCTTGAGAATATCGGCCCTCTTTCATCTTAAGGGACTGAACTGAGTCTGAAACTGAAGTAATGTTGTGTCATTTCCTCCAGCAGGAGACGTTAATGCACCATTAATGCCACTTAACTGATGGCTTTGTACCCGTTTCTGCTCTAGAGGGCGCTGTTGTCCCTTTTTTGTTCTAAAATCGTGGGTGGGTAAATGTGTGTGTATGTGTGGGAAAGAGAGTCTGTCTGGAGAGATGGGGGTCAGATATATTTTGCTAGTACAATTGTGTCGAACTGTCATCTGAGGAGGAAAGTGCTTCAGTAGTCTGACAGTGAAAGCCAGCTTTCCTCCCTTTTATTGTGGCCCTCAGGGTAACATGAGTGATCATTTCTCCCAGACGGGTGGCTGACGTGTCACAAAAAGTGTCTCACAAACTGCATCGTCTAGGATTGATTGGCCCTCTCTTTGTTCAGTAAAACACGACATAACCAGTTTTCGATTGGACTGTGTTTATAAAGGATGAATTTCTCCAGCGCTTGAAGTAGAAAAATAAAAGTGCTGTTGTGCCGAATTTCGACCCCCTGCCAAATTATTACCCCCCTTGTTGAAGTCGCTACCTGATTGCCTAATCTTAACCCCACCCCTAATCCTAACCCCTCCCCTACTCCTAAACCTACCAATACTAGGGGTGTAATAATCTGGCAGGGGGTCGAAATTCAGCACAACACCAGTACTCTCAATGCTCGGTTCAAAACGCACTGATTTTCTCCCCATTTTTGAGAAGGTATAATCTGGGAGTAAATAGTGGAGACTGGGGCTAGTTGTCACACTTTTCCCTTTATTTTTGAAAGCCAATTTCTGTAGAAGTCTTAGCTACAACAAAGCTATTGAACATTTCAACCTTTAATGTCCAGGAAGAAAAGAAAAAGATACAGCTGAACACATGTTGACCTTTAGTGACAACATGCCCCCAATATAGGGCATTTTGTTAGACTATATGAGGCAAGTTGTCACAATGGAAGACTTTTCAGCAAAATTGAAATAGTAAAACAATAATGGGGCACAAAATTAGCAAATTAATTGTTTTTTCAATGAGCCCTAGTCTCTAGAGTCTGGTTATTGAACAAAATAGACACATACAGTTAGTTAAAGTCAGCATGAAACGGAAGCTGCGATAGTCTTTTCTTCTCTATTGTGATATATATCCGAGTAAAATGGCATCTAGAACAAGAAATAATGTAGGGCGGGACTTTATTTTTTTTCCATGGGGAATTGATTGGATGGTTGTGGTTTGCTATTGGTGGATTTCATTTGAGTGACAGGTTGTCCTGCCTTCACGGCGAAAAACATTTATGATGCCAGTTGAATTAAAAAATAATATGCATGGATAAATAATTTATAATAAATACTGCAATATTCCATTAAAAAATAATAACTGTCCATTTTGATTTCATGGTAACTTTAATATTGGTGCAGTATACAAAATGTAAAGTCATCATCACTCATTAAAAAAGATCGTTCACCCAACTTTTGTCAGTATTTACTCACCGTCATACTGTTCCAAACCTGTATGACTTAATTTCTTCTGTGGAACACAAAAGAAAGTATTTTGAAAAATGTTTCTTGTCTATGTAATAAAAAACATTGGACCCCATCAACTTTCATTGTGCACACAAAAATTAAAAAAAAAATCAAAATACCTGTGTAAGCAAATGATAACATAACTTTAACTTTTGGGTGAACTATCCCTTTAAATCAATAGTAGTCTCTAAGGAATGATCATTATGACATTTCATGCAAAGCTCCAAACAGAAATTCTTTTCCCGTCTTCAGAATGAACATTTCCTCTTATAGGTTTGTTATTTAAAGTCTAATCTGATTGTGAGACAATACCATTACAAAACCTCATCTTTTATTTAGCCAATTACAGAAATGCGTTAGGTGAATAACTGCATGGTTGGTACACACTGTTTCACTGAAAGCAGAGTTGCCTTCTGGGCTTCAGCATATGATAATCTGATGAGGTGAAATAATGAGTCTCCTAGTGAAATTTCACTCAATGATATTGGTCAAAGCTTCAAAACTTCACATTGCCGTGAGGAAAACTTTCTGCATTTTGTACAGAGAGTAATGGTCTTATCTTTGAAAGCTTTCATTTATTAGCATTACAAAGTCATCAAATGAAGAAGCCTGGAGAGGCAGAATAATTAATGTAGAACCTGAAGGCCACACTCATCAGTACTTTATTAGGTACACCTTGTACCTAGTACCTCCTTTTGCCTTCAGAACTGCCTTAATTCTTTATGGAATAGATTCAGCAAGGTGCTGGAAACATTCCTAAGAGATTTTGGTCAACATTGTCATGATAACATCACAGTTGCTGCAGATTTGTTGGCTGCACATCCAAGATGCGAATCTCCCGTTCCACCACATTCCAAAGATGCTCTACTGGATTGAGATCTGGGGACTGTGGAGGCCATTTGAGTCTAGTGACATCACTAACCCTAAAATTTACATAAACCCTGCCCCCGAGAACACGCAACAAAGGGGGTGAGGCCATGTTTTGCTGCTTTAGAGAAGAGGAAGAGTTGTTATAGTAGAGTGTTGTTACCATGCCGTCATTTTACGCTGGACTGCTTCACATACGAGTATCAATTCAACGCTGGATTTGCACAACAGATTAACATGACGGCACATGCTAGTCAACGAGTTGAATCAACTCCACACCACATAAATTTATCCACTAACCAGAAACTTCCAGTTTCATTCTAAAAGTTGTAACTTCTTCCTGAGTCTCTCCATCAGTGTCCGACTCCGGTTTGAACAATGTAAGGCTGAACACCGTTACTGACAATCCTCATTTTGGCTGCGTGAGATTCTCCAGCTTTGTTGTTGTTGAGCAACCGAAGCGCGAGCTGTTAAAGCTCCGCCCTCTTCTTAAAGCGGCCAGGAGCAGCAGCTCATTTGCATTTAAAGGGACACACACAAAAACGGCGTGTTTTTGCTTACACCCAAATAGGGGCAAATTTGACGAGCTATAATAAATGATCTGTGGGGTATTTTGAGCTGAAACTTCAGACACATTCTGGAGACACCAGAGACTTATATTACAACTTATAAAAGGGGCATTATAGGTCCCCTTTAAGTTTATGTGTGATTGGCTGATTAGATATTTGCATTAACAAGCAGTTGAACAGGTAATAAATTGGCTGGTGAGTGTATACCTGCCTGCTTGCAGTTGCCTCAAAGATATGTCCAGATTCTAGTTTATTTTGTGAACTTGAGGAATGTGGTAAATGCACAAGGGTTATAAAGTTTGTAAGGATCTGTATGACTAGTCGCTCTGAATCACACCTACCAGTTCTTTTTGTAAAGCCAGCAGAGTCTCTTTTTATGGGCAAGGTAAAAGGTAGTATTGACTGGATCATTCTTTTATGACACTGTATATAGGCTGATTCACTCCGCCCCTTCAAAAAACAACTGGACCAACAAAACCCCACAACGGTTAGAATTTGTTGGTTTCAGTGTAGTTTTATACTGTTAAAAGTGTGGTCAAGAACTGAAATCACCTACCTCAAAATGTATTTCTGCACTTTTTAGCTATTATCATTTTCTTCCTTTTCTGTGCTGGTTTGAAAAACACTTTAGAGCTTTAGTAATATGAATGACAAATGCTGTCTTTCTGTTTCTCTTAAACGCTCAATTTTAGTCAATCAGTCAGTCAGGCGTCTTTGTCTGCTGGATGTTGATCTCTCCTATGGCAACAGTGTGTTTCACAATATGCCACAACAGACTCTTCATTTCATGCCTCTGTCCTTCAAATAGCTCCTGCTCTCAGCTTATTACCACCATAATCATTTCTGTGGCCAAATACAGTAATTGTACGAAAAACCTCTTAGGTGTGCTAATGCATCATCTGGCTGTATTGTGCATTTCACAATCTTAGGCCATAGCTTGTTGTTTATACAGCCAGTTATTATTATTATTATTTTTACCTGATTTTTACCTGTAAAACTTTTTCCATCAACCCATAAATATACAGCAGAATTAGATCAGCAGATTTGTTTGTTAATAATATAGAATGCTAGATCTAACTAGTGGTAGCTGACGAAAATGAATGCACTCAGCGAAGGCAATTTGCCTCCATGCTGTGCATTCGAATCCCACTTATACCATGGTCATTTGCCAGCATTGATGTTTGCAGTGCTAAATTTGACTGGAAGGTTAAAATGACGGTTAGATAATCACTAATTAGATCTAGCATTCTGACAGTTTTATATCAGACACAGAGATAAAGTAGTGTGGTAAAGTTACATTATTTGATTGAATTATAACATTTATCTGAATGAATTAACCTATATATATTGAGAGAGAGAGAGTGCGTGTGAATTACCTGCGTCTGTGCAGTGTCTCTCTACTAGCAATAAAGCTGTGAGTTTAATTACCTCAAAAACAGCAAAGTTACAACCTCCTTGCTGAATAATATAATATAGCGAATCAGTAGCGAAGTTAATTTATTAATAAAAGTCGCAGGGTAGCGTTGACAAGTTTCTGTGCATCTGTTTCTATGTGTTTCAGTGCGATCTCCAATCTGTGCTTCAATGAAAGCAGTGCATTTATATAACGGTGATTAAACTGACTTAAACCAAAGACTTTATATATAGAAAGACGGTGCACTCGTATTATTATGAATAGGAGAAAGTTCAATGCACAATATGGTGGAATAAGTCCCGCCTTCTAAATAAGAGCCAATCGCCGATTGGTAAAGTCACGCATCACTACAGCGGCCGTTAGAAGCTCCGGTTCCAATAGAAACAGTTAGACGCGCGTTTCCTATAGAGACGCGCACTTAGGACTGCACATGTGCATTAGCTCGATCAAGCTTAAAAAATGCTGTTTTTTGTCATGATTCGAGTGTTTAGAAACAAAATTTATGAGACAGTCGTTGTCAGATTTCATTGGTGATTTCATATATGAAATTTAATCGAAAGCTTGGTGAACAGCTTTGGAGAATTTGATGTTTCCCCATTCAAAGAGATAGGAGCTGCACTTGCATGCCCGAGAGGCGTTTCAAAGATGGCCGCAGAGAGAAATTACTTCTCTTAAAGGTTTTATTGCACACCTTCTAGTTTCCAGCCAATCAGAATCGAGTATTCAGACAGACCATATTATAAATAACTTTCATACCTTGATAACTTCTGCTGTGTAGCTGATGATATGGTGATCATCCTCCGCAATGATGCTGGAAATAGACAATATTATAAGAAAAAACAATAGCCTTGTACATTCTGCCACCAATTCAGTTGTTGAAAAGCTTCCCCTATCTATTATACGGCTCTTCACAACTGTGTAAGGTATACCGCAGATATTTTTCTATAAGCTCCATTCTTACATTCACATTTTGTACTTATAAGTAAACAACTATGTCATTAGCTGCTTGTCTTTAGATGTGTTTCCTACTATCCATACGACTCTTAGATCTCATGGATGGATATCATTTCGATGGCCAAAGAGGGTCTGTGTGGATACTCTGTTTTTAAAAGATGCCGGATTGCACTGTTTATACTGATGGGTTACTATGGTTAACACTAAAAAGAGCATCAGTTTCTTGTCCGAGGTTGGACGTATGAGCATAAAACACATTTCTCCCTGACAACAACTGGCCTTTTTGAAGAAATATTGCATGGAGCTTATACTGTTCACTAGGCAGACATTCTCCCAGCAGACTAATTGCAATAACTGGAATCTGCTGTATGGGTTATTCAGACTGAATCAATCCTGAGAGAGTTAAAAATGAAATATTTGTCCTTTTAAACATTTTCTTTCTGTTTCGATGGGATTCGATGGATCTTATGGAAATAATACTGCCATAGTAACATTATAACACATGATCCATAACAAAGACCCTTAATTTTTATTACATACAATGAATGACACCGGTTTACAGAGCTAATTGCCACCATGTTTATCTTTGCAGGCCATTCGTTCTTTCAGTGGCATTTTCTGTTGCTGTTGTTGCCACTGCACTGAACTCAGTGATGTTGTGCAATTGGATTATTTACACTCATATACCCCAACACAAACTGTGACTCCATAATTGTTCATATCATAGCTAATTCCAAAAGAAAAGACGCTCTCTTTGTACCAGTGCAGGTGCCAGCAACCTTTTTGACATAAGTGCCATCCCATCATTTACACAGTGTTGTTTGGAGAACAAAAAGCAACAAAAAAGAGACCAAAGTGCTTTAGCGCTTCCCTGAGTGCTGTGGTGCTACCCAACTGAACCGAACAGCATGACCCACAGGTCACCGGATCCATTAACTTGCACAACCCATTGCAGCACAGATCAGTTTTTGTTAGATTTATGGTTTTGGTGGCTTAAAGTGACACATATTTGTTGCCACATGGAGAAAAAGCATCAGATACATTTTCTTCATTAGTGGATTTAGGCTTTGATTTGAATAACTAATGTGATATATATCATCAAGGGTCAGATTATCATTCTTAAAATTCGATCTAACCATGTACTGTTTTATGCAAAGACAGAGCTTCTTGTAATTCCTGCAGACCCGTGAGTTGACCACAATATCATTGTGCAACTGGGGTCCACAATACTAACGCCAACCAAGACAGCAAAGAAACTGGGGTAGTGTTTGATGACCAACTGAGCTTTTCAACCCATATTTCAACAACGACCCTGGCAGACGACATTGCGGAGAAGTTAATCGCTGAGGTCCAGAAAAATCCACCAGTTTGATAAGTCAAACCCCTTTTTCAAGAATACTTTAAAGAAAATGGATATATGGAAAACAATCTGTCATACCCTTGGAATAAACGGTGAGAGAATTATAATTAACAGAGATGAGATCATAATATGCCAAGCTAGCAAACACATAAAATTACCTCAGGAATCCAGCGCTAGTTTTGACGCTTCCTTTGAAGTTGGAGTGAAAAAGACTAGGCATTGTTTTTATCCACCACTATATTGACCTCGTCAGCTAAATTCACTATTAGATTAGATCGATTACACTAGCTATTCACTCGAAACATAGCATGCTGAGGACATCTGCTGGTCAAAGCCGTGTAAATGCAACAAGAACAGCAAAAACATATTGTACACACTTTGAAACCACAGCGCATGAGCTTAACAGACCGTTATCATTCGTTGGTGTGGATGCAATTGTAGTCATCATTATAGTTATCTTTATAGTTATTGTTCTTGGTGTGAATGGGCCTTAAAGGGTTAGTTCACCCAAAAATGAAAATTCTGTCATTAATTACTCACCCTCATATCGTTCCACACCCGTAAGACCTTCATTCATCTTCAGAACACAAATTAAGATATTTTTGATAAAATCCGATGGCTCAGTAAGGTCTCCATTGCCAGCAAGACAATTTACACTTTCAATGCCCAGAAAGCTACTAAAGATGTATTTAAAACAGTTTATGTGACTACAGTGGTTCAACCTTAATGACAAGAATACTTTTTGTGCGCCAAAAAAAACAAAATAACGACTTTATTCAACAATATCTAGTGATGGGCGATTTCAAAACACTGCTTCATGAAGCTTCGAAGCTTTGCGAATCTTTTGTTTCGAATCAGTGGTTCGGAGCGCGTATCAAACTGCCAAAGTCATGCCCCCAATGGTGAACCATTGAAATTTCGAAACACTTTGACGTAATGAAGCCTCGACTACTTAAAACACATGACTTTGGCAGTTTAATACATGCTCTGAACCACTGATTCGAAACAAAAGCTTTGAAGCTTCATGAAGCAGTGTTTTGAAATCGCCCATCACTAGATATTGTTGAATAAAGTCGTTATTTTGTTTTTTTGGCGCACAAAAAGTATTCTCATCACTTCATAACATTAAGGTTTAACCACTGTAGTCACATGAACTGTTTTAAATATGTCTTTAGTACCTTTCTGTTCAATGAAAGTATTAATTATCTTGCTTGCCTCACTGAGCCATCGGATTTTATCAAAAATATCTTAATTTGTGTTCTGAAGATGAACGAAGGTCTTACAGGTGTGGAATGATACGAGGGTGAGTAATTAATGACAGAATTTTCATTTTTGGGTGAACTAACCCTTTAAGTCCATGCAGATGATCCAGAACGCAGTCTTCAACCTTGTCACAACCCTCCTGATTTCACTCCACAATTTAAAAGGCTTTAATGCTGGTTTGACCCCAGACTTTTGAACATTATTGTATCCACAAGTTTCCTACGCCCCATGAGACCTTGCGTCAAAAGTGGGAGCGTCTTCCGGTTCGAAGTAAACAAGCTGGACGTGACACTCATTCATTCAACAGTTGACAGTCATTCAAGATTTAGCGATCCAAACTTGCAAACGTTTCGCTTTTACTTAAAGATTTAAGATTCCAGCATCAATATTTGAACAATGTTTTACAATAAAAAATGTTACAGTAACAGTAATGTATTAATTTATGTCAGGAGTGCACATCAATCATGCTAAATCTAACTGATATTTATATTGACATAAAAAGAAAACACATACCTATTCAGTTGCACCTGCTTCCATTCATTTACGATCACAAGAGTGCACAAAACAAGTCCATTACGGTTTTTAAGTCCAAAGGCTTACACATTTAGAAATATGTTGATAACATACTCTATGTTTACGTCACTTTTCTGAGCATTTCTATTAATTTTCCTCTAAATTATCTAATGATTGCAATCCAAGGACGTTTGAGCGATCTCTCCTGTCTATCTATCCTGATCCTTTCAGCCAGAGCAACAGAGGGAGCTCATGAGAAGAAAACAGGAGTTATGAGTTATACGAGTTAACCGGAGTGCGTGAATCTGTGAAAGATATGCTTATGCATCCGGTATCAACAAAGGCACAGGGAAGAGAGAGATAAAACATTAAACCAAATAAATACACGATTATAATCATATAAGAATTGTCTACGTTCCTCAAGCAGTCTCTGGTATTTTCCATAAACGTGTGTATTTATTATCGCAATGGTTAACATAAGTAGCCTTTAGCATCGCATATGACAGTGGAAACGCGACTGGCTCTGGCACGCTCGACACCAGTAGGAGTGAAATATCACATCATAAGGCTTTGGTGCTATAGCATCAGTGACAGGTGAAGAACAGACAGCGGGTTGTTCATGTATTGCAGGGCCAAGATGCTCTTGTAGTCATGCAGCAGCACTTTTGTGGAAGGTCAGTAAAGTAAAGGACAATTAAGGGCACGAAAACTGTTTATTGTATTGTGATATTATTAACTAATAAATGTGCTAAACTGAAATATTGTCCCTGAGTGCCATAATGACATCTCTCATTGTTTGCAACTTTACAAAGTAAACAATGATCCGAAAAACACTTAGCCTCTTCGCTAATTAGCACACCATGCAAATACCATTGGTATGCTACTTCCCCCGCCTCACCGGAAGTTGTACCCACGTTCTTTTTTACAGTAGCGCCCCGTGGAAACAGGTGGATATATTCAATTATATCTCACTTTTCCCCTCTTGTGTCAATGTTTACCCCTTTTGTGTATGCCAAAGCTGCCACTCGTTTCTATGTTTTTCGACCCCTGTGCTAGCGTTAGCTGTTCCCGTGTGTTTTATGGAAGTGGAAGACTGGGTGATATCTGTGATATATCACTCGTCCTGTGTAATCAGCACGCTGTGTCTGAGGTGTGTTTGAGGCTGAGTGGTGTGAAGCTCCCCTTGCTGATTCTCGTCTGTGCTCATGTTCAGCCTTGCTGCTCTTCTCAGCGTCTTCTGACTGTAACACTCTGACATAAGAAGCGAAATCAGAGAGGGCGAAGTGACCTTATTGCGCTCAATGAGGGGAAACATGTGTGGCGGTGACTAATGGCCCATATCTGGGTGGGAACGAGCATGTGCATGAGTTTAACAACGTATGACTGAAAACAAATTATAACTCTGGGAAGGACTAGACCACTTCACTGATTATAGCAATCCCTGACCATTTATAAAAGAGCCGCGCGGACAGTGACTAATAGCGGAGGACCACAGTAAACAGGTAATATTTGTAAAGAAATGTGTACCGTAAAATATCATATGTTGTGTAAGATCTACATATTTATGTTTTTCCTGCTTTCTTTATCCCGAGTTAACCTCCTCAAGTCAGATTTAGTCGTTGCAGTGTTTGTTTTGTTTCCATGGCAACAGGAGCTGACAAGTTCACTATTGTGTGCAACTGTTGTGCAGTGAACCATACAAGGACAACATTTTCTGTTGCTTGAAATGCTGGTTATGTAACTTCAGATATTTTATTTTAATACTAATTATCTTTACCTCAAGGATCACATTATGTTAGTTCAGTTTCTCTATTGAATGAATAAAACATTCTCTGCTGTTGTGGTAAATTAATACTTAGCTATTGTAAAAGGGGGACCAATTGGTGAAACAACAGTTGTTAATCAGCCACATGCCAAGATGAAATTTTAATCGGGACAGAAACATGCCGTTTATGCCGTTCTTCTTTAGAGCAAATAATCATGAATGCATTCAGCATTAAGGCTCTTGACTCAAATATTAAAACAGTCTTTCAGTAGATGACACCCAGCGCGAACACAACACTAGCATCTCAAGCTGATTTCTAAAGATGCAAAACATATCCAGTTAATTTTTTAAAAGCCTATTGCTTTATTACATCACATGTTACAGGACAGCTTTGATCATTTCAAAGTGTTTCCCATTAGAGGTCTACCAATTATGTCTTACCAATTTAGTCTGCACCAATAACAGCTGGAACTGTGGAATATTTGGAAAAATGATTATTATTATTATTATTATTTATTTATTTATTTATTTTTTACATTGGTGGCACTGAGGGTTCTAAAATATGAGTGATTTCTAGAGATGCTTTAGAGAAGAGGAAGAGTTGTTGTAGTAGAGTGTTGTTGCCATTGCCATGCTGTCATTTTACGCCAGACTGCTTCACAAACGAGGGTCAATTCAATGTTGGATTTGCACAAAAGATGAGCATGACGGCACATGCTAGTCGATGAGTTGAATCAACTTCACAGCAACTACATAAATTTATCCACTAACCATTCAGAAACGTCCAGTTTCATTCTAAAAGTTGTAACTTCTTCCTGAGTCTCTCCATCAGTGTCCAACTCCAGTTTGAACAATGTAAGGCTGAACACCGTCGTCATTTTGGCTGCGTGAGATTCTCCAGCTTTGTTGTTGTTGAGCAACCGAAGTGCGAGCTGTTAAAGCTCCGCCCTCTTCTGGAAAGCGAGCCGGGAGCAGCAGCTTATTTGCATTTAAAAGGACACACACAAAAACGACGTGATTTTGCTCACACCCAAATAGGGGCAAATCTGACAAGCTATAATAAATGATCTGTGGGGTATTTTGAGCTGAAACTTCACAGACACATTCTGGAGACACCAGAGACTTATATGACATCTTGTAAAAGGGGCATAATAGGTACCCTTTAAAAAAATCTTTGAGAACATTCTACCATATGGCAAAAGAAATCACACTCTAAGCTTGCCATTATAATTCGATAATACGAACAGATGACTCTTATAAGTTGATTCCTTTTTTAAATCAGCCAAAAGTCTCATAAATTACCGATTTTAATCATTTTAATGAATCATTCACTGATCAATCAAAAATTGTTACAGTGTTATGTGCACTTAAGCATATATAGACTACAATATAAAATGAGGTTTGTAAGACTTAAAATCAGTATAATTACTGACTGCTCATATAATAACTCTAGGCCAAATGTAAACTGTATTTTAAATGAATGAAACATGGCTAAATTCAGTGTTTTCATTCAATATACTGATTTTAAAACCTAGAGGCTTATCTGAAATCAGACCCCCCCCCTCCCCCACCTTACTCGTTATCTGCAAAATCCATTATCCTTTGACCTCTGTCTCCTGTATCTGAGCTGTATTTGCCACACTCCTCTTCTCCTCCAAAGTCATGCTAACATTCAACAGTACACATCATATCACTTTCATAACTGATTGTGGGGGTCACATTGCCCCAGTGGAGCTGGGATGCTGAACCGCATCTACCTTGATCTAATTATTAGGAGGTTTCTACAGGACCCTTGCTAAGTCTTCATCTCTTATTCTTTTTCATAATGTTCCATATTCAAAGAGCTTTTCAAATATGGTGTCATCATTCTGTACGTACCCGGCGTAGGAGAGAGATCTCCGTGCAATACTGTATGACATGAAAGAGAAAATGCCCGTTACAATCACGAATCTAGCAGAGCAGGTGTCAGCTTGATGTCATCACTCCCTGTATTGGCACTCACCATTAAACCAGTCACCCTGGGTGCAGAGAAAAGAGAGAAATATTCAGTCAACTGATTCGTTCGAAAAGACTTGCTGAATTTGGAACAGCTGCACATTTCAAAAAATGCTGGGTTGTTTCAACCCATGGTTGGGTCAAATATGATCAAACCCAAACGTTGGTTTAAATAACAGTGTTTTTATGGTAAAATATACCAACAATCACATTCAGAAATAAACACTAAGACTTTATGGCATACCATAAAAATAACCTGTACTTCTCACTTCCATTACATTTCACAATGACTGATTTCTCACCTTTTTTTATGTAGGCTTACAGTGACAGATGCTGGCATGTAAAAAAACACAGGTGTTTGATCTGCATTACTGCATTATCTGATCCAGGGGATATGAATGTTTTTTCCTTAGGCCAATCACATAGCACTGAAAAGACAGCAGTTTCTCCCTGAAGTCGGAAGATGAGCACTGGGCAAGACTTGTTATGCGGCATAATGCTAATCCATTACGTCTAATCATTCTTATGGTGCATGTCCACTGGCGTGGAACGAGCGTTTTCAATTTATTCCTATGGAAGTTGAGGTACTGACACACTTTCTTGTCAGTTTTTCCGAAGTGTCCGCTTTTAAGACTGCGGTAAGCTTTTCTTTGACTTTCTTTTTGGGCTCACCATCTTCTATCATTACACTCTGACGCACCGTATTTCTTGGCTGCTTAATGACAGTTGTTTGATGACTCGTTTTACGCGTATCTAGCGCTCCCTATTGTTGTGCGTGTATTATTGCCATGTAAAAGTCTAGAACCTGAATATAAGACGACCCCATTTTTCAGATATATTTCCAAGAAAAAAAACACGGAAAAATATAGTAAGAGTAGTGTACAAGTATGCAGATCCGAATTCATTCAAGAACGAAACATACAACTGTTTTTGTGAGTGAGTCACTGAATCATTCACTCAACCAATTTGCTAAAAAAACGTGGTTTATTTGGGAACTATACACGTGTAGCCAACTTATCAATTTGTAGCTAGATATTTTATTGCTGTACTTTTCAGAACGCTTTAGCGACTTTTTTTTAAAAGTGACAAATTTAATGAAACCTTATAGTTTCCGAGACTCACCAGCACTACCCAATGATAGTAAAGCCTGGGACACACGTTGGACCGCTTTTAATAGTCGGCTGACTAAGTTTTCCCATTGTGTTCTGCACCGTTGGCCCTAGTCGGATGCCGTCGGGTTTTTTAGTGAACTAGTTGAAGCGTGAGAATAACAGCAAAACAGTGAGCAAACAAGTCAAGGCGGTACAGACAGAAGGCTGTTCTAATTTCATATTTTCATGTACCTGAGTGTTCCTGGGCGAATGTTTAATATTAACATGAGCCGAGTGGAATACAGAAAGTGATCAGCATGCTGGCTGACAGTCGACTGTAGTTCTCTCGGTGTGTTCATGTGCAGTTTTTTTGCCCCAACGCAGGCGACGCAAGGAGACAACACAGTCGGCTTTTATCAGTGCTAGTTCTTTGGCGTCCGTTTGGTGTGTCCCTACCCTAAGGTCTCGCTTTCCTGCCGCATGCACACCTCTCTCTGTGTCCGCCCTGTTCATGCAAATACGACACAGTAATGTCATGAATATGCTGATTAGCACATAGCCCCATCTAGTGACATGTAGTGACTTTTCGACTTGTCCGTTGAAAGTAGTTGGCAATGGTTCGTTGTTCTGTGGTTTTGTTTGGAACTATTTTTGTTAGACTGCCAATATTGTGTCTAAAGTGTAAGTTATTAAATATGGACAAGCATTAAAAAAGACTTATTGAACTCAATAAGTAAACAGACTGTTACCTACAGATACTTTATATCAACAAACATTCAATATCAAAACATGTCCATGTTACAAGCAAAGATAAACAGTAATGCAATTATCATTGCGTTGTATAATGTTTGAATAAAAAGGGTAATTTGGGGCAAATGTAGCTAAAGCAGCACATATAGTGGCTGGTTATTTTGGAGAAGTGGTTTCCATTCCTTGCATCTCCTTCGGTTTCTATTTTTTGGCAATAATTGGTATTATTTACTTTTTGGTTTGGTCTACCTTCAGCATCCTTCTGGGTAATATATAATTGATTTTCAGTGTTCAAACAAGATTTTTTGTTATCCAGTTATCTTAAAGTACACACTCCCTTTTGTGTTTTCTTATTTTTATTCTTTTGCTATGCCCAAGCTGCAGGTCACGTCATACTGCAATCGTTTGTTTTGGAATGCACAACAAATGCATTCATATTTAGTCAAGAGAAGGATTGATCAGAAATATATTTGTATATTTGAATGCACACATACTATATTTCAATCAAGATAAAGACATTTCTCTTCTTTGATAGTCTAAAATAGTCTCAAAGGGATTCTGACTTCTTGCCATGCATGCGTTGCCCCAATCACGAGTGGGTTTATATGGCTATACTGAACTAAGATGGTGGTTTTTCATGTAATCCCTGCTGCTCAAAGTCCTCTCTCTGGAGACTCTACATCTATTGAATCCATTAGTGGCCTCTGCTTTCAACATCAAACCCCAAATCTCTGATTAAACCACTGTACGCCTCAACAGACTTTCATCTCAGTATGCTGCTGACTGACACTGAATGACAGAGCAGGCATGTCTGTCTCCCACAAATAGTAACAGATGTCGACATATATCAGCAATCCATCCTTGGAAAAGATGTGTTTTCAAGGTAGTCCATGCTAATACTCTAGATTTTTTGCTCGACTAGGTACTTCAACATTCCCAAGCTATTTTGACAGTCTTTGCTACATTTTTAATGTACTCTGAAGGGATTCCACATGCAGTAACTTTTACCATTCAATGACCATTTTCATCACAGTGTCATATTGTTCCTCAGCATAGTTGAATCTTCTATATGCCACATTACAAATGCATGCATTATTATTTAAAAAAAAAAATTTTTGGTATAAAATTTAGCAAAATTAAATAAATTAAATAAAAAACCTATTTAAAACCTTTTACTTCATAGATTAACATTTACCTGAAAATATGATGCAACGGCAACTAAAATAATCTTAAAACATTTAAACAAGAAACATACTGAACTATTGTAGACAGTAGACTTTCCTTTAAGATAGATTTCAAACAGTCCAATGATGCTTAGAGCTGAATTTTGTCTTATCTGCGAGATATTATGACTTTATAAATTTACCAAACAGATTTAGCTGCACACTCTCAACACACAACACAGTAACAATCAATGTATAATTTTTGAACCCAAACAAATCATCCAGATTAGAAAATGAACTCCAGGGAACGCAAAACAGCTCACTAAACAACAACCGTGTAAATAAATTGGCAAAATTCAACCTTATTAATTATTCATGCCCCTATGCATGCTGGGAACACCAGTACTATAAAGCCAAGTTGATTCTACTTAATTTTAAACCTTTTAATTTTTTCCTCAAACCTATGTACATAGTAATACTTTTTTTTTTTCTACTTTGGAATCAAAAAGATGAGAAATACCAAATACAACAACTTTAATATTTACTATGTTAGAGCTTTTATTTCTACATGCTTATGTAATAATGTACTCACTGTAAACCCAAATAAGTTGGCAAAAGTTTAAGTAAGCAGAACTATTTTGTAATTTTTATTTTTATACATTTTAATTGTTCTTAAATTGAAATATTTGAGTAAACTAATTCATACATTTAACTTAAAATTATCATCTAATCTCAAAGTAAACATTCTTATTAGTGGAAACTTAGGTAGCTTTAACAAGCTAATTCAAAAAATGCTAACTTGCTAATTTGCTAACATGTTAGCAATAACATGGTATAACACTTTCTGAATGAGTACAGCAATATAAAACATTTAACATACTGCTCTCAAACCAAGCCGCATGCACCACAATGATGGTAATTCTCTAAAAACCCACATTAACTCTTCTAAATTAGCATAACAAAACATTGATCACTACTAAATCTCCCACTTAACATTAATCTTGCACAAAAAAAAAACATTATATAACACTTAATTTTAGCATTTACTCTCCCTTTTGAGTGCCATGAAATCCCAACCCAGTTTCAGTTAAACTTAAGTTCATCTAAATGAAAAGAAATGAGTTCATAAAACTCAAAACAATGAAACAGTTCAGTTTACTTAAAATATGTCAGTTCTGTGAACTCGAAAGAAAAAGAAAGTGCTAAATACTCATAAAAGTTCATTTGACTGAACTAATTAGTTTAATTTAAGTTTGTCCTACTCAAACCAATTAATTATTTTGAGCGTTACGGTTTACAATTCATAGGTAAACTAACTAGAAAGTGCTAAATCTTTTCTACTGTGCAACAAAATATTTTCTTATTGTACAGTAGGGTCCCAATGCCCCAGTATAAAGATGCAGACACTATATGTAAAAAGCCATTGTCTATCAGATCAGAACTTGGGTCCAGACTACTAAAAATATCAAGACCTCCTCACATTCAACACTTTCACTGTTTGCCTAAATCAGTCTCCATCTCCTCTCACTGTTGGCTGGTGTGTGGAGGGCGTTCTTGTGCTCTTTGTCTGGCATTGCACCATCCAGATACGTAGATGCTAAACACAAAAATGCTTTGAGTGTGAAAAAAGCGGTATATAAATGGAAGGAATTATTATCATTAACGTGTATGTGCAGATTGTGCTAAACATTTCCCTGAAAAATTGTAAAAACAAAGGCCTGCACTTATCACACATGCTCTTTTGGAGTGTGAGAGTGTGTATACCTCTTTTTGTTTTGGGACTTCATTAAACATGCCCTTTTTTAGCAGTCCTCACTTTATCGCTCTTCTTTCCTTCTGTCTCTTTGTTTCTCGCCAACACTACCCCAATGTGAAGTGCAGTTCTGAAAGCCTGTCATTGTCTCATACGGCACATCTTTAATGGAATCCTGCTGCGGCATCAAAGAATTGCGGCAACCTTCCTTTCCTAAGCAATCCCCTTGACAGTGTTGTGAAAGTTCTGTTCTATGCGGAGGGGGGTGGATGGGCATCAGTAAAGCGTGTTTGGCTCATGCTGTTTGTTGGAAAATTGTTATTCCAATAACAAGCTGAGTTTAAACTGTGAATGGTGTAATATCTTGCTTCAGAGTTTGGGAAGTTGAAGAAAGGGATAGTTCACCCAAAACCAAAAATTTCATTTATTTTCATCATGCCATTCCAAACACCTGTGACTCTCCCAAGAGGCCTAAAAAAAAAAGAGAGAAAAAAAGAACTGTTGTTCTTTTCCATACAGTTATGAATGGGGTTTTTAAAAATGTAAAAACACCATAAAAGTATCATAAAAAATAGTTCATATAGGGTGGTCATCTGTTATAAGGTCAGACTGTCCAATTGTATATAATTAATAATAATAATAATAATAATAATAATAAAAACACCTACTGGCAGTTTTATTTTCATATTTAAAGTACACTTTCATTTTTCCCAACATTTCATGTTTCCATATTCAATTTTATATAAAACATTAATCTCATAACACAAACAGTATCTATGCAATTGTAACCACAGTGTAAATTCATGGCATCTCTGAGTAAACAGTCTGTGTAAATGCATCTAAATGCCACTTCAGATGCAGCTTCTGTGCCACTTTGCAGTGCAAAGATGGATTTTGTTGATAGCCTACTGATTTCATTTGATTGGTAAGAGCCCTATAGTGTTTTCATATATAATTATTCCCCTAATTTTTCTATAGTGTTATTATAGTTACATTTATTGAATAAATGTAAGAATTTACATAAAAGTGGATGCATGCATTTTAAAAAGTTAGAAAAGCTGCCCTTATTAAAGCAAATAATAATAATAATAATAATAATAATAAATAAATTTAAGGAGGCAAATATACATTTCTGACAATTTTTATAGGTTTTGGATGATTTTTCAGTTTTTATCATTCATTCGCTGAATCCTGCAAAGTGTCCTCCTTTTTGGTGTTATAGATATGGCCATCCTAGGTATAAATGACTTCACTATATCCAAGTTGTGATAAGATGAAGACTCAAAAGAATCACTACATCTCTAATGAACTCTCATGAATGTAACAGGTAAAGCTAGGTTATATTTCAAAGTTTCTTGTGAACAATTACATAAATTTGGTCTGTTCCTCACAGCTTTAGAAGACTTTTGGAGTCATATGGACCACTTTAACTCTTTCCCCGCCACTGATGTAATTTTCTAGCTTTCCATGTTTTCACTGTTATACAGTAGGGGGCACTATTATGCATCGTCTGAAAGAGTACAGAATCTCCTGATCAAAACACATGCAAAAAAGAAACAGAAACAAGTGATAAAAGCATTACTTCTGAAAAAAATGTGATTGTTCTTTCTTTTGTTACATTGCATGTTCAGATATTCATAAAACAAAATATTGCCATGATAGTTTTGTGAAAATGATCAAAAATGCCGGCTGTGACTGGCAACTTAAAAAAACAAACAAACAAACAAACAAACAAACAAACAAACAAACAAACAAAAAAACGCTGGCAGGGAAGGAGTTAATAATGCTTGGTATTTTTTAATCTTAAATTGCAGGTACAAGAGAGTTCAATTCTTCAAAATCCTATTTTTTTTCTAGTCAATGACAGAGAAAGTCATACAGGTTTCGGATGATATTGAGTAAATAATCACAAGGATGACTTTAAGGCTTATGAAGTAGCAACTGTACACTGAATACCAATGTAAAAGAATGAGAGAAACAGCTTTTGTGTGCTCTTATTAAAATTCTACTGTCAGTCTCTAAGATCCACTGATTAAGTGAATTGTTCCTTCTCTCAGATAGTTTACTGAGTGCAATCAATCAGGCCCAGAATGCTCTGAAAGTGAGAGCCAAAGAGCATTACCAGAAAAAATACTGTAAGGCATAACAAGTATGTCAAAACATACAATTTCCCCTGTTGCGTTTTCAAACAAATGCTCTAATCAGGAGACCGAATAAACCCCACCATTTCACCTCTCAAAGTACATTCATGGTCACCATGGAAACCACAACCGGTGTAAAGTCCTTTCAGACTTTATGTTATCATTACTGCCCTTGCCAGTAATCCCACTGATCTGACTGGAGCTGAGCTATTGATTGATGAACCAGAGTTACCCTTAAACTTGGGTATCGGTAAATCTATAGTTAAACGCCCAAGTAAATGCTGTTCACTTTGTGAAGAATGTGACTTTTACTTTAACCTTACTATTGCGTTGTTTACTACTTGTACCATAATGCCTTATTTAGAATAAATTAGGGATGTTAATCGATCAAAACATCTTTCTATTGAGTTTTACTTGCGGGCTGCACTCAAAACAGAAGTACAACACAACAAGTGTAGTCTGATTTACAACAAATTACAAATTATGAACCACTTCTTTTTAGTGAATCAACTACATGATTAGTGTAGTCCAATTCCCAAAACAAATGACTCTGGGACATGATTACATTTTTTTTTTTAAATAATTTTTTATAATTATAATAAAATGCAAATATTTTATTAAATTATAGCCAATTTTTATACAGATCACCATATACTACACACTTCCTGATAGGATACATCGATTATCGATTTGCGATACAATAAATCTGGAATGATTCTGATATTTTCCGAATGTATCGTGACTCTCTCTTGAATCGATTCTGAGCTTAGTTTTTAACAGCAGATGGCGCTACATGCTTTAGAAAGACACGTAACTTTACTCTGCTTGCTTCCAGTTCCTTTACACACACCACTTAAACCCAAAATAATCATTCATAAAGTTCGAAAAGGTTAAAGCGAATTACCAGGGTGTTCACAGTGGGCTGTGTTTACATTAATCTCATGTCATAAAAGCATTCTGAGCCGAGGTGAAAGTATATTTAACCACTTACATGACACAGCCGAATGCACGAGCACTCTTCTTCATGAGCATTTGAGTGTGAGGTTAAAAACTAGCCTAGAGCGCCATTTGCTGTTAAAACTAAGCTCAGAATCGATTAGAGAGAGAAAATATCAGGATCGATCCAGATTCGTTTTATCACAAATCAGGAATCGATGTACTGTCCCAGCCCTATCAGGAAATGTGTAGTATATGGCGATCTGTTCAATCTGTCAATACGTTCACATAATCACAGTTCAGAAATAAAGGGTTAGTTCACCCAAAAATGAAAATTCTGTCATTAATTACTCACCCTCATGTCGTTCCACACCTGTAAGACCTTCATTCATCTTCTGAACACAAATTAAGATATTTTTGATAAAATCTGATGGCTCAGTGAGGCCTGCATTGCCAGCAAGATAAATAACACCTTCAGATGCCCAGAAAGCTACTAAAGACATATTTAAAACAGTTCATGTGACTACAGTGGTTCAACCTTAATATTATAAAGCGACGAGAATACTTTTTGTGCGCCAAAAAACAAAAACAAATAGTAACTTTATTCAACAATACCTAGTGATGGACGATTTCAAAACACTGCTTCATGAAGCTTTACGAATCTTCGAATCAATGGTTCGGAGCGTGTATTAAACTGCCAAAATCACGTGATTTCAGGAAACGAGGCTTTGTTACGTCATAAGTGTTTCGAAATTTCAATAGTTTACGTAACTTTGGCAGTTTTATACGTGCTCCGAACCACTGATTCGAAACAAAAGATTTGTAAAGCTTCAAACTGTAGTCACATGAACTGTTTTAAATATGTTTTTAGTAACTTTCTGGGCATTGAAAAAGGAAACAATCTTGCTGTCAATGGAGGCCTCATTGAGTCATTGGATTTTATCAAAAATATCTTAATTTGTGTTCTGAAGATGAATGAAGGTCTTGTGGGTGTGGAACGACATAAGGGTGAGTAATTAATGACATCATTTTCATTTTTGGGTGAACTAACCCTTTAAGGACCATGAACTTCATGAGTTTTGAACTCTAAATAACAAAATCTATATTCTGAAGTGCTGTTCCAATGCATGTGCTCGCCACTTGTGCTTCTTAAAACATGAGAATGATTTTTCTTATTAAAACGGGCCTCCATGTTAGAATGAAGGATTCTGCCTTCTAGCTCTAATTTGTATGTTAATATGTTCACGTGTTTTATAATTAATTAAATCTGCTTCCAATCCAGCTCATTAGTTATTACATTTCTGCATTCTGTGATAAGAAACTGCACATTTTCCATCCCCCTAGGGTAGGGGAACAGTATGGTCCAATAGAGTCTGAGATCTTCTTTCAGCTTTGCCTGAGGTAAAGTTTCACATCCCTGGGGGCTGACACAGTGTTTTGACCCACAGCATGTTCTTTTCTAAATCCACTTGATAATAATGTTTTACCTGTAGACCCAATGGCACTGCAAGCCTTAACCTCTTAAAACATAAGCACACAAATGTCACGGCCTGTCTAACCCACAGACAGTAGTGCGAAGTCAGAGAGAAACAGCTTCATCTCTTTAAATATAGTCCTCCACGGACTATGCTTGATTCTGCGAGCTGGCTTCATAAATATTTTCCTTTCCACTTGCTTAGAAGAGGAATTCAGAGAAAAGATGCTTAAGGCCGGTTCATACTGCATGCTGATGTGTAAAAAGCTCACACAGTGCATTTGTTCAGTGTGACCGACTGACTGTTTGACCTGTCTGTGTGCTCCTGCTGTGGCCGATGCTTTACAATTTTCTGACTTGACATTACATTCAATTCCCCCTTTACAATGGATATTCAGTCACAGATAGACAATAGTCTGTTTGTCACACAAAGCTATCTTGTATGACTTCAGAATAGGGATGCACAATATATGAAAATTAGCCTATTGAAATATTGAAAATATATATATTGCAATGGCTTGTTATAACTGAATGATTTTAAAGTTAAGAAAAGTCAATGTTTTAGGTTAACACAGGTAGCAGAGAACAGACTGGACACCATGGCTGTTACATATGTGTGATATCCTTAATTTTATTAAGCGCAATAAGCCGTGGAAAAGAACTCAATGTGGTACTCGCACGCACAGAAAGCCACCTCTCAGACAGTGCGTGATCCAGAATTCAGTTCTCTTACGCAGGTTATATGGCCAAATACACAAAAAATTATGTCAAAATCACCGTCTTGGCGAATATTCTAGTAAACACCGTCCCTCATGTCTTAAGTAAACGTAAACAGTTGAGAAAGAAAATGGTATATTGGATCCGTGCAGCTCTTAAAGTGACAGCAGCCTAATATACCTGCTGCTATTTATCATTTATATTAATCAAACAACAAAAGACAGACAAAATCACTCACTGCTTTTGAATGAATAACTTTTGTAGCTTTAATAAGATTCAATGTATATTTAATTTATATAGTGAAGACTAGCATTTTTATTTTTACATTTGATTATTCAGTTTCTGTTTTATTTCTTACTTGAATGCTAATGTAGGCTTACCTGAAAAACTTAAAGCACTGTTTATTTCATTTGTATCGTTATTTTAGCTATATATATATATATATATATATATACATATTTTAGGGGTGTAACGGTACATGTATTCGTCCCGAACCGTCACGATACAGGCGTCACTGTTCAATTCATGCAGTTAGACGACGAATACAGTCAGTCACAGGCGATCCACACTCCAATCCAAAAGGGGGTGCGCACAGTAATGCTTTTTAGCTTAACCTATTTTAACCAGCATTAACCACCAATAATTGCAGTAAGCTCTGTGCTCTTTACTTTCAATAAGAAACAAAGTGCCATCTTTCAAATTCTGTCCATTTTATCACAAAATTCAAACAATAAATGCCGTTTTGATGCTTTTTGATGTGATGTGATAGATCGCGAGTGAACGCGATCATCCCTTCCTCTTCACTACTACAGAATGAACATGAATGAACATCTGAAGGTATGCTGAAAGATACAGTACAACTTACTGAAACATATCATATCTCATGTATTCGCTCAATCAGTGTTTCGACTGTGGAAAGATGTCAGTAAAACAGTTTGTAAACAATATGTCACGTAATATTACATTTACCTCAGAAAAGCCATTGTGTCAACAGCTTGTTAGTTCGCTAGAGAAACGAACTGTTTCACTAAATATACGCACTATATTAGCCTATATATTAATTATATTTTACTTAACCTGTTAGTTAATGTAAGGCCTAAATAAATCTGTCATGAAAACAAGTTATGACAGTCACTGGGTAAGTGATTATATTTCAACAACGAATTGGAGAAACAGAAGTTAATGCAAAAACTGCCTTATGTGTAATTTACATGCTTACAATACATACATTTTTTTATATATATTATTTGAGTGTTGATGATTATATCTAAAAATAAATAGCAACTGAATTTAATCATTTGGGCTCTGTTGTTAAACCTTTATTATAGTAATGTGCAAATAAGGGCTCCCTAATAGTTTACAGCATTAGCAGAGACAGATTTTTTTTTATCCTTAAGAAAAAAGACAGAGACACAGTTGGTTCAGTAAAACATTGTTTAATAATAAAAAAAAAAGCGAAAAAATTGTTTCATTTTCTCACCCTGCTGTACCGAACCCGTACCGAACCGTGACTTCAAAACCGAGGTATGTGCCGAACCGTCATTTTTGTGTACCGTTACACCCCTACAGTCTTATTATTAATAACAAAGATATAGTACAATAACAAAAATAATCATTATATCACTTTTAGCTTTTAAATACTGTATGTTTAAATATAATTTACGCAGTTAATATATTATATTGCATATTTACAATATAATTGATTATCACATTTTTCTCCAATATGCAGCCCTACTTCAGAATATTTGTAATATAATATAGACCACTTTTATATTGGTTTTTGGTCTTTGGAGCTTTGCAATATGATAGTTTTACAATATGATAGTTTACCCAAAAATGAATTCTGTTATCATTTATTCACTCTCTTGTTGTTGCAAACCTGTGTAACTTCTGTGACACACCAAATGAGATATTTTGAAAAATGTCAGTATTTGTCTGTCCACACAATAGAAATCAATTTTTCGTTTGGCCCCTATTCACTGTCATTATATAGACAAAAACAGTGGACACATTCTTCAAATAATAATAATAATACAGGTTTTGAATGACATTTTCAATTTTTTGGTGAACGATCCCTTTAACGTTGTGGTAATTTTCAGATTCTTAAGTGTCTGTCTCTGCTTCACATCTCTTTTCACTCTTAATAGAGCTGAATGACTCACACTGACAGCTTTCTCGGAAACTCAATGAAGCTGTTTTTTGAATTGCTGATCATTCTGTGTACAAGCCGTTGCTTTAGATAAGGGTTGATGTGTCGACCTTGGAGACTGAAATGCGATTCTAAACCTTGATGTCTTCCTCTGCTTCTTTTCTCCTCTCTTCTCCTTACCTTATATTCAACATCATTATTATCTGAAAGCTCATAGTGGTAAAAAAAAACAAAAAAAATTACTTACAGAATCACTCAAAGAGAAAGTCTCAATGTATATTTCTTTAGAATGCTGAAAGTGTGCAGGTCTAGACCTCAAGTTTGGATATATGCACGGTTATATCTCTTTGGAGTTATTTGATGGATATAACTATATTTGATTGTCGACATGATCAATAAAAATGTACATAAATGTCTCTCTCACTTTCACTCTCTTTTTTTAAAGAGTTTACCACTGACTTTATATGAAAGATTGTTTCTGCCACAGAATAAAAAAAGATGATTGTGACTTTTTTTTTCTCAGACTTGTGAGATATAAAGTCAAAATTGTGAGTTATTAAGTCAGAATTACAGGATATAAACTCGCAATTCTGACTTTTTCTCTCGCAATTGCGAGTTTATATCTCGCAATTCTTTTTTTTTTTCAGAATTGTGAGAAATTAACTCGCAATCGCAAATTTTAAAGTCCAATTCTGAGGAAAAAAAAAGACTGACTACAGTGGTTCAACCTTAATATTATAAAGCGACGAGAATACTTTTTGTGCGCCAAAAAAACAAAAACAAATAGCAACTTTATTCAACAATATCTAGTGATGGACTTTTTTCTGAGAATTCTGACTTTATATCTCACAATTCTGACTTTATAACACACAATTGCGACTTTATATCTCACAATTCTGACTTTATAACACACAACTGTGACTTTGTCTCACAATTCTGACTTTATAACACACAATTGTGACTTTAACACACAATTGTGAGTTTATATCACACAATTCCAAGAAAAAAAGTCAGAATTGTGAGATAAAAAGTCGCAATTACCTTTTTTAGTTTTTATTCAGTGGCAGAAACAAGCTTCCATACTTTTGTGATTAAAACACATGATGAACCTAATTGTTTAATGCCACAAATAATAATAATTACAGTGATTCTCATGATGCAGAATGACTATTTCAGCACATTTAGCACCTGGTTAAACTAGATTGCAGGTGCACAACTGTTACTGTGATTGATTCATTATGTCATTTTCGTAGTTTTTATTTAGTCCCTTTGAATGATGAGTTTAAATGTTTGACATTTATCACAATAAATGTCTGCCTGTATGTCATAAATGTATATAATGCAGATTTTTGCTGTGAAAGCTCCCAAACGTCCATCTGCTTACTCAATTTCACAACTATCCCTGCATGGTAAACTTGAACATGATCCATGACCCCATGCTGAAAATCTTCAGCTTTAGCAGGTGTATGTGGGAGATTATGTTCACCTGCCATCTGCTCTGTGGAGGGGCATATCTTCCCTTGTGCATTAAAACCTCAGTGACTTTCAGAGATATATTATCAAACATATTATATCACTGTCTCATATATTTTACTAGCTACTGTATTAAAAGGAAACATTATGTGAACAGAAATAAATCCAAAAGATATAGTTATTCAGATATAAAAACAACAACAACAACAACAACAACTCAGCGTTAGGAAGTAACTTGCTAAAAGTAGGGGTGCCATGACAGTAGCTTCGCAGTTTTCAAAACTGTGTAGCTTTTCCAGTAATGAGCTACTTTTTTTTTTTTTTTTTTTTTTTACACGATTGCTACATTGCTAGTTTTGTTAGACTCTATTGCACAAACAGCTTTACAACTGAGTGAACTGAGGTAATAAGCTCTTCTAAAATGTAAAATGTGTTCTATCTTATATAAATCACTGGGATGTCTGATTCAGTTTAATGTCAGTTCATTCAGGAGGTTCATTTAGATATATATATATATATATATATACACACACACACACACACACACATACATGTATATAGATGCTCTGGGTCAGAGCATCTCCAAAACTGCAGCTCTGTTCCTGGTCTGCAGTGGTCAGTATCTATCAAAAGTGAACCAGTGACAGGGTCATTGATGCACGGCCATGGCTCATTGATGCACGTGGGGAGCGAAGGCTGGCCCGTGTGGTCCGATCCAACAGACGAGCTACTGTAGCTCAAATTGCTCAAGAAGTTAATGCTGGTTCTGATAGAAAGTTGTCAGAATACACAGTGCATCACAGTTTGTTGCATATGGGGCTGCATAGCTGCAGACCAGTCAGGGTGCCCATGCTGACCCCTGTCCACCGCCGAAAGCACCAACAGTGGACACGAGAACATCAGAACTGGACCACGGAGCAATGGAAGAAGGTGGCCTGGTCTGATGAATCACGTTTTCTTTTACATCACCTGGATGTCTGGGTTCGTGTGCGTCGCTTACCTGGGCAAGTCGGCGGAGGCAGTGTGATGCTTTGGGCAATGTTCTGCTGGGAAACCTTGGGTCCTGCCATCCATGTGGATATTCTTTGACACGTACCACCTACCTAAGCATTGTTGAGGATCATGTACACCCTTTCATGGAAACGGTATTCCCTGGTGGCTGTGGCCTCTTTCAGCAGGATAATGCACCCTGCCACAAAGCAAAAATGGTTCAGGAATGGTTTGAGGAGCACAACGAGTTTGAGGTGTTGACTTGGCCTCCAAATTCCCCAGATCTCAATCCAATCGAGCATCTGTGGGATGTGCTGAACAAACTAATCCGATCCATGGAGGCTCCACCTCACAACTTACAGGACTTAAAGGATCTGCTGCTAACTTCCTGGTGCCAGATACCACAGCACACCTTCAGGGGTCTAGTGGAGTCCATGCCTCGACGGATCAGGGCTGTTTTGGCAGCAAAAGGGTGACCAACACAATATTAGGAAGGTGGTTATAATGTTATGCCTGATCGGTGTATATATATATATAATTTTCAGCAGTCATTAAAAGCACTTTTCCTCTTTGGTTAAATTAATGTTCAAGAGGAAAAATGTTTCCCCGTGGTGAGAAGTCCAGAGGTAAAAACAGTTGATGATATAGAGAAAGTTTACTTTGAAAATGCCTTTAAGGTTCTTCTGAGAATAACAGTCATTAGTGGTGCGATACTCTAGTGATAAAGCGAAAAAGGCAAAAATAACTGTTGCTTCCAGCATTGGAATCTGCCGAGGAAAAAATTCAGCTCTTCACTTAAAAAATAACTGTCAAAGTCCGGCAAAGATTCAACAAAGCCACACAATATCTCAAATCTCCAGCATTGACAGATCCAAAAAGAGAGTGCTGGAAAAAGTCTGACAGTGTGTGAACACAAAAACACACCGAAAACTGTGCATGCCACGTGACGTTTCATTAAACACACATATTTCACTCTTGAAAAGAAATCACAGAGCTGTCACAAGATTAATGGAGATTTCAAAATTTCACTTTTTATTGGCTAATATTTCTCATCTGTCCTCAATGCAGACCCGCAGAATGCAGAGGACTGGGAGATGCTGTCTAGATGGCAGACCAGCCCTGTCGTCAATTAAAAATGCATAAAAGTCCTCTGTGACTCACATGGGAAAGTTGAGAGGAGGACATTGATTTCTCTTGACTCTCTTGCATGAATTTCATGCCCCATCAAGCATATCATACAACTTTCATGAACAATGGAGACTAGAGAATAAAGTATTGTTCTGCTCTTAGTCATCATTATTACAGTAATGGCCTGTCTGAAATCCTTTGAAGTGATCCTGACCGTTACCCTATATGAAAGTGAGATACCAACCATAAATAAGTATCATTTGTTCATTGTTCAAGCGCAGACAAGAAGATAACATCATCACATCAGTGTTTAATACTTTATTAACATTACATTAAGTAAGCTCTTAAGATAATAAATAAATAATTATAACATTTAAATGGAAAGTTGCAAAGTTACTTATAGTACTACTCGCACCACTCCGAGCGGGATTCGAACCTCCAGGGGTGTGAGGTTTACTCGCACAACTCTTACTAGCTGGCCTCCATTACACACAGAAAGCTGCTTCTCAGACAGCGCACCAGTACCAATTGTTCTAATTTATTTTATACACAAAAAACAATGTGTTTAAAATACATATACAAAGTTCAGTTGAATGATAACATTTGCCTTCTTTAAAGCTGATAATCTGAACATACGAAGCAAAATGTTTGCTGAAAATATCCTCAACTTAAAGGGATAGTTCACCCAAAATGAAAATGTTGTCATCATTTACTCCCCCTCCAAATGATAGTTCCAAACCTGTATAAATTTCTTTGTTCTGCTGAACACAAAGGAAGATATTTGGAAGAATATTTGTAACCAAACAGATCTCGCCCCCCATTGACTACCATAGTATTTTTTTCCCTACTATGGTAGTCAATGTGCATCTCTTAAAGTGACAGCAGCCTAATAAACCTGCTGCAGTCTGTGGGCCCTATTTTAACGATCTAAGCTCATGGTCTGAAGCGCACAGCGCAAGTGTCCGAATCCACTTTTGCTAGTTTAACAACGGGAAAAATGGTTGGTGCGCCCGGCGCATGGTCTAAAAGGGTTGTCCCTATTCTTTTAATAAGTCATGGGTGTGTTTTGGGCGTATCCTGCAATAAACTAATCAGAGTGTCATCTCCCATTCCCTTTAAAAGCCAGTTGCGCTCGCGCCATGGCGGATTCGCTATTTACATGGCGGAATTTGCAAGCGGAAAAACTCAACACTTCTCTAGTGAGGAAAAGGATCTACAGGACAAGCCGGATTCCACCAAAGCATTTTTATCTTTATGCACACAATAATAATCTTTTACATTTGTAATTCTTTTAATTTTAATATTTGAAAACAACTGCGCCATTGACCAACTGAAACCTGGTCTAAAGTCAATAGCGCAGTCGTTTTCAGTTGCCTCAATATAGCAACACGCCAACAATGCACCTAAACACACTTCGTTTTCAGACCAGCACACCCATGGGCGCACAAATGGTTGCAAATACATTTGCTATTTAAACAACATGGTGCTGGACTTGAAAATGGTAACTGCGCCAGGCTGAAACTAGCAAAAAACACTTGCGTCGCGCCTGGCGCCACATTGCGCAGGTGTATGATAGGGCCCTGTGTCATTAATATTAATCAAACAACAAAAAATAAGAGAAAATCAATCACTTTAAAAATGTTTGAACTTTATGTTAACTAATAGTTTTTTAAATTTTCAATGGTATGTAAAATGTTGGTGTCAAAACCATATTTAAGAAAATACAAAAAAAAAAAAAAAAAACAGTAACATTTATTTATTTGTAAAAAAAGATTGTTTTGAGTTCACTAAATAAATTTTAAAGCCAGTTAAATGTTAAAAATGATGGCTTTGAATTATACTGTACAACTATAATTACTCATTTCATCCCCCAAAATTTAGAAAAAACTTGATTAATTACGATTGATTACATAAAAATGTGTGATTCATTAATATTTTAAATCAATTTATAACACTATATATAATCTTTAAAAACAAACAAACAAAAAAAAGATAATCAGGGAATATGGAGATTATGTCAATGCAAACTGCATAAATTTATAATGCATGTGAAACAACATGCATATAATAACTGGTTGAGAAGTACTTGTATATAAACGGATCCGGAAAAGGTTTATTACATACTATGATGTTATACAATGTCAAAAGTCAAACGTGGCTTGGCTGAAAGTTGAAAAGCTGTGGTATGAGTACTCTGACTCCCGGTGCTCTTTGTAATTGAGCTGCGACTTCAGATCTGACTCCTGAAAGCCTTTCTCTTTGAGCCGTTTTTGACTCACGCTTGAACTTCTACTATACTGCGCCACCTTTAATCCCACACAGAAATGACACCAAAAGATATATATTTTATATATTTCTGAGAATCTCCAGAATTTATTCAGCAATTGTTCTTGTTAACTGTTAAATATGAGGCCCAAATGACAGTTTTATTTAAGGAAGAATGAAATATGAGAGCAATAATGACAATAAACACAGTTTAGAAACGGACCGAGCCGAGCAGTCATCAGCCGAGCTTGAAGCCCACAGTCCTGTCATCTAAAGTAAATAATTCATACGATTCAGTTTGAGAAAGGTTTGAATTTCAAGGAGGGAGTGGGCTGCGAGGAATGGAGTGAGTTTGGAGAGCGTGTCAGAGAATCTCTGCGAAGTTTGAAGAAGGTTCCTGTCGGGAAGCCGGATCATTTATTGTGACTTCATTTGCACAGAGAATGAGAAATCTCTTTCATTGCACTGTGCCGTGGTGACGGCGTATGAATCTCAATTCTTCAGCTTGTTAAAAACAGGCCTTTCGAGAGTCGAAGTTATGGGCTGCAGAAATGCATAATAAAAAGACAGGCAACTTTTCAAGCCATGCTGATTTTACCAAATAAATATTCAAGAGCATGTTTCATCTGAATAAAAACATTCAGTGCATTCAGTTGAAATTATGGTGATACCCTACACTCCAGTTAAAAGAATTACCCGTCCCACATATTTCCATTCAAAAAAGACTCTGATTGAATTGGAACTACTGCATTATTATGACTTTTTGTGCTATGCAACTGTATCCCCATCAACATGAGAGAATAATTACTGTAGTCTCATGGGAAAGCAACACCTGATGTTTCCTGCCGTTGTTTGAACCTTAGTATTAGCAGAAGATGTGTTAATCACAGTGGCTCACAGGTGGCAACAGATTGAGCCTTTACTAGTGGGAACGACAATAACAGAAAAGATAAGAAAAGACCCGCTGCTGTTCTGTTCATCACACTACTGAAGGCCTAAATGGGCCAATATTCCTCAGATGTGAAAAATGAGATTTTTCTCTCATAGATCTGTCATATTCACTTTAGGAGCTCATACTTTCCATTCTCCGTACCACAGCTCACTGATTCCCGTTCAGTAATCCACCCTGACAAACAGAAAAAGGTACAAGACACAGAGATTGTTTTTCCTCAAGCCTTTTGAATTCCACAAATCCTGAAAGAGACGTTCAATAAATCATTTTACTGCTGTAAACAGACTCCAGCAGAGTCATCACACAGATGTATGGTGAGAAATAAGACAATCAAAGCCACATTTCAGAGCATGGGATGTTGTGACGTACAGTAAGGGCACTTATCTACATATAATAATTGTTATGTTTAATTTTAATTGTATAAACATTTACAGCATGTTCATGGGGTAGACAGTTATTTTTATATAATGTATAAAATTATATATATATATATGATATATGATATATACAGTCAAACCCAAATTTATTCAGACACCTTGAACATTTCATTCATTAATACAGTTTATTCACTATAGTTTAAAAAAATGGTAATAAAATATGACAAGATCTCAGAGTTAAACTGTGCCAGAAAACATTAATCTTAATTATGTCAGATAACACTTAAGCAAAACATGGTCAGGTCAAAGTGTCTGAATAATTTTTGGTCCCAAAGTTTTATCAGTTTTACTGGTAGTCCACTGTATGAAGAATTTTTGGGTGTAATATGTCACAATTTACTTTATTTTGCTATCCTCACTTACATAAATGAACTATAGTGTCCTGAACTGTTTATAGTAAAAATATAAAAAATTATATCTAGTTTCTGAATAATTTTTGTTTTGACTGTATATATATATAGACACACACACACACACACATATATATATATATATATATATATATATACACATATATACACACATATATACATATATATGTGGGTCACTGACGAATAAAGTCTTTAAAAGTGTAAAAAAACATAATGGAGATATAATTAGTTTTGAAGTTTTATTAAGTGTTAACAATGAGATTATGTGGTTTTTATAATCAATTAACACTGCTTTTTGTTATTCTTTACAAGACGGACAAAATTTCGTTTTACTGAATGACACTTTTGATTATACCTAATGACGATATTTTCAAACAATGCTAACAGGCTGATATCTAGCTAGCTAGCAAAAGGACATTTTATATTTAGTACAAGCTTTTAAAATACAGCGGTTGTACCAAATGACCAAATGACCTGATGTTTCAGGACATGCGTATGAGCAAGTGAAAACATGTATATATATATATATATATATATATATATATATGGGTCGATGATGTGACGGGTCATTTTTTTTGTCCAAAGGCATCAATAATAATAAAAAACAAAGATATGTCATCCAAAGTATGTAAGGTAGTACAACTAAATCTCTTTTATTGAATCCAAAAGGTTTTAATTATATTTTGCTACATATAAAGGTATTTTGAAGATTTTGAAGTGTCAAAAGGTCATTCGGTTCAACCGTCCAAAGGCCAATACAGCCATTTCCTTTGTGATTAAAATATCAAAAAATGTAATAAATGTATATATTTTTTATTCTGGCATGATTTTATAACATCATATATCAACATAGTGCAAAATGGTATTAAAATTATGCGTAGAAGTCGTTACTTTGTTATGAGAAAGAATGTCCGGAAAAATGAATTTCATTGATGTCAATCGGAGTAACCAATATAAAGGGACCATTTTGGATCAAGTCATGTGGTCAGTATCATGTGACTGGATATGACATCATTCAGACACCTGCAAAGGACCACATGGTCGTGAAGTAACTAACTCTCTTTTAACTATTTGAAAAAAAAAAAAAAAAAAATTATATATGTATATATATATACACATATATATATATGTGTGCGTGTGTGTGTTGACGAAGATGAATAAATACTGTAAGAAATGTATTGCTCATTCTTAGTTAATGTTAGTTAATACTTTAATGTTAACAAATGAGACCTTATTGTAAAGTGTTTCCAAATTTTTTAATGTCTGATTGAAGTCGGCTGCATTTATTTGAACAAAAATACAGTAAAATCAGCAATATTGTGAAATATTATTTTTTTCAGTATTCTTTGGTGAATAGACATTTCAAAAGAACAGCATTTATTTTAAAATAGAAATAGCCTATTTAAAATATAGAAGATAAATGTCTTTACTGTCACTTTTGATCAATTTAATGCATCCTTGCTGAATAAAAGTGTTAATTTCTTTAAAAAAATTAATTAAAATAATTATGTATAGTATTCACTCAATCAATGAATGAATGAATGTTAAAATGTTAAAATTATTACAATTTAGCCAGATGGTGTAGTTACAAAATCTACCAGCAGAGGCTAACAGGGCCAGCCAAAAAGTGAGCTATTAAACAAATTACACCATGGTCACATGACTTTAACGTCACCATCACTAAGCTTCTGACAACTCTTTCAGTCTTTGTTTAAAACATTTTCCCTGAAAATTTGAGTTATAATAGTTTGTACGAGTGTGATTATAAACACGAGGCTGTGAAAGCAGACTAGTTGAGTAGATGAGTTCATCTGTTCGGCTGATGACGTTTAATGTCCCCGACAACCTCTGTAGTCCCATTTAGTCACATGTTAGCAACCACCTTTTATAGTAAAAGCTTAGGGGGGGGGGAAGAAAAAAAAAATTCACAAGAGGGTATTACTGATGTATTTTATATTGTATATATCAGGGTATTACAGACCTTATTTCAAGCATTTAAACAAAAATCCATTGTGTTCAGGATGTGCTAAAATGCTAATTCGTTTCTGGGTTTTGGCCTACAAAGATACATCATCACTGCACAACTCTATTTATTTTCATCTATGGTTCCATGAAGAACCTTCATCCATTCCATAAAAGGTTCTTTATAGTGGAAATGTTCTTCACAAAAATGGTTATTCTAAAAACTGTTCTTTGGGGAAGCAAAAATGGTTCTATAGCATCGCTTTGAAAAGCCCTTTTTGGAACCTTTATTTTTCATCATGAGTTTGATATTTCTGTCTGAAATAACGATTCTTTCTCCTTGAGTGCTTTTTAGGGCTGCAGCATATAAAACATGAATTGCTGTAGTAGTTTGGCCTGCTGTGTTGCTACCCAAGTTTACCTGCTCAAAATTCTGCAAGGTTGTTCGGCATCTTCCCGTTTCTGCTCCAATCACTGAAATAAAACATTCAGTTCTAGTTCAGTGGTTGCTCTACTTAGCACCATCAAGCCTGAAAAATTACCTCTGAGGAAGCAAAATATTTATGTTTTGCCCAATTCTATAAGCAAAGCTCACTTTCCAGTACACTTAGAACTAATTTTGTTTAAAATATAACTGACACATTTTCCATCTGTCATCCAGGGGTGGGTTATATGAAACAGTTAACCACAATCAGTGTTGAGGTAACGCATAAGTTACGTGAGTTATGTAATTAGATTACATTTTCAAGTAACTAGTAATCTGATTACTTTTAAATTTACAACAAAATATCTGAGTTACATTTTCAAATAAGTAATGCAAGTTACTTTGTTTTGCTATTTATTGACTAACAGCTCTCCTGTCCCCATGTTGAGAGAAATCAGAAGTGCAGAGGCGTTACGTGTGAACATGATGGTTTTTGTAGTTCTACCCTAAATGTGAGCAACCCTAACCCTAACTCATCACACTTGTACAAAAACAGATTTTTTTCTGTTCCTCAAAATGAATAAAAACAGTGAAACGCAAACCTGCAATAATGAAAAGTTAAATTACACAAATGTACTTTATGTATTTAATCTCACTTTATTAACCAGTGTCTTTGCTGCTGACCTTTGATGATCCGATTCAACCACACAAATAAGCAAAAATGACTTTTAGATAAACATCAAATTTGTGTTTCATTTTCTTTTTATTACTGAAGTAAGACAGTGTTGAACTTTCAATCCAGAACTGCAGCACAGCTGAAAGGTTTGTTTGAGCTGCGCGCTCTTATTTCATTGCGCTTGAGGCTTATTCATCTCACTTTTGATGTGAAAAAGCCTTTACATTTGCCAAAAATGTTTAACTTTTTTTTTTTTTTTGGTTAATATAGCCAGCCCAGGTGAGAAGTAAAGCAAAAGTAACGTAACGCATTACTTTCCATAAAAAGTAACTAACACAATTAGTTACTTTTTTTAGGGAATAACACAATATTGTAATGCATTACTTCTAAAACAAACTTTCCCCAACACTGACCACAATAATAGATCACAATGAGATACTCATTCAAATAACTGTGTCATCAGCATACAGAAAAGTCAATAAAGTGGAAATGAATGCAGAATGAGAATTTCTGTCTTTCCAAAAGTACTTAGCCATAATTTCACAGACATAACTACACAAATACACAATTCAGACGGTGAGTGAACAGACTGTGGGGATCTTAGCTGCAGTCTTTTTACATTGAAACAGGCTCATAAAACAATCTGTGCTGTGATGTACCACACAAACTGTGAATTCTCACATTCATCCATGATACGATCAGCATGTATTTAAATCTGTTAGTGATCTTGTTTGCCAGTTGTATGTGTAATTTAATTTGTTAAGTGAGTAATTAGGTTTTGCAGATCTTCGATTCAGAGCTCTTTAATCTCTCAGTAATCTGTCTTTCTTATCGTTGACAGAAGAACCAGTCCAGTTAAGCCAGACCACATCAATTCCAAGATAAAATTTCATTTCAATGAGTTCATTTGTCTTAATTACCAAACAGTTAACAGGGAAAAAAAGACTATGAAAAATACTTGTAAAACCTATAAATATCTGAGAAGGAATATTACAAAAACAAAACATAATTTTGTTCAAATACTTTAGCTAGCATAAGTTTACATTAATTATTTTCAAGTTCATAAATGAGTAGCAGTCACAAAACAGTCACTGATGAATAAATAATGTGTAATATTTTTTTTTGTTTGTTTTGGAGCAAGAATATCTGTTCTGATATTCACTAAACCACAGGCAATGTCACTGTGCAACCTTTATGAGTCAGCTGCAGGACTGCTAATCACTACAGTTACTAATGCAAATTATTGACATTTTTTATTATCTCTCATAGTTATAAATGAGCATAAAAGTCATAAATGAGCAATAGATTCTCATTCTAATTCAGCACAGATGAGCAACGTTATCTCTTCAGCAAGCCGATGCGCAAACTGCCGCAAATCAAACTGAAAGTAAGTCGCAAACGCTCAAAACACAATCATCTACATTAAAAGTAATGAGACTACATGATCCTACCAGCGCTGATGCTGCTCTCTCCTATTGCGGTCTTTGATTTTTAAATTAGCTGATAATCAATAAAATGCAGCTCATATTTGTTGCTTTCGGTGACGTGAACTCCATGAAATCTGCATATAGCGCGGGAATTGAAGATCGGATCTATATCTGTTTTGCGGAAAAACATTTATGTGGCCAAGTGTAAATGCAATCGTTTTTATAAATCCGATAGCTATCCGATCAGAGAAAATGCATGAAGTGACTAGGTGTAAACAGGCCCCCAAAATCCATAGTTTTTAGCATGAAAATGAAACTTTGGACAGATCGTCAAAATACACTTTTTTTTTTTCTTTCAGATTCTTTAAATTAAAAATGTAAGAGATGTGACTATTTAATTTAAATGGTTACTCATTTTGTGTTCGGGTCAGTTTTGTCCCAAAAGTCAAATGTGGCTTTATACATTTTTAAAAAAAATTCTTTTAAAGATTTTTTTAAAAAATCGAACACGAAACAATGGTTTTGTTGCAGGCCAAAAAGTTGCATATGAATGCACTGTTTTATCTTTTCTTGCAAAAATTCACATTTCATGTGAAAAGGTCTTAAATCAAAGCAACAAGCTCTAAGGGCTCTAAGACTCAATTAAATCAAGAGCTCAGGTGAAATCACCTTTTCAAGGTGGGCTGGAGCTCCTGTTTATACCTGCAAGGGTACAATCATAAAGCATGCTTTAGTTCGGTGCTTACCCTCAAAATTAATTCTGTTTCTTCACCATTTCACAGACCTATCATCTGAGCCTGGATTTCTTGGACTGCAAAGCTGAGATAAGGAAACACGCTCAAACTTATTCAAATGGGGAAATTGGTTTTGATCACATTGCTGAGGTTTTTGAGCTGTGGCGAAAAGAACTCCTTAGTGAGTGCTCGCCAGGCACGGCTCCAACTCGATGAAGACATCTTGACTGAGCAAGGATACAAAAAATCACCCATTCAGTGAGCTGCAGGTCCTATTCAGCGACTAACACAATTATACTCGCACACACACCTCCATCCGCTTTCATAAGGTCTAGGTTATTCACACGCACACACGTATACAAGCACACAGGAACCCACACGCACAGAGCCTTGTACTGTTTGTTTTTCATTGATTAACCAGGCGTTCGTTTCCAAACAGCTTTTCACCAAGACTCCACACTGCTGCATACAAGAAACACAATGCACTCTAACCAGAGCAGATGCTCAGAGACTTGAGTGTGTGCAGCATGATAATGCACTAAACCTTTGAACACCTCTTTGTTGGGAAAAAATCTCAATTACACGTACTCAAACAGAATCGTGGACATTCAAGCAAATACACTTCTGTACGGCTCCGTCTGTGGGAAGAAAAAGACAAAGATCATTGTAAACTGAAATATCTTTGATATTGCTATTAAGAATTTTATTAAAACTAATAAACAACATTTGCATATAGCAAAATGTCTTAAAAGTCAACAAACATGCAGATCTATTACAGGTGTACATGAACATTGTCAGTATTCTCAAGGTTTCAGTATGCAGGTATCAAATAACTTTTAATGAACTCGGCAATAGGGTTGTATGAAATGCAATATGCGATTGATTTGTTAATGTTACAGGAAAATGCAATGGGATAAATGTAAGATGAATGAGTCAAATAAATTTCAATTATTTTCTAGTAGAATTAAAGCCATAAAATAATGACATATCCAATCAATGTTTATACACTGCTCAAAAAAATTAAAGGAACACTTTGAAAACATATCAGATCTCAATGGAGAAAAATATTATGCTGGATATCAATACTGATATGGATTGGGTAATGTGTTAGGAACGAAAGATTGCCACATCGTTTGATGGAAATGAAAATTACCAACCTACAGAGGTCTGAATTCAAAGACACCCTGAAAATCAAAGTGAAAAATGATGCAGCAGGCTAGTCCATTTTGCTGAAATTTCATTGCAGCAACTCAAAATGGTACTCAGTAGTTTGTATGGCCCCCACGTGCTTGTATGCATGCCTGACAACATCGGGGCACGCTCCTAATGAGACGACAGATGGTGTCCTGGGGTATTTCCTCCCAGATCTGGACCAGGGCATCACTGCGCTCCTGGACAGCCTGGCGGCGTCGGATGGACTGAAACATAATGTCCCAGACGTGTTCTATTGGATTTAGGTCAGGCGTGCGTGGGGGCCATTCAGTGTTATCAATTCCTTCATCCTCCAGGAACTGCCTGCATACTCTCGCCACATGAGGCTGGGCATTGTCTTGCACCAGGAGGAACCCAGGACCCACTGCACCAGCGTAGGGTCTGACAATGGGTCCAAGGATTTAATCCCAATACCTAATGGCAGTCAGGGTGCTATTGTCTAGCCTGTAGAGGTCTGTGCGTCCCTCCATGGATATGCCTCCCCAGACCATCACTGACCCACCACCAAACTGGTCATGCTGAACGATGTTACAGGCAGCATAACATTCTCCACGGCTTCTCCAGACCCTGTCACACATGCTCAGGGTGAACCTGCTCTCATCTGAAAAGCACAAGGCGCCAGTGGCAGACCTGCCAATCCTGGTGTTCAATGGCAAATCTAGCTCCACGGTGCCTGGCATTGAGCACATGGCCCACTAGAGGATGTCGGGCCCTCAGGCCACCCTCATGAAGTCTGTTTCTGATTGTTTGGTCAGAGACATTTACACCAGTGGCCTGCTGGAGGTCATTTTGTAGGGCTCTGGCAGTGCTCATCATGTTCCTCCTCGCACAAAGGAGCAGATACCGGTCCTGCTGATGGGTTAAGGACCTTCTACGGCCCTGTCCAGTTCTTCTAGAGTAACTGCCTGTCTCCTGGAATCTCCTCCATGCTCTTGAGACTGTGCTGGGAGACACAGCAAACCTTCTGGCAATGGCACATATTGATGTGCCATCCTGTAGGAGCTGGATTGCCTGTGCAACCTCTGCAGGGTCCAGGTATCGCCTCATGCTACCAGTAGTGACACTGACCCTAGCCAAATGCAAAACTAGTGAAAAACAGTCAGAAAAGATGAGTAGGGAAAAAAAAATTAAGTGGCCTCCACCTGTAAAACCATTCCTGTTTTGGGGGTCGTCTCATTGTTGCCCATCTAGTGCACCTGTTGTTAATTAACACCAAAGCAGCTGAAACTGATTAACAACCTCCTCTGCTGCTTAACTGACCAGGGGTGTGTTTCCCAAAAGCATTGTTAGCCAACTAACATCGCAAGTTCTGTTGTTACTTACATAGTTCAACGATTTGGTGTTTCCCAAACCATAGTTCAAACGAACATTCGCAAACTGCATCGCAAACTTGTGTGGTTGGAACGACAGCTCTCGAGCTGTGGTTAGAAGCATAGTTTCTTGTTTTTATGACATGTGGACTTAATAAATCCTTATCTTGAGCAAAATCAGGCAAGCTGACATTAAGTACAATGCATATCTTTTATTTCGAATATATACAAATGTAATTTATATATTTTAGTTTAGGGGTGTTCGATTCCAGGTTTTTTGGAGTCGACTCCGACTCCTGACTCCCACTGTAGGAGGCAATGGAATCGACTCCTCGACTCCATTTACTGTACATCAAAACAGGGTCATAAATAAGCCAAGATGGCAGTCCTTACACACTTTGCATTGACACTATTCTTTTAAGAGCTGCTGTGCAGCCAAATAATGTACCAGTTATCAATGTAAAGCTGCTTTGACACAATCTACATTGTAAAAAGCGCTATATAAATAAAGGTGACTAAATTTATTTTTCCCCGATGCTAAGCCTTAAAATTTCCTCATTAAAACAACAAACGTTTAGCGAGACTGTCCAAATTAGTCCAATTTAGAGATGACTTGATGAGTAGCCTATCAATGTTGCTAATTGCAGATACCTAAATTTACTGAGAGAAAAGTCACGAAAAACATCTGTGGTCGAATATTATGTCAGAATTAAATAAACGAGAAAGCAGGGATTCTTTAATGAATTCATCTCATTATAATGGTCGGGGGATGGCGCTAATATGATCATTGTCTTAAAAGTGCTTGGATACGAGAGTTAAAGATACTAAAATTAATACAATACATAAAAAATGCATACATTGTACACTTATTAATGTGTTTATTGTTGATGTGAGTTTTTTTTATTATTTTTATGTATGGTTAGTTTAATGAACACGGTTAACTATGGAAAATCAAATCTATATTTATTGCAATAATATAAGATACCATCAATACTAAAGCTGGCACGGAGGTATGTACAATTACAAACTAAAGTCACTATGACTGTTATCGATTTCTAAAGTAAACTACATAAATGTATGTGACAAAGTTTCTGCGACAGCTCTCTGGCGCGATTCATCGGTGTCCGAATTCCTTGCTTCATTTCGTTCATTCCTTGCTTAGTGCACCATGCATTATGTAGGCTATGGATTCGAGAATCAGTAAACAAGTGAGCGATTCCGGACACAGCAACAGAGTCGACACCAAGAGTCGATTCCTGTGCTGGAGTCGACCCCGACTCTGGGGCTATTCAGAGTCGAGGAATCGACTCTTTTGGAGTCGACTCCCCATCACTATTTTAGTTTGTCAAGAGATTTAAAGCGCCGTTTTTGGAGTGCGCATGTGTGTACGTGCTCTAGTACGTAAGAACAAGCATTTGATTTAATCTGGAAATAAAGAAAAATAACTGAGAAAAATGAGAGTTAGTCCTCTAATGCCATGTCCGTAATTTATAGCAAACGGATCTCAAACGGATTCATTTAAAGAAGTTATTTCTCACCACTTGCATGAGATCATTCACCAACGTGGTTGAACGGGTTTGCGACAATATGGTTTCGGGAAACAGTTGTGGCTAGCTAGTTGATTTGTTCAACGATGCATCGTACTATGGTAGTTCAGCAGCGAGTTACATCATTGTTCGGGAAACGCACCCCAGATCAATATCCCAGGAATTTAACTGACTTGATGCTATTCTCTGATTAAAAAGCGTTCCTTTAATTTTTTTGAGAAGTGTATGTAAATAAAAGCCTAAATTCAATCTGTTCAGCATATAAAGCGATTGTGTCTCTTCAGAAAATTTGGACTAAACCACTTAATTCATATGGATTAGTTTTATTATCTCCATGAAGTTTTTGAAACGTCAAAGTGTCAGTTATGTCAACTGTCAATGGAGGGACAGAAATCTCTAAGATTTCATTAAAAGAGAGTGAGTATTAATGACAGAATTTTCATTTTTTGGGTGAACTCCCTTTATAATATCAACACAATATTAAATGCAAATCTATATTTGCTGAATGGGCATTTTTGCTTTTTTTCTGTCACATTTTTGTCCTAAGTTATATTCTTTTGACTGATTTCTGATTAACTCTAACACAGTGTCCTAACCAGACGTGACGCCACACCCTGATAAAAGGTATCTTTTCCATGTTAATCAGAGTTGGTGTCCTAACAAGCCGCAATTCTATTTTACGGTTTCTATTTTTCTGCGATGTCGCGGCTGGAACAACAACACAAAGTTTGAAATGATAATCTCAGGTACTGTTTATGTGCTTTATTTAATGTTAAAAGCATCTAATGTGAGATTGAATATCATTTTGTGTGTCTTTTACAGCTGTACTGAAAGCAACAATGAACAATTCACCTCAGATCTTCAAAATAAATGAAAAGAAACAAGAATGTTCAAACTGTCAACTCATTATGAACAGACAAGTGTATTATATGACAGACTGTTTCAGTAAGCAAAAGTACGGTTATGCCTAAATTTGGCGAGTACACCCATATTGTGATGAGATGACAAGGGTTTTTCTGAAAGGTTATCCAAGTGTTAAGGGAATTTCAGCAGACCATTCTATCCTCCTTCTAAAACAACACTGATAAGCATGGGCCGGGTGTTTCTTTTGTCCTCTCCTGTGATGACAGCCAATGGGACTTAGCTGTGCGTGATTACTCCGCCCCCCTTGATAACCATGTGCTTGTTTTGTTGGTTGGCTAGGGTGATGGCAAAACATGCTCAGAGGACTAACCCTCATGATACGCATACACACGCTTGCATGCACATCCAGTCAGTGTAGCAGAATATTATGCAGTATGAATCAATGTGGTGCAGTTGGCTGTAAATCCTCAGATGTGTATCCTACCATTTTATGGGCCAGCTCAAAGTAATGGCAGCTATCATTGAAAGTGACATGTGGCAACCCCACTACACGCTGCAGTGACACTAGGATTCATTCAGACCTGTGGGGCAGAGCACTGAGGCCATGACCATACATCAAGAGACATGTTAATATAGGCAGAAAGTTAAAAAATTATGATAGAGTGAAAAAGACCATAAGAATTAATTAGACTAATTAGATTGAACCATATTACAACAAGTGAAACAGAAATTCTTCAGCTATTGGGCAACGCAAACAAAATGCAATGCCATCTGGCGCTAAAAAAAGATACACATAACAGACTATCTACACATTGAAAAATAAACTAGCTATTCACTACAGAAACAGGCAGAACACATGGCTACCACAGGAAGTAAGGCTATGTCCATAAAATGGAGACCGAGCTGCATTTTTGGACAGAATGTAGACAATACACACAGCACTGAACAACTGCGCTTTCCGTTTGAAAACTCAAGGACTCACTTTTTGCCATTGAGACAACTGGGAAAAAGCGTCCCAATCAACCTGAATTCACTGTGTACCTGCCTTCCACACTTTCAGAGCTCTGCCGTGATCCCTGTGTCATTCATTATGACTCTACTGGGCACATTTAGGCTTATTCTTATTTTTTCTTAATAGCTTTTTTAACATTACTTTTTTAACAAACATGTTCAGCCAAAAATTTTAATCCTGTCATAAATTATTTACCCTCATATCGTTCCAAATCTGTATGTCTTTCCTTTTTCTTTAGAACACAAAAGGATCAATATTGGGTTGGGTGAATTCAGTACATTGTGACTCACTTTAACGCTTAAAGCACCCAAGAGTGTCAGTAAAAATGTCCATGTGTCTTGCTGATCATTTTAGGATGTGCTCGGATTGGTTTTGATGAAAAATAACTTGACTTTAAACCAATTTTTGTAATAAAACCGTGGCGAATGTGTCACACTCAGGTCTAGTAGGTGACAGAAATGTCCACCTTTCTATTTTCAGTTTTGTCACTGACACATTTAGGGGTTTTATGTTGAACATTTTAAATACTGATGCGAGTTACAATGTGCTATTCATTAGCTATGTTTCCATTCACCTATTTTTATGTGCATTGTGGGATATTGTATAAAAAAAAAAAAAATAAAAAATAAAAAAACGCAGGATGGAAACGCCAAGATGCACATAAATTTTAAAAATGCACATAAAACACTTATGCGTTCAATTGAGGTAAATAATGTTTTTATCCGATAAGAAGACATGCACATAAACTATGATGGAACCACATTTACTGAATAAATCCCTTGATGCGCAACAAAAACTCACGTGGCTTTGACTTAACAGTGGATGTGATTGGATAACTGGACTAACCTGTGGACCAATCGCATTGCACAGCATCTCAAATGTTGGTTTGATTATTCTGAAATGGCTGAGGCAAAGTCTGTCATCAGAATGATGGTTTAATTCCCTCCCAGAAGAGTCTCACATGATTGCGTTCACAAACACCAACATCTGAACGCAAGATAACATGACAGTGTTTATTGCGTTTTCGTCTGCACGCTCTGAGACGCAAGTCATTTATGATGTAGGACAAAAAAAGAGCAAGAGTTGCTCCCCCAATTGAAGCAACTTCAATTTTTATTACCGATATGTTGTGCTGATTTCCCAGGAAGTGATGCTTTTGTTCACTTGAACACATGGGATGGAAACACTGCTTTATTCGCAAATGTATTATGCAATATTCCAATTTTCCGCACAAGTTAAATTCGCTACTTTGGATGGAAACATAGCTAGTGAAGACTCTTCAATGAATATCCAGTTGTGTGAATTCAACACAATATTGAAAAGTCTTCTTTTGTGTTTCACAGAAGAAAGAAAGTCATACATGTTTGGAACAACACAAAGGTAAGTAAATGATGACAGAATTTGCAATAATTTATTAACTCTTTTTTTAGTTAATTCGTCAAATTCTACATTGCTGTGAACTATTATTTAATTGAATTTATTTGTCACATTTTATTTTATTATTGTATACTCTGCACAATTTCTCACTGAACACAGCTACAATACAAATGTACTAGAGCGTTAATCATGCCAATAACAAGCACTCTAAATTAAAATTTTAATTGAGACAGAAAGGACAGACAGAGATTGTAGGTGTTTAAACTGAAAAAACAAACAAACACATATTCTCAAGGTTAATTAGAGCCAATAATAAGTCTTGACTGGTTTTCTGAGAAAGGTGTAGTAATTATAGGAAGGGGAGCCTTTATGTTATTGTGAAGGTACTAGCACTTTCCTCCCAGACTTAATGACATAATGACACCTCCCAGACTGCAGGAAACAAACATGCAATCAGTCAAACACTGTAATTTTAACTTGCACTTCAACTTTAATTTAAGTTCATACTTGCAATTGTTTCTATAAATATATGATCTCACAATACAAAATGTACATTACCAAGACATCTGTAACAAACACACAACAGAGATTCATGACGATTTATGAGCCTTTCAAACACTGTGACTCGCTTCAAAAGTTCTCAAAAGTTGGTTTTCAGCATGTTTCATTGAGCACATTGTAAAAATGTGGCCAGAGTGATTTCATGTTATCAGTTAATTAATGCTAAACATGGTAACACTTTATTTTGATGGTCCCCTTCAGACATTCTCTTGACTATAAGGAATGTTGCACCTACATGCCAACTACCAGTCATTAAAGTATTATTAGACAGTCTGCTTAATCTGCTTAATATCTGCTAACACTGTATTTTGATGCTCCCCAAAAGACATTCTACTGACTATAAGTAACTTTACAAGTACATGTCAATTTTATTCTACTAACCCTAACCCCAATCCTACCAGTCTACTAATACTCTACTGAGAGTTAGCTGACGTGTAGGTGCAACGTTACTTATAGTCAAAAGAATATTTAAAGGGTCCATCCAGGGGCTCGGGAAGACGTTTTACGTTGGGGGTGTTGGGTTTTTTTTTTTTTGGGGTTCACCACCTTTGAATAAGAAACAATATCGAGTCTATAAAACACGTCAAACAAGTGTATTGATGAGAACACTAGTTCGAACAGCATACACACCAGGGAATTTGACTTTATCACATTTTTGACATTGCTTGCAATTGTAATGCAACGGGCTGGTCTATGGGACATAGATTAAGTCTTTAAATAAAAGGGTTATTGAGCTGTTTCTGTCATATACAATAAAATATCCTGCACAGCGACAGTAAATAAAAATGAGCACAAAAAACCTGCCTACCTTCCACAACACCGAAAGTGGACTTGCACTAAGGAGTAGGGCGGACAAATTGTTTCTATGCACACTGCAACGGTCACAAAATGTCACGTATCTTTTAATAAACATAATTTAGCATATAAATAACACATTTTGATAGCCCACTTAAAGTGTTTCTTAAAAAAAAAAAAACATTTTGTATTTATTTGTAAGAAACCCCCAGCACCCCCACTCCTGGGTCCATTAAAATAAAGTGTAACCCTAAACACAAATGGAGTGCTGCATACATCTCTCTAAACACAATACCGTGGCTGAACATTTGCCAGAAGCATCTAAATACAATATAAAATTGTTATTGTGTGACTGTAATTCTGTAATTACACCATGAATTTTCAACAACAGTCTAATTCTGTTTACAGCCCTTCAGGAGAAGAGCAACACAAGTGGAGGCTTGTTGTAGACCAGAGGCTCTTGTATTGACTTCACCCCATACTGTCTGAAATGTCAAGCCACTTCAACTTCCCTGCTTCCAGCCATATCTTCCACTATGAGAAACATGCATCTAATTACCAAGCAAATAGAAGTATCCTTTTGAATCTTTTAAGATTAAATACAGTTCATTGAGGCTGAAGCCATTTTAAAGCTAAACTATATTTAACACTTTGGGACCTTGTTGCCCTAAGATCATTTAAGACATGATTTTACACTTTGCTAGATTCTGAATATTTAAAATGGCACTTTATGCTTTTAAATGTCCATTATCACTTTTTGCATCTTTAAAAAGCCATTTTATAAATTATACTAGTGCAATTATAGTAATTTTACTACCTTTGCACAGATAGAAAAAAATATTCACATGCATATATCAGTCAAACTTTACTTATATGTTCGAGCGTGAAGACTGCAATCTTAAGTAGGGGTTACAGCATGAAGAGATCTCTGTGGTTTGCCTCTGGCCTCTGGAGTCCTTGCATGCTTCTAGGAACAGCGTGATCTGCAGTGAAGAGCACATAGATAATAAATGAGAGACTCAGACTGGCCTACACGAACACTTCATATACAAGGTTGTCACCCTCTGTGGTTTAAATCTAAAAGAGAAATCAATCTAATCTTTGATTGTCACAAAGGTGTTGGGTTATGTTTAACATTTCATAAAAGTTTAATGTGTGTGCACTATAACAGGGGGCTTCCTCTGGGATATCTCCTATTGATCTGTCTTGGACAGCAGGTGAAGTTCTTGGGGAGTTGACAATAACAGGGTTTGACTGGTGGATATTTGTTGGTCCTGCAGTTGATGGTCATTGGAAAAGAGGTCTGTGATATCTGGAGAAAGCTTTCCTCATCTCCTCATCAAAATATGCCTACTTCCATACTATAAAGAATGCTTAAAGCAGTACGACAAATGAGTTATATGTATTGTAACAGCAACTTGCAGTCTCGCATGGATTATATAGTTTTAGATTACATAAAACTGTGCATCAGCAGCAGACTTTAGTATCATGGTGGAAGCAGTAGGACATCCAGGTATTTTTCACCTACTGCTTTATAATTATAAGGACATATAACTAATTTGTCGTAGTGCTTTTAGCATTCTTTATAGTACAGAAGTAGGCATTTTTTGATCCAGAGATGAGCCCCCATAAGCAAAGATATGACAATATAAATGAAAAGTTTTCTCCAGACATTATAGACCTCCTTTCCAATGACCATCACCTGCAGGACCAACACATATCCACCAGTCAAACCCTGTCAACTCCCCCAGAACTTCACCTGCTGTCCAAGACAGATTAATAGGATGTATCCCCGAGGAAGCCCCCTGTTATAGTGCACACACATTAAACTTTTATGAAATGGTAAACATAACCCAACAGCTTTGCGACAATCAAAGAGTAGATTGATTTCCCTTGCAGATTTAAACCACAGAGGGTGACAACCTTGTTGGGTATATGAAATGTTCATGTAGAGGCCAGTCTGAGTCTCTCATTTATTATCTATGCACTCTTCACTACAGATCACATTATTCCTAGAAGCTAGTAAGGACCTACTCCTTGCGCCAAGATATTGAAGTCTGCTGCTGATGTACAGTTTACTATTTATTTATTCCACAAGGCCAACAGCATGATTGCAAGTGTGATGTTGCTGTTACAACAGTTCCATAAACAATACTGACAAAGTCCTGCCAGTGTTATTCCATAACATGTTGAGTAACTTACACTTTAGAAACAATGTTGCCAGTTACTTTTTTGCTCCACTAACAAAAATAGTTCCAAATGAAGCCAGAGAAGAACATATCTTTAGGCATTTCCGAGCAAACACACAGCAGTGAATGCAACACAGACAGTCCTGAAAGAATCAGTGTTTGACCGAATTAGTTGAGTGAATGATTCAAAGATGTGCATGAATCAGTGGGTGTTTCTCAGTCGGAAGGCTGTGTCCTAGTAAGACTGCATATTTTAGCTGCTACGTCATTAAGCACGGGCAAAAAACTTTTATGATGTAGTCAGTGGACTTACTAGACCACAGGCGCACAGTCCTGCAGGGTTTAGCTTCAACCCTAATAAACACCTGATCAAGCTAATCAAGTCCTTCGGGAATATTTAAAGAAAAACTACAGGTACGTGTGTTGGAGCAGGGTTGGGACTAAACTCTGCAGGATTGTGGCCCTCCAGGAGTTTTGCACCTCTGTACTAGACTGTCTCTTTCTAGCATTCAATGGTTAGATGTAGACTAGCCTAGAAGCCTCAGAAGGACTAGACTTAGAAGGATGTACACAATGGTTTTATAGAATCGGTTGTGTGAATTATAGCGGTCACTTGTTTCATTCTGAAGCAGTATTTTGTATGGATCAGTTGAGTGAATAATTCAATAGCTCATTCGTAAAGTCAGGTTTCATTCTTGAATGAATCAGTGTTTTTGAAGGAATCGGTTGAATAAATGACTCTATGGCTCACACATATAGACCGTTACATGTCGCCACTGCCTGGCAAAAGCATGTACCCTATTAAATGAAACACAGACTGACAATTTGTGTAAAACCATTCAAATTTGAGGACTAGAACTAACTCTTGTATAATATATAAAAAAAATAATTAAAGGGTTAGTTCACCCAAAAATGTAAATTCTGTCATTAATTACTCACCCTTATGTCATTCCACACCTGTAAGACTTTCGTTTATCTTTAGAACACAAATTAAGATATTTTTGATGAAATCCGAGAGGTATATGACTCATCCATAGACAGCAAATTAACCACCACTTTCAAGGTCCAGAAAGGTACTAAAGACATTGTTAAAGGGGGGTATCACACACAGTTTCTGCCAATCTCATGTTAATCTTGATCACATCTAGAGTAACAATGCATCCTTCATATCTCCGAAAAGTCTTTAGTTTTATCATATTTATAAAAGATAGATACGCTAAACCAAGTCTTTCTGAAAAAAAGCCGAGCTCCTGGAGGCGTGCGTGCCGTCAGTGCCGTGGGCGGAGCTGAAGAGTCACTAGCGCACGCAGCTTTTGCGTAGAGATCGTCTGCTAGCTGCGACATCATTATAAATACAAAGGGAACAAAAACATTTGTGGTGTTTTCATGCACTTGCGCATATATGCACTTGTGCGCCGATTGCCAACAAAACACAGACATCTGATGCAGATTTACTCACCACCCGCGATCTGCAAATCCAGCGCCGAACCGGGACTTGTTTACAAAGTATTCATCACCGAAATCCCGGGAACAAACAAACATGCTTGTTTGTTTGTTCCCGCTTGTTTTTCTGTTGCTGCCCCGGAAAAACAAACTTCATCCACTGTTCCCTTAACGCTGGGTTCTTTGGAAAGCTGAAAAAGGTAATCTTTCCCTCACAACCAAAAACACACTCCTTTGGTGACAGGAGCTGCGTCTCATTTCGGAGGCTGCGTCCTTCGGAGATCGCATTTGAAGGCTGAATACTTCATCAAGGATGTCATATTTAAGAAAAGTAACCGTAATAAAATTGACTGATATTCATTGTGAGGTGTAAAATACTGTAATTTCTTTCTTACGTTGCAATCTAACGCTTATTTTTCTTAAATGAGACTGCCTCGATGATGTATGCAGCCTTCAAAGGGTGCAGCCCCTGAATTGGGACACAGCCATTGTTGAAAAATCTCTCGGCTTCCGTATCCCGAACGAAGCACGTTGATGGCGTTGCTCTGGGTGATGTGTGTGTGCACGCTTATCAGGGAGAAGTGCCTATACAAGGAATTCTGCTCTCTTTTGACGTCATACAGGCCATACTCAAAAACAACTCTCCGAAACCCAGTCCGAACCCGGAAGTAGTGTGTTTGGCACAGAAATGCTCTGTCATACATCCAACTCGTGTTTTGAAACTTTGGCCATGTTTAGCATGAGAATGCATCTCTTTAACAGTGTAAATAAGTCAGAATGCATGAAATAGCATTACACCCCCCCTTTAAAAAAGTCGACACGACTGCAGTGGTTCACCCTTAATTTTATGAAGCGACGTGAATACTTTTTGTGTGCAAAAATAAAACAAAAATAACGACTTTATTCAACAATATCTTCTCTTCTTTGTCATTCTCATGCGCTGTTACGTTTCGTTTTTGCGCACAAAAAATATTCTCGTCGCTTCATAAAATTAAGGTTGAACCACTGCAGTCACATTGACGGTTTTAACAATGTCTTTAGTACCTTTCTGCAACTTGAAGGTCGTGGTTAAATTGCTCTCTATGGACATGCTCAAGGGCACCTGAGTCATTCCCTGCCGGTACTGAGAATCGAACCCGCAACCTTCAGGTTACCAGTCTGACTCTCTAACCATTAATCCACAACTGCCCTCCTAGTTCCCCTAATGTTGTAGTTATGGCATCCACCGAAAGGATCTAACCGTATCATGCTAGCCAGCCAAACCTTGACATGTTGGTCATTAGAGCTCAGAATGCAGATGAAAAAGGGTAATGGAGTGTGGAAAACCAAGCCTCAGAAAAGACTGCAACCACACACAGGAAGCACATTTTTCCTCACACATACACACACTTCATTCACATATTTTTACGGTTGCAATCAAGCTGTGTAAAGGGAGCCTTTACTACATTAGAGACTTTTGTTGAACATAAGGTTACAAAGTCTGCTGCCCACACTTTAACCTGGAGTGTGACTGGACTACTCTAGGCGAGGGGTTTGCTCATGAAACCATTAAGGTGAAGGATGGTGACACTTGCCACGGATAGCAAGCTCATCTCGCCTCACGTACACCAGAGGGACAGGAAAATCTGACTGATTCCGACAGGGTAGACAGGGTGGAATATGTATGCACACAATGAGAGAGAACAGCTGTGTATAATTCATGGTTCTAACAATGTGACCTTTTCTAGATATGCACCATTACACTAAGCCGTCCCATACTGAGTGGGCTGTGTCATTTTACAATAGGGCTTTTTCGGTGGATATATAATCCCTGCTGCTTAAAGCGGTCTCTCTGGAGGCTTCACATCTACTGAATGCATTACTGGTACCTCCTTTCAAGATCAAACCCCTAGTCTCCAATCACACCACTACATGCCACTCAAGCGGCTTTCATCTCAGCATCGAAAGCCGTGGGGTTGCATATCTGATAGCTTAGCGGCAACACTCATGCGCATGCACATGATGTAATGGAAGCCAGGAGACTTTCACCTCACTTAAAATGGATTACGCTAAAGGCAGTTAAGTTAAAACAAAACTATTCTCGAAATATTTTGGCAACACTGATACCAGAGACCAGGTAGTCTTGATTCCAACAATAATGCGAAGGTCCTATATAATCGCACTCAAGATGTATTTAAAATCTGGATGGATCTATAATGATTAAAGATGGATGAATTTCAAAATATTCTGTTTTATCAGGTTTGGCTGGTTAGCATGACCTTGTTAGCTGTTGCTGGTAGATGCTTTAACTGCACAGTCTGGCTGCCAAAATCATCTTTCTCCATTGACAGCCATTGCAAATTAGCCGTGTAGTATGGCGAGTTGCTGTCAGTGCTTCCTGCAAGGAATTATATGTCTCTTTTGGGATTTGTTTGAGTTTATATAAGATGTTGTTTGTATTTGCTCACAATTAGATTCAGTTTGTTCCAAATGTAGCCCAAAACGAACCAGGTCAAGCAAAGGTCAGGCTAATAATAATAATAATAAAAAAAAATCACTTCAGAAATATTAATGCTTAAAAAATGAATTCTACAGCATCAGTGCTATTATTGATTTTGACATATAACTTGACTGGGAATTTAGAGGAGCTGATTCAAATGCAGGCAAGGCCTGAATTCTCTAATTATGACTCTTGGGGAGACATTTTCCCATATGTCAGAAGATGATAAGTAAAGAAGTGCCGAATAGAGCGTAAATATGCATTATATAGTAAGGCAGATGCCTGATGGTTCAGGACCCATTTGAAACTTGCCAAGAAAAATTGAAATATGCATAAGCAAACAAAACCTTTTCAGGACAAATAATCGGTAACACCTTACAATACGGGTGCACTAATATGCATTAATTCAAACTTAACTAATGCTCAGATAATCATGAGTTAATGAAGAATTAAGCCACTCATTAATGAATACTGCACCAGCAACTAATAAGGAGTCTATCTGATTAAAAGACTAAGTAATATATGAATTACTATTGATTAAATGTGTCATCATGTATAAAATATGAGTAAAACACCTCAATATGAAACAAAAATCAATATGGAAAATTCCTTTATATTGCGCCGTATTTTTATGGACTTTTCTTAGAGTGTGGGAATTAGGCTACTATATGAAACAAACAGTCAGTAGAAGGTAATCTAGTTGAGTATTATGTAAACTGAATGTTTGTTTATGAAAGTACCTCGAGGAGATCACACTTCAACACCTGAAGCAGCTGACAGACTGCATGAGGGAGTTGAGGATGGAGGTTAAAGATTCCCTCGCTGTCATACTGAGAGATGCTTCAGACTGGAGTGTGATCATTCTGGGCTGGATGAGAGCCCTGCTCATGACAGTTATATTGATGCTCAGTAACTGAGCTCTGAATTAACACTTCTTTAAGAGCTGTTCATTGGATGAGTGTAAAATGTGGGTAGAGAAATGAGTATGCTTCTCAGTGACATTCAGTGTAAAACAAGCCAAACACATGGGCCCTCATTTATCAAACGAATGTAGAAACCAGCGTACATCCGAACGAAAAAAATCAGCTTACAACAACTCTCACGTGTGATTCATTAAACTTTCGTATGCGGCCAATTCTGTCGCACGAATGAACTGGTGTTGACAAATGTGGGGGCTGAAAACAATTGTCATTTAAATATCACACCCCAAATTTTAGAAGCGTCGCCCTATAGTTTACGACACAGAGAAACGTAACCCGGCCATGAAGAGGAAGTAATAAAAAGGAAATTTATCTTACTCCAAAAACACCCGACGTAATTGCAAACAATAAAATTAATTTAAATAAAAATACCGGTAAATAAAACTAAATACTTAGAAACATTATAAATATATATAAACTTGGTTATTTTAGTACCTCACTCCACAGAAAATCCTTTAAATTCATTCTATTCAGAACAGAACAAGAACAAAAAATAAGTAGCTATAAATTATAAATTGAAACACAAATTAGGCTATAGTGGCATTCATTATAAAGCAGAAATGAATTTATTTAAAGCAAAACTGAATTGGGCTCACATAGCCTAGCATACCTCTCTCATTCGGGAAGAATCCAAACGTTTCCATATTCACGATGTAACATTTATTGCTTGCTGAACTACTGTTCCTTATGTAAACAAGGCTTTCTATTTTCTTTAATTACTCACCCTCATGTCGTTTAATTACTCACCCTCAAGCCGTAAGACTTTTGTTCATCTTCGGAACACAAATGAAAATCTTTTTGATGAAATCTGAGAGCTTTCTGTCCCTCTACGCAACTGATAATTTGATGCTTCAAAAAGTTCATAAAGAGATCGTAAAACTAATCCATATGAATTGAACGGTTTAATAGAAATTCTCTAAAGAGACATGATCACTTTATATGATGAACAGATTGAATTTAGGCTTTTATTCACATATAAACATTCATCAACTCACACATCAGATATGGTAAATGGAAGCTCAAGCATGTTCACATGACGTGCGAGAACCAATGAGGTTCATTCTCGTGTTATGCAGCACGTTTGAGCTTCCACAAGAACCAATGAGGTTTGTTCTCACGCATCAAGCAGGTTCGGTTGAGCTTCTGTTTATGTCCGCTGATCAAAGTTCATGTGTGAATAAAAGCCTAAATTCAATCTGTTCATCATATAAAGTGATCGAGTCTCTTCAGAAAATTTGGACTAAACCGCTTAATTCATATGGATTAGTTTTACGATCTCTTTATGAACTTTTTGAAACTTCAAAGTGGTAGTTGTGTAGCCGTCAATCTCTGATTTGATAAAAAATATCTTCATTTGTGTTCCGAAGATGAACGGAAGTCTTACGGGTTTGGAGCGACATGAGGGTGAGTAATTAATGACAGAATTCACATTTTTGGGTGAACTATCCCTTTAAAGTCACAATTATTTTAAAATATTTTTGGTTTGGCTAGTACTGGCTTAGACGTGAAAGTTAGCATTGTGTATAGCTAAAATTTTTGCAATGCTCCTTATTTTTAAGTCACTTTGGATAAAAGTGTCTGTTAAATTACTATAAATGTAAATCCCATCGCCCTCTTCTCGCTGGCATTATCTGATCCCATTAAAGGCACAAAAACCATAAAATTCTTCTATGAAAAGAGAGTCTGTTACATCAAGGCACAGTATAATGTATCACACATTTGGGATTTTAAAGCAATAATCCCTACACTAATCTCTACACTGCCTAAAGAAAGGGCAGTTATCAAATTCCCATCCAACATTCCAGCTGCTTGCAGCCAAAAGTTGAGCACACAGAAATCTTGTCACAAGTTGCAAGTCTGAAACAAAAAGTAGTCTGAAAGAATTCATTATCTTACAGTTCATTGCTTGGTTGTACTTCTCAACTTGCAAAACAACTCAATTCATCACAAGGAACGATTTCTGAGGTGAAAGTCTCATAGTACCCCAAGGCCCCTGGAATTAGTCTTACAAAGATGAAATTACTCAGGGTCACAAGGAACAGAAGCGGATAAATGTTGCAATTTTACCTGCATTTCAGTCACAATGAAAGTGTAAATGAGGGTTAGTCCACTGTACCGAGGAAGGCCTCCAGGATGATGCTAATGATCCTCCAGGCAGAAACACATTAATTCAATTGAGATATGTGAAATGAAAGTCCCTGAGTTATAATTCATTCACTGAATATTTGCTGCTGCAGAATGTTAGGGAGAATCTGTGCACTACTTGTAATGGGCCTTTACACTGAATGAAATGAAAAGAAATGGATGAGGGTCTGTGTGTGTATACCTCTGAATAACATATCTGCCTAACAAATATAAATGTAAAACATTATTAAAGGCAAGTAAAAGTAGTTTTCAGTTAGAGACACTGAATAATCAAATGTAAAATAACACTGGAGAGTCTTCACTGTAGAAATTAAGCATAGATTCATCCTTATTAAAGTTTCAAGAGTTATTCAGTCAAGAGCAGTGAGTGATTTTTTTTCTTTGTCCTTTTTTTGTTTGATTAACATTAAAAACTCAGACAGCAGCAGAAATATTAGGCTGCTGTCACTTTAAGAGCTAATGCACGAATCCAATATACCAATACTGTACACGTGTTGTTTTTCTCGACTGTTTACGTTCACTCAGACATAACCGACTGTGTTTACTAGGATACTCGCCGAGACGGGCATTTTTTTGCCAATTTTGTGTGAATATTAAGAGTGAAACGGTTCTCAGTAAAAAAAAATCTAACCGTACCGTTCTGCACACTCGGTTCGGCACGCACTTGCACCGCGGTTCATCTCATATCTGATGAAGCATACGCATCTATAATATGGTTTGTAGAAAATAAATAAAACAGACAGACAGAGTTAGGCTAATGTATGTTTCTGTCCATGGATACGCATTCTGGCTTCCCCTGAACTTTGTTCAATGCGCGTGCTGTATGCTCTATATGACCAGTCATTTACGCCGTCATCACTCGGGTGTTGATAGTGCGCGAGCGCAGGCGAGACCTGACTAAACACATTAGTTTAAACTAAACTCATTTAAGCCTTGCTAATTTAAACATTCGAGTGCAAGGCGTGAAAGAGTACTTGCGGAAGCGCTGTGAGAAGATTTGTGCACTCATCCAAAGCACGCACGCGGAAGCGTGTGTACAGTGCGCAAATGTTGAGGTCTCTTTCAAGTCTACTGCTTGAAAGGACAAATTCACACAAAATTATGTCAACATGCCTGTCTTGGCGAGTATCCTAGCAAGCATATTTGGTTATGTCTTAAGTGAACTTATACACTCGAGAAAGAACACATGTGTTCAGTGTTCTGATCCATGTATTATGTCTTAAAGAGACAGCAGCCCTTGCATTCCTGCTGTCTGAATGTGTTTTTAATGTTAATCAAACAACAAAAGACAAGGAAATCACTCATTGCTCATGACTGAATAGTAACTTAATAATTAATAATGACTGATCTTTATTTAATTTATACAGTGAAGATTACATGCAATGTTGTTTTACATTTTATTAGCTACTTTATTCAAATTCTGTACCTGAAAACTGGATACATGAAAAACCTGAAAAGCTTTATTTATTTGTATCTTTGCTTTACTGTATTTATTTGTGCCTTTTGATTATTTGTTCTTATTTTCTTTATTTTTATTTGACAGTAGGCCTAGTAATTTTTTTACATGAACATAGCACATACCGAACCGTACCGAAACCGTGAGCCGAAAACCGTGATACAAACCGAACCATGAGTAATATGAACCGTTGCACCCCTAGTCTTTTCAAGTGTAAGAAGGTGTGAAACAGAGCTCATTTCAGTTTTCGTGCGCTGTCTGAGACACAGCTTTATGAGCGCGCTTCAGATGTTTGCGCACACTAAACTTCCCAGTGTGCAAGTAACGAATTGAGGTCCCTTTTGCGTCATCTTGAGCTTGAATACCGGCCAGGCCAAATGGAGACTGACACCATTTTATATACTCACCAATGGTGAGTTAATTTTTACTTGCATTTGGCACTTGGCAAGTGTTAATTTTAGGCCCTATCTGTCGGAGTCTGTTGGCATCTGCCGGAGCTTGTTTTCGCAGATTGAACACACTTAATTGCTTAAATTTAGAATATCTGAGAAGTGACGTGCTGTAATCTGGTTACGGTCTGCGTCTGTCGGTGCAGTGTGAATTGGCCTTAACATGTGTTGACTTATTTATTTAATCAGATTTTTTAAAACTTTATTATTATTTTCTTGTCTCAGATCCTGATTTTCAATGTTAATCTATGAAAATATAAATACAAATTATTTTATTACATTTAAAACTATGATAACCTGAATATGTATTATATATATTTGATCAAAAAATACAGTAAACAGTAATACTGTGAAATATTACAATTTAAAATAACTTTACCATTTTAATTCCTGTGATCAAAGCTGAATTTTCAGCATCATTACTCCAGTCTTCAGTGTCACATAATCCTACATAAATCATTCTAATACGTTGTTTTGTTGCTCAGGAAACACTTCTTATCAACATTGAACCTCTCGCTCTCTCTCTCTCTCTCTATATATATATATATATAATGCCATCATTTCCACCATAGAATAAGAAAACAGATGCTATGAAATTCTCCTTAAAAGACACTGACCCCATCATGATAGAACTCTAAAGGAGAGAGCAAATGTATGTCACATATGTACAGAAGTTCATGACCCCATGAACGCATATGGTATGATGTCATGTCTTGTTTAGAAAAACACATAGACCATTATATCCTTCTTGGGCATTTTTCTACTCTGTATTCTGCTGTGTAGGTAGTTCTGTGACAGCACATGTTCGATTAGGGTTCGTTCTGGGATGTGACAAATGTTTGTCTCTGCTCTGAGGTCTCTCAGGCCTGACTGCGCCTTGAGAGTCCCACACAGATCCAGTGCAGGTGGGAGTTTCCCTTCTGAGTTACACTCCTGATTTCCATCCCGCCAGCACAATACATCAAAATGTGGCCAAACTAGGCTGTTAACCTGTCTGTCTCCAAAGGAATTTTTTTTTTTTTTCACTATTTGTAGCCTATGTCCTATCTTCTATCTATCTTAGGGTTGTTTGCTATCACAGCATTGATATACTACAGAACATATACAGTAAGGGCCGGATTTACCTCATATTGTAACATAGGCAAACATAATTTTTGCCCCATAATCAAACACTGTTATATACTTGCAATGCATGTGGCATTAAATTATTATCATTTTACCAAAATCAAGCTCAAATGAAGCTACTAACTCTTTGACCAGCGAATGTCGTGTTTTTTTCCGTCAGAGAATGGCTGCATCTGAGGGAGTAAGTTCATCGCGTTACATTGTCATCAACTTAAAGGTTATAAAGTTTATTGTTTGTAGCTATGTGGGTGCTCAGTTTTTCTATCATTTAGCCAAAATCTCATGTTAAGACCTTAGGTAGCCCCGCCCCTTTTCAGCGCTGCGCTCGTTGCCTTTTGACTTCCGGTTTGTCTTTCCACAGCTCGATCTTACATATTTATGAATGAACTGCTTTTAAAATCATCCCAGTCTACTGACATTTGTTAAGACATCTGCTTTAAACATTACAATGCTCATGATAACTTTCGTTAACTCTACACTAAGTAAATCCACTTTGCCAGCTAGTTATTCTTTGACAGCTATGCCATAGAAATATACAGGGCAACCGCAAAAAACGGAAGTTCAAAGACCAAATTCTAAAGATGGCTGCGCGAACGTTTCTCTGGCACATAAAGTCTATAAAAACATTAAGTGCTTCGCACATGAAGACTCGACGACAAATACTAGACTAAGACACTCTTCTCTGCTACTCAAATACATAAAGCACCAATCTTTATATATAGTGTTTCTAGAGTAAAGAAAACGCTGTACTTTTCAACGAACCAGTTATTTATTTACCTTCGCATACCAGACGCTCCATGCTGCGTACAACTGCTCGTCTCGCGATAGAGGCGGGGTGGAGTTATGCGGTTTGACTGACAGTTTTAGGAGCCAATGAAGTTACGAGATTTAGTCACAAGCTCTTTTAAAACTTTTCATTGGTTAAATATTTGCAAAACCTACAGACAGACGTAAAGGGTGAAATGATGAAATATACAGCGACGACATTTTAAATTGTATACATTTATAAAGTAATTGTCTTAGAGTCTTAGCATTAGAGCGAAATAATAATAATAATAATAATTAAAAAAATATTATTTCTCCTCATTGTAAGTGACTTTTGTACTAAAATTTAGGATGACAACACTGTGAGACGTTATTAGTATTAGTCCCATCGACTCTGTGGAGACAAGACAGAGAAAATCTAGAGATTAAATAGAATTTCGAGAAGGTTTCATGATGCATTCAAATGAACTTCCTCACGTTGAGCCCCTTTTATGCATAAAAAAAATCAATTAGGGTGAATTCAGATGGAAAATTAAGGTGTACATCTTCTCACTGGCTGAGGTAGGACTCATTATTAAAAAATAAACCAACTTTCAGCTAACTTTGCTACTTAATAGTTTTGAAATTGCTGAAATGGAAGAAAAAAAGTCAAAAACATCATGCGACAACTTCCATCAATTCATGCATGAAACTTTCCCCCATCGCTTTATGGGCAGTAAATGAGATCCCAGTCATTCTGAACAGAGTCTGCTTCGCAGCGCGCTACAAATGATTCACAGCCCCAGTGGTGCTAATTAGAGACAGGATGTGAATTGGGACTACTTAAAGTGATGATGAAGGGAGAGATGATGCACAGCGAGCTCACCTTTACAGCACCTAGATATTCTCATTTTCCAGCTGAACTCTCCCTCATTGATTTAGCATTATTTCAAATTGCCAAGCTAAGAAAGAGCTTTTGAAGCCCATAGAAAACGAATCGCGTAATTATGTTGTTTTGCAGCAGGAATAAACAATGGGTTTCATTATACATGAACAATTTACAAGGATGAGCGAGTGACCCGAGGTTATTAGAACATAGCGAGCTGTCTGTCGCTTGTTATCGTCAATTGCTGCGGTATTGTTCGCTCGTTTTCAGAGCGAATCTGAATGGAATTGTACACCGTCAGCCATCAGCTGCTAGAAGAAGCCTGGTCCGGTCAGTCAATAATTCGTTTATACATGATTCACAGCAGATCAAAACTCTTCTGACGGATCCTCAGGGCTTGATGTAGGTTAAGACCCAAGTGGAGATGCACATTGATTTCGGAGTGAATGCGAAGAGCGGCGTTATCGACTGTTGTGGCATGAACCTCAGTCCATTAGTTCCACAAATGAAGGTCCGAGACATTCTTGCGATCAATCTGTAATGTGTAATCTCGAATAAGAGCTATTATGACATTGGCTGAAAGTGAAAAGCATTTTGAGGTCCATGCATTGTTTCCAGTCTCTCGCTCTTTGTTGTCTCCCAGCGTTGGGTGAAACACAGAAGAGAAAAGCAGAATATTCATGAGAAATACACAAGACAGCCAATGGAAGTGCAACGCTCAGAGGACTCACCCGGCAGCTCGGATACTTTCAGCGAGTCAAGAGAAAGTCATTACTGTTCGGCATGCCATTCACGTGCCACCTCGACTCAGGTTTGCTCTCTTAGCTCCATAAGAGCTTTTCTCATCTGCCATTTTCAATATCATGCCTGGAGGCAGTCCTGATGCTGTGAAATGTGCTGTGAAAGAGATGGGAGAATCCCCTCTGCTACTTTATTCAATACAGTACTCTCTTTAGATGTCTAAACTGAAGTGGGGCAATTTGGAGAGAATGAATTCTGACAAACATGCAATTGAACGACCATAAATACGCGGTTAGGATATTAGCGCTGACATTTTCCTTTAATCTATTTGTCAGTCAAGTGCTGACTCCTTCTTAATGACCTGCTATCATGGCATAAAGATTGCTGACATGCTCGATCTCATTTCCTACCCTCATCAGCAAAAGAGACACAGCCCGATTTCCTTTAGAAGTCCTACCGATGACCACAAATGCGTTGGCCTTTACTGAGTGTTTTATGCACCTTGCTTTATGGCCCCATGTATATTGATACAGTGATGTAAAATTGATATGTTGAGCTCATTAGGAGGAACTGGTGTCTTGCATCAACCTCCTCCGAGGGCATTAAAGACTCTCAATAGAGTGTTTAATGAATATTAAACTGTATGTTTGGTCTCATAAAAATGCAATCACACTGTCATCAAAGAAACTTTCTTGTGGAATGAATGTATATCATGCAGGTAATTATGTGTGGATTGCGGAGAAAATGCATTTAAACATTTTTTTGTGTGTGTGTGTGCAAACTTCATGAATGTTGTTTATGTAGTTTTTGTCTTCTTAGTAGTTCCTCGTGAGCATATAAATATAAATTAGAGTTCAATTAAATGCATTGCACATAGCATTTATATCCTTTTCTGAATATAGAATATTTGAATATTTTCTTACTAGATATGTAATAAAAATCTTCCACATTTTACCTCTATAAGTGAATGATCCTGTTTGCATAATACATTGACTTAAATGAAAGATGAACAAGTTAACAAGCACAGATTAAACAAATTATGAAATTGTCACATCAGTATTTCCTACAGCTATGGTTGTATGTGACACATAACAGTGTTTTTATTTTTATATTGTAATATTGTAAATATTAGTTCCTTTAATTAAATTCTTTAAGTCTTTAGAGGACTCCTGATAGAGAGCCATTCATTAAGTCTTTGAGTTAATAGCTTTTGTAGAGTGAGTCTGTATCAAAGACGTGTCATCTGAGAGAGAAAGAATATAATAATGAATACTGCATATTAGTATACATTTTGTCCAGTTATGCTCAAAGAGCTGAGCAGATTCTGCATTAGAAATGACCATTAAATATCAACTCATTACCCAATCTAAAGAGGAACTGAGAGTTCCAGATAAAATGTGAATAATACTAATAATATGTGAAGAAAATGAATACGCTCTTATCAAGAATAGATGCAAATATCGTTAGTTAATACTGGCAAGTGAACCTAACCTAACCTAACCCTAACCCAATAAACCATGGATCAAATGAATGATTATAGCTAAATTCCTAACATAAAAAAAGAATTTTATTCAAGTGTACTATTGGTATACTTCTTTTAAACTAAAAATAAGGGTAACACTTTATTTTAATGTGTCCTTGTTACATGTATTTACTGTAGTAATAACCATAAATTAGGCATAATTACATGCAACTAACTCTAAACAAAACCCTACCCTAACCCTAAAGTAAGTACCTAATTAATATTACTCAGTACTTATATGTATAATTACACAGTAGGGACACATTAAAATAAAGTGTAACCAATATAAGAAATTAGCCTATACTTTCAGTCTACTTTTTATGTACTTCTAAGAAATATACTTAAAATTACACTTAAATATACTTGACTTGAGATATACTTAAACGTATAATTAAGTATTCTAAGTATACTTGGCTTGTAGTTGTGTTTACTCTTTTGATTTTGATTGAGTAGCCTATTAAATACTTTTCCCCACTTTTTACATACCCAGGTGAAAAAATGTACATTTCTATAATGTACTTAAAGTGCTCTATTTTCGCGCACTAATTTTGTACTCAGTATACTAAAAAGTGTTCTTTAGTACTTCTTAAGATAATCCTAAGAACATCTAAGTGTACTCAACTGTGCTATTTTGAGACACCATGAAATATGAACTAAAATGTGCTTTTAATATATTATCTCTGTATTTAAAAAATATATTTAGTTACCACTTATAGTACATTTGAACCCATAGTGTATTGCAATAACCTTTTTATTTATATGGTTCTGTCTTAAAAAAATAGTTTGAGATACAGAGACTTTCAATACCAGAATTGCAGAGCTCCCTGAGATGTAAACCAATTAACCAGGCGAAAATACAGTCTTTTCTGGGTAAGTGGATGACTGACCTTTGAAAACAGTGACATTTTAACTTAAGATCTCTTGTATGAGTCGGTGGACTTGAAAGACTTGGGGAATATATTGTAAACTGGGACAACTCTTGTTAAGAATGGGAGAGAAACTTTACATGAGCAAAAATAACATTTAAGGCATATAATGTATGGTCCTGAGAAATTCACAACTGATGGTTGAAAATATGAGCTACCTGTGTTGTCAATAAAAAGAATAGAATTATCATTAGCATTATTTGTTGCCTTAGTTGGCAGAACGTTGAAATATCTTTATAACATCTTCAGAAAGATCTTGGATAAATATCTTAAGAATAATACTGCATGGAAAAGCATGCTGGTGCAATCGAAATACGTATATATAAACGAATATATATGAAACAGGATGAAGGATATACATATCAATATAAAATATTCACATGCATAGATATGACAAACAAGCTGATGGAAAGAAAATGCAGAGGGAATAAACATGTTTGTGTTTAAAATACCAAACATTCAATATCCTCCATATGACATCCAAAGACAGGCAGTGAAATTTAATGCACGCAAATCTAGACAGTTTTCCGAGTATGTTATTAAATAATATGAATCACCAAGATAGAAACAGTGCCTCAGCTGGGAGAATTGTTTTAAATCAAATTTCCACCTTGAATGAAAATTACATCATAATATCCATGACAAAGAGTAAATCAGGGGAAAAATGAGCCACACAAAGAATCAGTCTCAAGCTCATGGAGCTTTTGCTTTGGTTTCTGGGAAACCATAGCCATGAAAAAAGAGGTAATTAAAACAATAAGCTGCCTTGATAATTTTCTGACAGTCTGCTGATTATCTATCCATCATATGTGTCTAGAGCAGAGAAAATAATGAGAGTGAAATGAGAGTACAACAAGATTTTTTTGCTAGGAAACTGACATGACTTCTTATCTAACTTCAAAAAATAACTATGAGGAAAAAAGAGATTAGTTCAGACACTGTTTTATGTTCTTGACTGAATATTTTATATGACTTACCTCCAAATTGTATTTATTTTGTAACTTGATCTTGCTTCAAGAAGGTTTGGTAAAACCGAAGAAGTTTGTGCCATTATAAAGGTGTAGCAGGCGCTGAAATCGAAGCTTTAGCAAGTAGCTCTAATTAGTTCTGCTCTGACAAGGTGATCCAGGCAAATTCAAGACAATTCCTTTAATCTTTTCAAAGATTATACCTGTCATCAGTTCAAATGGTTGGTGAGCAGCCACACAGTCAGTGGCTGATGAAACAAAAATCTCCTTTAGAGTGATGCCGAAGGATTATTTAACGAAGCCAAGTAAGGTCATCCAGTGTTAAACGCGCAAATGAGCTGCAAAACAGAATTAATCCGCGAGGCAATCAAGCTTGCCCTTGTCCAAAAACCTCAATTTACACCCTCAGAATTGCGGTATGTTTTGCCGAAAATAACATGCAAAACTCAATGAAAGCCTGGCCTCTTGAAACCAAGTATGGTTTCTTAATTTTGTAGATTTCACATTGTGCACACAAAATGTCATTATCTCTGCGTGTCAGGCACTTCAGTCCAACTTTCATGTTTCTTCGGAAGTCATTTAGGGCCAAACGTCTGCCTCGAGGGCAACCGATGTGATTGAGTCGCTGGTACCCTAATACACAACAATGGTTCATACATAACACCAGCACATCCTGCTTGTCTGATGAGCTCTCTTCATTTGCCCGGTGACCTCTGAAGAAATGCCAGGCTTATCATTTCTCAGTAATTGGCTGAGGGAAGGGGGGAGTTTCATTCGGACAAATGAGATCGGAAAAATATAGCTTGAATTTTTTGTATGTTTGCAAGGAATTTGTTTCCATTTCTGTAGCCATAGTGGGCAAGAGGATCTTTTGCAGCCATTTAAAAATGCAAGATGGGAGGAGTTCATGACACAGATGAACCATTGAGATCAAAAGAAATGAGATATCACAGTCACCCTCATTACTAACTTTAGTAGGTGGCTGGGTGTAACTTTACACTCATACAACGTACAAAGGGAACCATTTAACCAATAAAACTGTCCAGTACTTTTATGGTAACAGCATTGCTAGGATCTGCAGACAGATGTCAAATGGTATATTATTGACTTGCATCATGTAATAGTGTCCAATAATTTCCGATGGTATAAAGATTTTACTGCATCTGTTGGTTCAGCTCTGCTAGAGGAATGTATTTATGTCCTGGCTGACTCACTGCCTGTCGCTTGTAAAAGCTGGTTATTTGCATATTTTATTTGCATACTCTAAATGGTATAATTATTTCTAATCTAAATCAGGGGAACACCATAAACTGCAGTCTGTCAGTCTTATTTGAAAGTCACCTTTATATACATTTTATTTAAAAATTCCAGGACATACACATTTTTTTTTTTGAGTGAAAATACATACTTTTTAAAAAAAAATTTTTTTTACCAACCATAGAAATGGCACCCACATTTTTTTGTTTGTTAATATACTAAGGATATAAAATTAATGGTACCTATGAATGGTGTTCATCTCACACAAACAAAACAAAACAACCTCTTCAGAAAAACTTAGAGTATGTTTACATGACAATGATATACTAAAAAAGGGAAAGTTTTTCCTTTGTGTTTTTCATGTACAGACAACAAAATTTTCAATACGATCCAAATTCACACGGATCCTTGAGAACGATTAAAAACTATAGACTGAACACGTAATGTGTATGCGCATGATGTCACTGTTTTCACAAATTCGTGTTTTTGTAGTTTACAAGGAGACAATAATGGTATCATTTTCAAAAACGTGCACTTTGAAAAGTTTGCATTTTCAGGTACCCAAAACTCATTTTTGTGTAAATGAACAGCCAAAACGCATAAAAAGTTTTCCGTTTTTAGTTGAAAATGGTGTCGTGTAAATGGCCCCTTACTCTTTTGAATATCAAAATGATTCTGGAAGAACCAGGTGTTTCTATGACCGTAATAAAGGCCCTGATATACTTCATGTGAAATCAAAGAACGAACTGGTGCAACGTCAAAATCAAACAAAATTTCAAAATGTTTGTTTCGGGAGTTTGAAACCGGAGTTCTTCTTCTTCATAACCTCTGCAATTCACTCTGGCATTCTGGATATCAGCTTCTGGGCCAAATTCTGACTGATGGCGATTCATTCTTTCCTTATTTGTGTTTGGAGTTGATCACAATTTGTGGGCTTCTGCTTGTCCACTCGCCTTTTGATGATTGACCACAAGTTCTCTATGGGATTAGGATCCAGGGAGTTGCCTGGCCACGGATCCAAAATTTCAATGTAATGATCTCCGAGCCACTTCATAATCACTCTTGCCTTGTGACATGATGCTCCATCATGCTGGAAAATGCATGGATCATCACCAAATTTCTCTTGGAGTGTTGGGAGAAGTTGCTCTTGCAGGATGTTTTGATATCATTCTTTATTCCTGGCAGTGTTTTTGGGAAAAATTGTGAGAAAGCCCACTCCCTTGGATGAAAATCAACCCCACACATAGATGTTATCAGGATGCTTCACTTTGGCATGACACAGGACTCATGGTAGCATTCATCTTTTCTTCTCTAGACAATTGATTTTTCAGATGTCCCAAACAGTCGGCAGAGAAAATAACTTTGCACCAGCCTTCTGCTCTCCAATCCTTGTACTTCCTGCAGAATTTCAATCTGTTCTTGATGTTCTTCTTGGAGAGAAGTGGCTTCTTTGCTTCCCTTCTTGACACCAGGCCATTGTCCAAAAGTCTTGGCCTCACTGTGTGTACAGATCTACTCACACACCTGCTGCCGATATTGAGCAGCTCTGCACTGATGGTGACATGATTGCGTAGTGACTCTTCAGGAGGAGACGGTCCTGGTGCTTGCTGGACACTCTGGGACATCCTAAAGCCTTCTTCACTGCAGTTAAACATCTCTCCTTGAAGTACTTGATGATCTGGTCAATGGTTCTTTAATATTCTTTTCAGCAATTTCCTTGCATGTGAGGCCATTTTGATGCAAAGTGATGATCACTGCACGTCTTTTTTTGGAGGTTACTATTGTTAACACATGAACACATCGATTAGAAGCACTTTTCCCCAACTTTTAAAGCGTAACGCGTAATCATTCTGCTCTTATAATCCAGTCAGAATGATAGAGTGATTTCACCTGACTAGTATTTGTTCACACTTTCCCATGTGCATCATAATATAATATAATATAATATAATATAATATAATATAATATAATAGTAAAAGTTCCTTATACAACTCCAGTGTCATTTAAACACAACCAGAATTACACTTGGCACAATATCAAATACCCTAAACTTCAAAGGCTCAAAACTGATGCACCATTAAATATCCATAGCAACAGTCTAAATTCCCATAGGGTAAAACTGGTTGATGGAATTGCAGTGAGATTTTTCCCAGATGGCAGGCCGGTAGTGCTTTTTATTTCTCTTGACAATTACGAGAAAATACAGACCATCCCTGACAGAATCTCTGAGCCCAAATCCTCTTCTGAACTGAAAACCTCTGAGAGTTTTTGTACTGCTAACATCACAGACAAAGCTTAACCGAGGTACCAACATTATCCTCTTTAAGACAGCATTGTGGACTTCATAGCGCACAGATTATCCTGTGCTTTTGTTGCTCTTGCTTATTGTGTGTCATTCTATCAGTATTGATAGAAGTCATAAAACCTATGTGTCACCTCATCATTCCACAGCTTTATGGTTCATGGTTTATTGCAAGATCTGTTGATTCATCGATTGCCCTACTGAGTTTTCTCAAACAGTGATTTATCTTCATGTTTACTGAAAACAGTCCCCGTAAGTATGGTCTTAGAATCGCCCCAATGAACATTTTCTAATGCGCTTGACACCAGAAGTATCTATTGGACTCAACAAAAATGTGCCATTTTGAAGCAGTGCCCACATTACAGTGCACTTCAGAGACAGTAATGAAGAAAAAACCTGGGATCGGTGCTGAAACAACATTAAGAGGCCTGGCTTTTCTCATTTCTTTTTGGAGGTTGCTTAGTAACTTTTTTTCCATGATGGCAAAATGAGACCTGTGTGAGTTGCGGCACTTCAGCCTGATTCATGTTGGTGCCCTTTGCAATCTCAGGTTCACTCAGAAGGCCTATCCAACAAAGGAACTGCAGAGGTGAGTGCTTCACTTCTAATAATGCCTGTAGGCCACAATCTCTTTCAGCCAGAGCTAGTCATCTCACAGACTTTTAGACATACTGTATCCAATAAAACAAACAACATGCATTCAAACCAAAAGTTAGAACAAAGATCCTTGCAAATGACTACAGTAGCAAGATCATTGTAGGTGATGTGAAAAGCGTGAAAACTTTTCAATATTATCCATATATTGTAATCTTTATGAGCACGTTGTAATTGCTGTCTATGGGCCGGTTCACACAGAACACGTTTTTGCAGTTAAAAATGAGAGATGCAGGTCAGTGGAACAAAAAAAATGCAAGGTCTAGAGACTCGTCTTTTAAAAGTTGAAAAACTTATTTTAACTAGAGCGACACTCTTTTAGAATGCCGTGTCATGCACTAGACACTGCAAAAGTTGCAAGACATGTCGACCGTCACAATCACCAGCTGGAGTACCCTTGATATCCACCAGAGGGCACTCCCCTCTTGTTCACTGTTATTCTGTTCTGGACTGCACTTCCCATAATCCATTGCCTCATATGCCTGATTACATACGTCTCTCATCATCTTGGTAACCCTGCCTATTTAAAGGGAACCTATAATGCCCCTTTCACAAGATGTAATATAAGTCAACAAAGCTGGAGAATCTCACGCAGCCAAAATGAGGATTGTCAGTAATGGTGTTCAGCCTTACATTGTTCAAACCGGAGTCGGAAAATGATGGAGAGACTCAGGAAGAAGTTACAACTTTTAGAATGAAACTGGACGTTTCTGAATGGTTAGTGGATAAATTTATGTAGTTGCTGTGGAGTTGATTCAACTCATCCACTAGCATGTGCTGTCATGTTAATCTTTTGTGCAAATCCAGCATTGAATTGACCCTCGTTTGTGAAGCAGTCCGGCGTAAAATGACGGCATGGCAACAACACTCTACTACAACAACTCTTCCTCTTCTCTAAAGCAGCCCAACATGGCCTCACCCCCTTTGTTGCCTGTTCTCGAGGGCGGGGTTTATGTACATTTTAGGGTTAGTGATGTCACTAACCCAGGAAGAAGCTTGTTGTAGTCCCTACCAGCCATTTGTTGTAGTCCTTAAACAGCAATTTCTGTAAAAGAAAATATCTTCCTTTGCATTGAACTATGAGTGTCGTAACTTTGCAGATGTTGTTTATGCTCAAACAGCAACATTACACACTAACTAAAGTTAAAAAAGTGAAATAATAATCAACCACTCCTTTAAACCCTGTGTATTCAGTCATTCATTGCTAAGTCTTGTATGTGTCACTACTGCATTTCTTAGTGCTCCTTTGATTATCTGTTTCCTGGATTCACCCTGTCTGCCTGAGTTCCTGGTTTATGTTTCGATTGTTTGCCTGTGTTTTGACCTTTGCCAGTTTTTGGATTACCCTTTAATAAACTACTGCATTTGAATCCTCAACATTTGTTTCTCTTAGCAGTACGTAATAAAGACGTCCATCTAGCGCGTGCTTACATTGAAAAACATTGGAAATGTAGCGCAGTGTAATGGAAAAACACGTTCTGTGTGAACAGCCCTTAAAGGGAAAGTTCACCCAAAAATGAATATTACCCCATAATTTACTCACCCTCAAGCCATCCTAGGTGTATATATTACTTTCTTTTTTCAGCCAAACACAATCAGAGTTATATTAAAAATATCCTGGCTCGTCTAAGTGCATCCATCGATCATAAAACATACTCCACGCGGCTCCGGGGGGTTAATAAAGGCCTTCTGAAGCGAATCAATAAAAATAAAGCAAAATAACAAGCTTTGGCGTGACTAAAAAGCATTAATTTCCACGATGTAGCACGCAATGCCATGACGTTCTACGCTACACCATGACGTACTACGCTATGTCCTGCGTTGTATGTACGACGTCGCGGAAGTTAACGCTTTTTAGACGTAAGTTGAATGCGTATGGCTGTCGTGCCGGAACCTAGTTATTTTACTTTATGAAGTTTTAAATAAGGATAATTTTCTTACACGAACGCATCGATTCGCTTCAGAAGGCCTTTATTAACCCCCCGGAGCCACGTGGAGTATGTTTTATGATCAATGGATGCACTTTTTTGGACTTCTCATCCTCATCCTCCAATCACTCCCATTAAAAAGCTTGGACGAGCCAGGATATTTTCAATATAACTCTTATTATGTTTGGCTGAAAGAAGAAAGTCATATATACCTAGGATGGCTTGAGGGTGAGCAAATTATGGGGTAATTTTCATTTTTGGATGAACTATCTGAATAATCACATTACATGTACTATATACATTCATCTCTGGCTGATAACATAATACTTCCTAAATTGTAACACTGAAAGAAGCTGCTTTGAAACAATATGTATTGTGAAAAGCACTACGCAAATAAACTTGAATTGAATTTAAATGAATTTAATAAAAATGCTACGCATTCTCACGTGTTCCTCGCGCTGAAATCTCAAGCTCATTTCTATGGGATGTTCTCTAAAGCTTTTATGGTTGTTGGTGCTGTATGGGTACCGCAGTTAAACACGGGGAGGTATATAGGTCTTGTATTGTGCGGTGGTCTTAAAGTACCTTCTGGAGGAATTACGCAACATAAAAGAAAAAAATATGAATTATTTTATAAAAATCATTCATTTTATGTAAATATATCCTAATATGTTTTGAACTAAATTGGATTTTTCTTTGCCATTCAATTTAGTCTTCACTATTTTCCACTCTGCATCTCTAATCCTCCAGCAGTGACGGCGGCGGCAGCAGCAACTAACCCTAAATCATCCTGAAATCAGGCAAGTGGAACCAGTGATTACTGCATTTCATAATCCACTGATGATTGGCAGTTCAGTCTGTATAGTGTATAAAGCGAACCGAGCCTATGTGGAAACCATTAATAGCATTAAAATAGAGGCTCTTTCCAGTTAAAGTGGAGTGCTGCAATACAAACACATGAAGAAGAGATGGATGTGTGCACTGGTCAAAAGGAAACAGACGGAAAGTGAGAGATCTTGCCCCATACAGGCTGCAGATGATTTTGAATTCCCTCTTGTTTGCTTTGCCGTGTACTGTGTAGCCTGCAGTTGGGCTGTTCCTCTATTTGCTTGTTCCTCTGGAGGAAGGCCTGAAGCGGGATAGTGCTGTGGGCTCAGCAGCTTAAAATAGGATACCAAACTGTACTGTAAGGAAGAAAAAAAAAGTTACAGCCGGCTCAAGAAACTAACAAAAGCAAACATGGCATGCATTGAATTTTAAACTAGGGGCTCAAGACCTGTACTTGAGATCCTACAGATGCAGTTCTGCAGGATTTAAGGAAAAGGAGATCTTCTAGCTCATTTTGTTGTTGGATACTTGTATCCATATGGATATTTTAAAGCTCTTCTTCTTGTTCTCTTTGACCTCCTTTTACTAAGTTAGGTTACCTCACACGATCTCTGATTCAGACAAACTGCTTGGTTTGTCTGAAAGGCAATCCAAAAGGCATCAAAGTTTTTGATGAATCAGAAATTTCAAGATCTTAAGTATCTTCTTCTCTTTCAAGTACATGTCTCGGTACCCGTGAGAATATCTGGTGGCAAAGTTCAGCCTTCTCATTTACTGCACCTGCCAAACTCATTACGAGGAATCAAAAATAAGGAAACTAATTAAAGTTACGTTGGTGCCAAATAGTGTTTCCCAATTTTACTTTGTTCTCTTTGAACTATAGAGAGAGTTTGAAGAGGAGACATCTGCATGTTTGATCCTCTTTTCTTCACTTTCTCCTGACAACGCTCAGTGCTGTTGTGAAGGGAATCTCTGGGAGACATGTGTAGAATGACAAAGGAATCACGCTATTCTTTTCCTCTTGCTTATTTTCCTCACATTTCTTCCTGTTGTTCATCTTGCTGGAGCAAAATTAATAACCGATCACCAGTCAAAGTCACTACAGCGGGGAAGATGACGATTGTAGTTGTTTAGACTTCACTTCTGTGACTTCTGGGAAACCGAAATACATTTTGTAAGATAACAAATGATTGAAATAGTGCCAGCAGATGAAACAAAGCGATTTTCCGACTCATAGCTCACTTTTGATAGCAAGATCATCAGTGAAGAGATGCTTTATTTACAGCATTCGGCTAGATGATGGATTTTGCTCCTATGAATTTATCAGATTTATTACTGTTATGATTTTCACACAATACTGTCATCATTCATGCATTTGCAATGTATTAGGGCATGGATATGAAGGAACCATTTTTGCATTTTTATCTGACTTGAAAAAGTTTATTTACAGTGTTTGTGACAAATTCTCTGTTAGAATAAAATGTGCAAAAATGTACTTTTAATTATTTTTTTGCATATCACAAACATCTGGGCATAAGGGTTAGCTTAAGGGTTAAACTAAATAAAATATAATAAAACAGAGAAAAGTTTTGCACTTTATTGAATGATATGCAAGTGAAAACATGATAATATAATATGACACTAATATAAAGAATAAAACACAACATGGTCAGAAAGTTCTGATATTAGTGGATGTATAAGAACATATAATTGTTAAAGGATTAGTTCACTTTAAAATAAAAATAACCCCAAGCTTTACTCACCCTCAAGCCATAGTGTATGACTTTCTTCTTTCAGATGAGCACAATCGGAGTTATATTAATAAATATCCTGACGCATCTAAGCTTTATAATGTCAGTGAACGGGGGCAACGAGTATAAAGCTCAAGAAAGTGCATCCATCCATCATAAACATACTCTGCATGGCTCCAGGGGGTTAATAAAAGCCTTCTGAAGCAAAGTGATGCATTTGTGTAAGAAAAATATCCATATTTAAAAAGTTATAAAATATCCAGCTACCGCCAGACAACCTTCCGTATTCAACTTAGGAAGAAAGTGTAACTGACATTGCGTCAATTAAGCTTTTTTCGTAAGTTGAATAGAAGAGCGTAGGACGTAGTGTAAGTGTTATGAACTGCAAAAGGCGTTACACTTTCTTCGTGAGTTGAATACAGAAGGCAGTCTGGCGTAGCTAGATAGATATAACTTGTTAAATATGGATATTTTTCTTACACAAACGCATCGCTTCACTTTAGAAGGCCCTTATTAACCCCCTGGAGCCGTGTGGAGTACGTTTTGCTTTGAATGGATGCACTTTCTTGAGCTTTATACTCGTTGATCCCGTTCACTGTCATTATAAAGCTTGGATGCGTCAGGATATTTATTAATATAACTCTGATTGTGCTCATCTGAAAGAAGAAAGTCATATCAAAGACTATAGAATAACACAAGATGCGTCACTCGTATTGTTTTGAATGGGAGAAAGTGCAACGCGCAATATGGCGGAATAAGTCCCGCCTTCTAAATAAGAGCCAACAGTCAGACATGTGCGCATGCGCATTAGCTTGATCCAGTCTGAAAAATACTGTTTTTTGTCAAGATTTGAGCATTTAGAAACAAAATTTATGAGACAGTTGTTGTCAGATTTCATTGGTGATTTCAAATATGAAATTTAATCAAAAGCTTGGCGAACAGCTTTGGAGAATTTGATGTTTCCCCATTCAAAGAGACAGGAGCTGCACTTGAATGCCGGAGAGGTGTTTCAAAGATGGCCGCCGAGTGAAATGACTTGTCTTAAGGGGACTTTGGTCATATACACCTAGGATGGCTTGAGGGTGAGTAAAGCTTGGTGTAATTTTCATTTTAAAGTGAACTAATCCTTTAAGTTGTGAATGACTTACCTCAGACTTTAAAGCAGTGCTATCTGTTTCATTAAACCTGAGACAAAATTATATTTCAACCTATATTAAAAGAGTGCTTTTATTCCTAATTGTTTTGTAGTTGTGGCTTAAAGAAGGTGATAAGGGTTCAAATAGTTCAACATTCGAACAAAGTAGTAGGGATGTTTTTGTCTTCTGTGGTGCTGTGACACCTGTGCAGAGTTGGGGAACTTATTTTTTTATTTCATTTTATTTATCTTTTATTTTTAATAAGCAAAACACTGCCTGCTTGGAATGCATTACCTGCGTAATGGTTCATTCTGCTTCCTCAAATAATTTCATGTTGACACAGGCAGGTGTAAGTCACAGTTAGACACAAATGAGCATCATTCACAAGTACAAGAACTGAATTAATATTAAGACTTCTCACAGTCACTATCTTTCCCACATTAATTCTGATTCCGTAAATGCTTTTCCAAAATGCTTCTCCCATCTAGCATCTTGCCTGATCCCATCAAATTAGATCTGATTTGTGTTACAGTGAAAGATAAGAGAAAAGGAAGGAGCTTGATTGGAACTCATATGGCATTTAAAGGGCACCTATTATGCAAAATCCACTTTTACATGGTGTTTGGACATAAATGTGTGTTGGCAGTGTGTGAACACAACCACCCTACAATGATAAAAACCCACCTACGGCCGCTGACTTACAGTTCTGCATTACCATAGTTTCCGCCCTCAGAGAATTGTACGCTGTTGTTCTCTGCACTTGAGCAGCTGTAGCGTCAACAATGTCTCGTCAGCAATCCTGGTGCTTTGTTTTTGGATGTAAGACCTAACATAAGACTCTTCATTTTCTCCCAGCATCTGAGCCACTGAGGACGCAGTGCATTAGTTTTTATTTTTGAAGGTAATGCGCCCCAAACTCTACCTAAATTCGTTTATGTCTGCACAAATCATTTCACTCCAGACTGCTTTGTGAATGAGGAGCAATACAAGGCAGGCTTTGCTAAAAATTTGGTACTCAAGGATGGATCTGTGCCAACTGTTCGTTATCCAGCTTCACCTCCACTGCCTGTTAGCCAGTTCCACAACAAATGCGGCTAAAGCTATTGTTGTCTTAGAGACCATATGTCTGATGTCTACTTTAAACCTTGTTTATATACTTTATAACCACACGTTTGTAAAGAGCGGTGTAAAAGATGATTGTCTTGAAAAACTGTGTATGCTTTCTGTAAAGACAAGACATTAAAAACGCTATGTTTATTTGCAAAAGCCAGCACATTTATCCACTATCCATTCAGAAACATCCAGTTGCATTCTAAAAGTTTTAACTTCTTCCTGAGTCTCTCCATCAGTGTCCGACTCTAGTTTGAACAATGTAAGGCTGAATACCGTTACTGACAATCGTCATTTTGGCTGCGTGAGATTACTCACCCTCAAGCTACTAGGTGTATATGACTTTCTTCTTTCAGCCAAACACAATCGGAGTTATATTAAATAATATCCTGGCTCTTTTTAATGGCATTGAATAGTGTCCGAGTTTTTGAAGCTCCAAAAAGCGCATCCATCCGTCATAAGAGTAATCCATACAACTCCAATAGGTTAATGAGAGGCCGTTTACATGACACCATTTTCAACTAAAAACTGAAAACTTTTTATGCGTCTGGCCATTCATTTACACAACAACAGTGTTTTAGATGCCTGAAAATGCAAACTTTTGGAAATCGGTTTCAAAGTGCAAGTTTTTGAAAAGGATACCATTATCGTCTCCGTTTAAACTACAAAAACTCAAATGAAAAAATTAAAACAGTGAAGTCATGTGCATGTGTATTACATATTCAGTCTATGGGTGCATAGTTTTTCCTTAAAAAGTGACATCGCCAACTGCTGGCCTGGCAGCATACAGTGTTTTTTGCAGATCCTCATGCATTCATGAGAGAGTCAATCTGTAGTCTGTTTATGAGTATTTGAAAAAGTAATATAAACAAACAGTATTTCATTTTTGGAATCTGATTACATAATCCTGATTACATATAATCATTTACTATCCATCACTGATAATATACATGTAATCTACTAGTTATTTACTGTATCCACCTGTTTTCGCGGGGCGCTACTGTAAAAAAGAACGTGGGTACAACTTCCGGTGAGGCAGGGGAAGTAGCATACCAATGGTATTTTGTGTGCTAATTAGCAAAGAGGCTAAGTGTTTTTCGGATCATTGTTTACTTTGTAAAGTTGCAAACCTTTATGAGAGATGTCCTTATGGCACTCAGGGACAACATTTCAGTCTAGTACATTTATTAGTTAATAATATCACAACACAACAAACAGTTTTCGTGCCCTTAATCATCCTTTACTTTACTGACCTTCAACAAAAGTGCTGCTGCATGACTACAAGAGCATCTTGGCCCTGCAATACATGAACAACCCGTTGTCTGTTCTTCACCTGTCGCTGATGCTATAGCACCAAAGCCTTATGATGTGATATTTCACTCCTACTGGTGTCGGGCGTGCCAGAGCCAGTCTCGTTTCCACTGTCATATATGTGATGCTACTTATGTTAACCATTGCGATAATTAATACACACATTTATGGAAAATACCAGAGACTGCTTGAGGAACATAGACAATTCTTATATGATTATAATCGTGTATTTATTTGGTTTAATGTTTTATCTATCTCTTCTCTGTGCCTTTGTTAATAGCGGACAAATGCATACGCATCTTTCACAGATTCACACACTCCGGTTAACTCGTATAACTCATAACACCTGTTTTATTCTCATGAGCTCCCTCTGTTGCTCTGGCTGAAAGGATAACAGTATAGTGAGACAGAGAGATCGCTCAAACGTCCTCTGATCGCAATCATCACATAATTTAGAGGAGAATTAATAGAAAAGCTCAGAAAAGTGACGTAAACATGGGGCATGTTATCAATATATTTCTAAATGTGTAAGCCTTGGACTTAAAAGCCTTAATGGAGTTGTTTTGTGCACTCTTGTGATCGTAAATAAATAGTAGCAGGTGCAACTGAATAGGTATGTGTTCTCTTTTTATGTCAATATAAATATAAGTCAGATTCAGCATGATTGATGTGCACTCCTGACATAAATTAATACATTACTGTTACTGTAACATTTTTTATTGTAAAACATTGTTCAAATATTGATACTGGAATCTTAAATCTTTAAGTAAAAGCCAAACGTTCACAAGTTTGGATCGCTAAATCTTGAATGACTGTCAACGGTTGAATAAATGAGTGTCACGTACCGCTTGTTTACTTCGAACCGGAAGACACTCCCACTTTTGACGCAAGGCCTCATGGGGCGTAGGAAACTTGTGGATAGCCACTGAAGTAACGCACAGATAAAGTGAATTAACATTTGCACAGTATGAATCTGTAAGCAATCTGCCAGGTGACTGTACATTTCATGCGACTTAAGTACCTTTACTGACTTTCTATAGGCATCATTCTATGAGTCAGACTGAAGAAATGCTTTTCACATTCCCTCTGATTCATTCAGGTGCAGTTTTGCCTGGTAAGCATCACAAAAGGGTCCTCTAGCATGGCTGAAAAAGCCCTGCTATGTGATCTAAAACCAATTTCACTGGTAGAATAAGCCAACACGCATTTCCTTATCTTCTCCTTGCAGTCCAAACGCCCAGGCATAACCGCGAGAGGTGAAGCATGGTAAAAAAAAAAACAAACAAAAGTAAGCACCAAACAAAAGCAATGCTCAGTAGTGTTACTGAGAAGGGATAAGCAGGTGTTTGGCACGCCATGAAAAGGTGATTTCACATGAACCCCCAGTTTAATTGGGTCTCCATGCTTTGGCCTCCTGCTAAGAGAACAGACCTGTGATGTGGCCTTTCCTCTTCTCTCTCCAGCAATAGCAGACGAGGAACCTTCTTTGCGTGACCTTTGATTTTATAACCATCCTGTATATCACTTTATTTTTAATTTTTTAAAGGCAGTATGGTAATAAACAGTGTACAAATAAAGCAGTAAGCCCCAGGAAGCTGTGGTTTACCATGAATTTATAACAGCTAAAGGCCCGTTGTTAGGCACGATGCGGAGCTCTGTGTCAAGGAATCACAGAGCGAATGTTTTTGTTTTAAAATGCATAAGTTTTGCTACAGTTACGCCTGTTGTTTACCCTACGCCTGCATTTTTGAACCTCAAAAACTGAGACTTCCGAAAATGCTGCAGACCCCGTTTTATTTTTTTTTAATACTGTAGCTGCCTACATACACAAGAAGGAACTGTTTACACTTGTACGCGCATACCCAGTGTGCATGAGCGGTCATGTGACATGCGTTTTCGGCCATGTAATCAAAGAATATACACTAACAAGAAGCGACACTTAATAGAACGTTCCATTGAAACACCGGCGCCCAGCAGCAGCCCTACGTTTCCGCCATTTTGGGGGTGAAAGCGAGTCGGCTGTCCACTAGTTTCTATGGCAATATCAGCTGCTTTGTTAAAAAAAAATGTACATTAAAGCTGAAATCCAAACTGAATGAAGAGAACACAGAATAAAATACTATCACTAGTGATCATCAAATCCTTTTTACAGTTTATTTTACACACTTTGTGTTTAAGTCTTCCACTTTTTTCACAAAACCTTTGCTCTCTAGAAACCCAGTCAGTTTGGGTTAAAATTCTTTAAAAGGCTTATAAACATTGAATTATTACCAACATATGAAATTAAATTAAGCACATGCATCAGAAAAATTGGGAATGTTGGACAATAAATATATGAATATAACAGCTTGATTTTGCAGTGTTGTCTAATGTCCGTTAAAGCAAAAGTGTACAAAAGTGGGAATTTATGCGATAACGGACACAGCAATGCATCATGTATTATAAGATCATTATGTTTGTAGTGTGATCCATTAAAATGTACAATATAGCCTATTTCAATTCAGACCTAGATATTATTACTATTACTTCACTAGGTCTGAAATATATTGTTCGCTGCAAACATGATGATCTTAAATTTATTAATTATTTATTTACTATTAATAAATGTGTAAAGTTGCATAAAATGCAGGCTAACTACATTACCTCAGATAGTTGAATGGTTGGATTCCACAACTGGTAAAATAAAACATATATAAGACAATACAACATTTAATGTGGGAGCCATACAATACTGGTGACTTAGTTTAAAAAACTGTTTTATTGCGCTTCTGAATTGGCAGTGAAATTCGCCGATTTTGGGTGTGTAAGATGTGAAGGATTCTATGGTCCAGTTAGTATTTTCACCCCATAATGGCGGCCGCGCTACCGGAGCACCATCTAGTAGCTGTTACCCAAAAACGCCTCTTGGGTTCTAAGCTCTTTGATGTAATGTAGACAGAGATCGTTTCTGAAACGCTGTGGAAATGCCAGTGTAGACGAGGCCTCACACCTTGTCTACACTGGACGCGAGCGGCGCAACGCGACGCGTCAAAAGACAATAGAACCCATTATAATCAGTGATAATGTCTACACTGGATGAGACGCGACGCGTCAAATTCTCGACGGTAAACGGATTCCCTGTTCTATTTCTGACGTAGTCCAAGTGCTTTGCAACGGTCGGCTTGTCGCATTCAGTGTAGACAGCTTTTAGCTGTTGCGGCGCGGCGTGATGCGACGCAATAAAAGTCACATCTGGTGTAGACACGGTGTCAGTGTCAGGGCACGGGGAAGCCCATTAACTGTTAAAAGACAAGATATCGCAGCGGACATTCAAACTGATTTTTTTTATTTTTTATTATGAACATAGGATTGGCCTGAAGGAAACCACTATATCTAATACAGGTACACTCTCTCACACAATACTCTTCTACATGACACAATAAGCTTCAATGAACAATATCAATGAGAACAAACATGTGTTTATGTTGCTAAGAGTGGTTGCTAAGGGTGTTGTGTAGAGATCCAGAACCGTTGGGTGAAGCGGTCATAGCTGTGTTTTATCATGAATAAACACAGCTATTGACCAATCAGAATCAAGGACTACCATTTTATAATGGTGTACGAAATATTATATTTTAAAAAATATTTCTATTTGGCTTCAATTATTACCGTTTTAGTTTTGATAATTTTAGTACTCTACTTGTTTAATTTGAGTCAGCTGCCAAAGCAATATTTCTCATTTTCATTTTTTAAATTTAAGTGTTTTGTTTATATTAGCTCCATAAAAATAAAAAATGGGTATTATATATTATATAATTTGTATATTTTATATATTACACATTATATAGTACACAATAAATTATACATGATCATAACTTAAACTTATAAATAAGGTGAAAAGGGATTGTAGTAGTATTTGTTGGCTTTAGGGTAATTTTTCCTATTTTATTTCATATTTCCCTGCTTATTTTAGTCACACAATAGTGTAAAATAACATTTGCAGCTTCCAGTGTTGTTTCTCCAGTGGCACGGCCATGATAAAACAGCGACAGTGCTGATTTGTTTCCAGCATGAGAGCAACAGGGAAACACTTTACTGTGTGATGCAGTCAGATTGCATTTCCTCCCGCTGTGAGATGTCTTGCAGAGTCCTCCTGTTATAAACACCCCAGGGGCCTCCTCAACTCCTCATGAACACACGTCAATAGTCCTGTCCATTAAGCGGGGGGCTGCATGGAACGATATTTAGAGGTTATTGAAAGGCCACTTAGATACATTTCTCTTGTAGATACATTAGTGTGAACATAAAGGCCTATTGCATATTTGTTCTTTTAGGGTTTTAAAAAGAAATGTTCATCTGACTCTATTATAATAACAACATTTGTCTTCTGAAGTTTTTGCATGAATGGAAAAAAGCCAACAAAAAAAAAAGAAAAGAAAAAAAAAAAAGACTATATTATTTCTTTCACTCACCCTTCCTTCCTAAGATGACTGTATTTATTGAGAATGGAGCACTTAGGTAATAATAAGAGTTCAGGGATGAAGGGCAGCCATATGATCAAGGTAATTGTTTAGAGGTTTTTCACAGTAATGGCCAATTTCTGTCCTGTTTGGCTCAAAAGGAGCTGTAATGCTCCCTGAGTTTAAGGGTACATTTACACGACAATGATGTACTAAAATGGAAAAAAAAATTTCTTCACATTTTTCGCCTACAGATGACATTGTCAAAACGATCCCCGTCCACACAGATCCACAAAAACGAATAAAAACGCTGTATTATGCTGCCAGGCCAGTAGTTGGCGATGTCATTTAGTAAAGAAACACTACGTGCCTTTAGACTGAACATGTAATACACGTGCACATGACGTCACTATTTTCACACATTTGTGTTTTTGTAGTTTACCTGGGGAGGAATAACGGTATCATTTTCAAAAACATGCATTTTGAAACCTGTTTTCAAAAGTTTGCATTTTCAGGGCCCTAAAACGCCGTTGTCATGTAAATGAACGCCAAAACGCATACAAATTTTCTTGTGTAAGCGGCCCCTTAGTGAACTCATGTACTAAAAATCACTCTGAAGAATAGACTAACAGATGGAGAAGACTTTAAAAATAATGCTTGTTTTACTTCTGTTTACTACTATATATTATATATTTAGAAAATAATTTTAAATATTTGTAAATGTATGCAACCAGAATTGCGAGTTATAAAGTCAGAATTGCGAGATATAAAGTCAGAATTGCGAGTTATAAAGTCAGAATTGCGAGTTATAAAGTCAGAATTGCGAGATATAAAGTCAGAATTGTGAATTATAAAGTCAGAATTGCGTGATATAAAGTCAGAATTGTGATATAAATGCGCAATTCATCTCAGAATTGTTTATATCTTCCAATTCTGACTTTTTATCTCAGAATTGTGAGTTTATATCTCACAATTCTGACTTTATAACATGCAATTGCAAGTTATAAAGTCAGAATTGTGAGATATAAACTCACGTCAGTCTTTATTCCCTCACAATTCTGACTTTATATCTCGCAATTCTGAGAAAAAAAGTCAGAATTGTGAGATACACAGTCGCAATTACCTTTTTAATTTTTTATTTCATGGCAGACGCAAGCTTCCATAGCTTTAAGTGTGTTTAACCCATACACAACAAACTTTAGTGAAATGTAGCTAAAAATGATCTAAAACCTAATCCTCTTATCATCAGGCCAGTGTTATAAATGAGAGCATTTTCCCAGTAAGAAGCAGAGTGCATAAAATCTTCACAAATACATTACAATTAATATCTAGATAAAAGTAATTATGCAGATAAAAAATGACAACAAAAACATGCAAAAAGCAACATGAAAAAAATGCTGTCTTCTTCTGCCAGAACGACTGTAATTGATGATATCAGCAAGACAGAAAGGAATCCTGTGAAGGCGGACGGCAGGAGACAGAGCTGAGTCTTCTTATCAACAGCACTTCATAATTCATGTGCTTATGAATTATGCATTATCTGTGGTTTGAAAAGAGGAAGAGTTCCTTTGTAAACATGGGGAAATACAAGCTGAGATGTATCATTTAATAGCATTTCTTCTTTATAGGTGGTCTTAAAAGCTTCTGGGCCCGAGGTCTTCATGCCAATTCACACCTCAGTCTTAAACTCTCAGTTCCTGAGAAATAAAAATAGATTGTGAAGAGTAATGCACTCTGCTTGCTCCAGGTCAACTGTTCCTCTAGTAAGTATTGTCACTTTATCAGGTGGATACAATAAACATCCAACATTATTAATGGAAAAAAAAAAAAAAAAAAGTCTGGGAATGCTTCTTCATGACAATGACATATGATTGTTTATGAATAAAATGCAGAAGCAGTTATATTGGGATTATAATTCAGATTTTGAGTTTACTTTAAACCATAAGGCATGAATACTTGTCTTGTTACTTCAGGTCTTGTTGTTCGTTACGACTCTAGCAGGTTTAAAATGGGTTCATTCGTCATTTTAGATTGTCCTGAAAAAAGATCAATGAATATTAATGCAGTAAAAAAAAAATCCTACCTTGAGACATAATTATTAATTGACCATAGAAAAGTGGAAGCAGCAGACAGTAATTCATAGGAGCAGATGAGATTCACTTTTTATTAGAAGATGAAAGCTTATTTAATTTTGTTTTTCTGGTGGCTTTTAAAAGATGAATGTGTCACTTTTGTTTTGAGTAATGCCGAGGCCTGGACGAAAACCATAGACTGCAATTTTTGTGCTGATTTTGAGGGAAATTCTGCAGAATTCTATAGAATGGATTTAAACAAGCACTACAATCATGCTGATAAAAAGCATTAGTATTTACTTTAGCAGCAGGCTATATGAGTTTATCTGTGTTGGTCTATGGGTTTATCTGTGTTTGCTTTGGCTTTGGGTGGGTTTTGTTCATGTTCTAGTTCAGTTTCCTTGGTTTTCATCCGTTTCTATGGATATTCATTGTTTGATTAGTTTTTGCACCTGTGATTCATTTCATTAATTTTTTCTGAGTTCTGAGTATTTGAAGGGTTAATTCACCCCCCAAAAAATTCTGTCATTATTTACTCACTCTCATGCGACTTTTGTTCATCTTCGGAAAACACAAATGAGGATCTTTTTAATAAAATCTGAGTGATTTCTGTCCCGCCATTGAAAAAAAGTTCAAAAAGAGATCGTAAAAATAATCCCCCGGTAAAAATCACGTTCCGGGGAGTAAAATCAATGTTTTTGGCGGGGTTCCTCTGGTAAAATTTGCATTCTAGGGGCTTAATATCATGTTATTTGGGGTCGCTTCAACCCATGGACATTAAAATCAACCTGCGGCAACAGTGTTAAAGTAGCCCATTTCTGCGGGAAAACCGCAGACTTGGCAACTCTGATGAAGGCTTAAATCAAATCTGTTCAGCGTATAAAGAGTTTGAGTCTCTTTAGAAAATTTGGACTAAACCGCTCAATTCATATGGATTAATTTTACAATCTCTTTATGAACTTTTTGAAGTGTCAAATTGGTAGTTGCATGGACAGTCAACGGAGGGACAGAAATCTTTTAGATTTCACTAAAAATATCTATTTATTTGAGTTCTGACAATGAAAGAAAGTCTTAAGGCCCGTTCACACCAAGAACGATAATTAATAAAGATAACGATAAAGATATAGTAAAATCATTGTAAATATAAAAGAATAACACTGTTCACACCACAGCTATAACGATAACGATATAGAGAAACGATATTGTCGGGATCACTTTCAGAACGATTTTTTTTTTCCAGCTGTTAAACAAAAAAACACTGACAGCCAATCAGAATCCATTCAAATTCAAGGACTAAAATGGCAGATGACATTGCGGAGAAGTTAATCGTCGAGGTCCAGAAAAAGCCACCATTGTTTGACAAGTCTAACCTCCTTTTCAAGGATACTTTAAAGAAAATGGATATATGGAAAACAATCGGTCATCGATTATAGTAAGTACATACAGTTGATTAATATTACTCAGTACTTAAATGTATAATTACACTGTAACAATGCACTTTAAAATAAAGTGTAACATGGAAAATATACACACAAGTTTTATATTACTTTCTTTACATGAATATATCTCCACAAGAACCACTGCTTTCTCAAATCTTATATATGGTGGTTTCGATCTCTACAAGAGAGTCAGATGCCAAGGGAGGAATAAATGAGCATTTAAAGCTGCTCAATACTGCTGTCAGAAATCTTTCACAAGTACAGATGAGATTTTCCTCCAGAGATAATCTAAAGGTGACATTGTGAGGATACAGGACTGATGTGTCCCTCACTCACATTATACACCATATGTGAGCGAGGGACACGTCAAGACAGTAAAATAACCGCAGCTGCCGATTTCATGGTCAAATAGCCTACCTTGCTGTCTTCTTCCTCACTATGTTTAAAATATAAAATGCAGTTCAGATATGGTGATCAGAGGACATTTTAACAAAAAGATGTGAACATAAATGTGTTACCTCACCACTGCACATGGGTTTATGAAAGCAGTGCATTATGCAATAATTCTGACATTCCTTCATATTAAAAAAATATATTAAACACAATAAAAAATGTATATAAATATCTTTTAAAGAAACAGTATTACTATTTTTAAGTATTAATATTTTATTTTTATAATATATATATATATATATATATATATATATATATATTATGTTTACTATTATGTGTCAATAAACCATCACACAAATTGTAAAGAAATTGAGATTTTAGATAATTTCCCTCATTTTATGTAGGTTTTATTAGCAGCTTGCAACTGACTGTGGTGACAATTCAATAAAAGGAGCTGAAAATTTATTTGAAACAGACCTGTAAAACGGTCATTCATTGGTTCATTAAAGTAAATGCTAGATTTGCCAATCTTTTTTATATATATATTTGAGACATCAAAACCAAAACATGCTCAGATGTCTTGTTCAAAACCAGAGAAAGCCACCATGATAATGCCATGTTACATGCGCTAGCTGGAGTGCCCATGATCTCCACCAGAAGACACTCCTCCCGTCTCCTTTGCTTTCCCATCATGAACTACATTTCCCATAACCCATTGCCTGGACTCATTATGGTCTGATTACTTCCACCTGTGAGTGATTAACTCATTTGTGTTTGCCTTTATAAGCTCTGTGTTTTCACTCATTGTGATGTCCTGTTTGGGTTACTACTGCAATTCCAAGCTTTCTTTTCTGGTTTCATGGTTTTGATCTTTTATTTGTGTTTCTTGAACCTTGTTTTATGTTTGGACTGTTTACCTGTGCTTTAGACCCTGTGCCTGTTTATGGATTCTGACTGTGGATAACCCTAAATAAAAGTTGCATTTGGACCTTCAGCATGTGCTTCATAGCAGTTCTGTAACATCATAAGAGTTCTCATGAGTATAAATGTCATTTTTGCCTTGATGTTCACATGTCAGAGGAGCTTTTTTATATTTTTATGCATTTATATAAAAATGACTCCTCCACTAACCAGATTTAAGATGTAAATGTCATGAGACATAAAAAAAAATCATAGCACTGTGACTGAGTTAGAAAAAATCACATTCTTAATGCTTTACATGCTTAATTTATTTCTATTGATCAGAATATTTCAGGTTTCCACCACCAATTTCATTCAGATAGAGCTTAATCGGATAGAGTGAGGTTTTTACATGAGCTTTTCAGTCCGATTGAGCCATCAATCCAATTACTAACAGATTATTTGATTTCATGTAAACGTAGCTTCCGATAGATTTAAAATAAATGGAAAGATATTGACTGACAGGATCAAACACATTTTTTAGATAAAAGCTTCCATTGAGTTCTGAGTGTGGTGAGATCCAGAATTTTAAATAGGCCTACTGAAATGGATGTGGTTGTTTTGGGTTTTTTTTTATGAAAGCAGTGCTTCTGCATATTAAGCCTTAAGGCCAGTGAAGTGCACACCGAATACAGTCCCATTTTCCTTGTGCTTTCAAGGAAACGGTTTAGCAGGACTACAAAGACTTTTCCACAATGTTTTTTGGGGATGCGAAAAAAGCCCCAAACAACAAAGAATTTCATTTATTACGCCCATCTGCTGCCTGCCGCAAACATAGGACATGACATCAAGTTTTATGTCTCACTGCTTTTCCGCAATAATTCCATAAAATTTATGGCTAACTAAATCAAAAACTATGACTCATCCCTCAAAACTTGAACATTAAGGGAGCTTGCTGACTCACTGTCCCTAAAGATGCTTTCTTCTGGCTCACTAAATTCTTGTTTCGAATTCAAAATCATTGTCCTAATATGCAAAAATCGCTTCATAATCACTTTCCAGTAATGAGCTTTGGTGTCTGGTGGCGCGGAGTGACAGAGGCTTGGTCCAGGATCACTCTGCATTCAGGCCTCCTCCAGCCACCAGCTCTGAGCTAAGCTCATTATGTAAAACACAGCACAGCGTGCAGGCCACATCCTGCTGCCTAAACTCACACTGATCTACTGCCTGCTAAAACTATTTTAAGCTGGCTGTGTCTGGATTTGTCCTCTGAGAACAGACACGGGATGCAAAAATCTCCACTGACATTGAGTCACTCCTACCAAAACTAGTGTCTGTCACCCATCTGCTGAGAACAGGTAGCAACGCTTACTACAAGTCCACGAGAAAATAAAGTAATTCCATCTTCCTATAATCTGCTGCTTTGGGTGACAAAGATGTGAGGATTTTCCATATATTCTCATGTCAACTATTTTACGTTTTGGTGAATTTGTATAAATTTGTAATCTCATTCACACATTTTCATATGATCTGCTTACACACCACTGATAAACATTCATGCTTAGTTTTTGTTTTTCTAAAAAATTGTATGTTTTTATACTAATCAAATCATAATAAACTTATGCAAAATCAGAAACTCATGAAATAGCTGAATTTTTTTCATGAGTTCGATTTCCATCATACCTCACAACACTTCTTGAAAGCCATTTGCATAAAACCTGATTACATGGAGCTAAATTATAAAAATATAAAAGTATGTTAGTTAAGCTGCACAATTCTTTTCAATATTGATAACAATGATAATAATAATAAGAAATATAATTGATAATAATATAAGAAAAATAGTTTCTTGAGCAGCAAATCAGCATATTAGAATGAAAATCATGTGGACAGTATTATTTATTGTTCATGATGCCTAATGCATTAATTCATGTTAGCAAATCTTTATGAAGTGTTACCATGTTTTACTTTTCTTTTCTTTTTTTTTTGCTATGTGATTTAATCCTGTCATAAGCTAAAATCTGACCTGGCCATCGTTGAAAGCCCATCCATCCAGACTCCAGCGGCCTGCTATTAACCTCTCTGAGTCAATTAGCTAGTGGTGAGATTATGACAAATGGAAACTACTGGAAACTGACAGATTCTAAGTAATTAGATTCTCTATTGCTGTTCATCAGTGCAGAGGAGCTGCCAGATCCCCTTATGGTTCATACCATGAATATGTTCAGGGTATTTGTTGAGTGTGAACTTTTTGCTTGCGTTTCATAAACCTGAAATTGGGATCAAAAGCAGTAGCATGTCCTCTAGGCACATATGATTGTTCCTCCCATGTTACCTGCACTCTTTATTGTAATGCTATAATGTGATTTTATTAAACATCAGGAAACATTAGGTAAGTATGAAAATATACAAGTCTTAAATATAATTATATGAAGACGATAATAAAAATGATTTAAATTAAATATGGAGCAACCGAGCGGAAAGAAAGAAATCAGAATGTGGACATGCAATCTACGTAAAATTGAAGCATATCATGTTCACCAGCATTCAGCTGACAACACCATATGCAAACTCGCATTTGTCATTCTGCCAAAGCCTAGACGATAATTAGACTTCGTCACGTCATCACACTTACTGTCTACTGTCTGTCGGATGAATGCATGACATGTTATATATACCACTGCTGGAATTGCTCAACCGCAGTAGCTTTATTGCTGTTCTCACAGTGTTTATTTCTCCAAAGACAATAGACAATGATTACACCCTAAAAAAGAAGTATATAGTAAAAACAAACATATTAGTATCCAATCAGATCACTGATTAATAATTAACAAGGAAAAATTATACATAAATCTATCTACAAACCATATACATTATCAGCAGGGCTTGACATTAACACCCGCCAAATGCGGATGGATTTCAGCGGTGGCGTGTAATGCAGTCACTCCTACTAGCCACTTTTGGCGGGTTGAATTTTATATATAATCAGGGCTTGACATTAACTTTTTTGCTCACAGTCACTGTGGATAGTGGTTTTCCAAAGTTACTAACCACTCAGTATTTTTACTGGCCACAATCTTGACATCGATACCATGGGGAAAAACTGGCATATAGATATTTTTAATATTATCTCATAATTTGGCAGCAGGTATATTAGGCTGCTGTCACTTTAAGACCTGATGCACGGATCCATTATACTGTTAGACATGCGTTTTATTTCTCAACTGTTTACGTTCACTTAAAACATAACTGACTGTTTCCGTGAATACTCGCCAAGACAGCATTTTGACATTATTTTGTGTGTATTTGACTGTTTAAGCGAAGAAACTATTAGAAACTATTGCTTGTAATTTCATTATTTGTTCTTATTTTATTACTCACTTTTTACTCACTGTCTTAAATCATGATTTACATTTTTATAGTTAGGCTAGTAGTTTTAGCTGTAACAAATAATTAATATGCTGACCAATCAGTGCAAAAATGAGTTGTGTGCATACCTAAATGACAAATGTGGACCTGCTAGCTGTCATTGGCTCGTTTCACCCCCAATTACCTGGGAAATAAATTCCACCACCTGAAATGAGAAAGATTGGACCATCTGCTGCCTCTTTCCCACTCTGGCTTCCTCTCATCAGCCATGCATTTCAACATCAGCTCCACATGGCTTCTTTATTTCTGAGCTGAGGTGTCACTAGATCCTTTTTACTGGGGCATGAGCACCAGTAAAGTTTTGCTGTGCCCCAGTAAAATCATTGTCTGATGAGGTAGGTTACAGTAGATAGATACATCTAAAAAATAGGCTTTCCTATTCAATGAACGTTATCATTTACATAGTTTGAATTATTTAAAACTTTAAGGTTGAGTGTGTCCGACTGCCTCCTGCAGTACTACAAACCACACTCCTACTACAAGTTACGCCCCCAATAATAACAGCCAATTAGCATACATGCTTGTTTCTTTGCGGGAGGCGTAACTTGTAGTAGTAGACATAACTTGTAGGGGTGCGGTTTGTAGTACTGTGGGATGCAGACAGGCCTTTCTCAATTGTACTGCTAGCTGAAGCAAAAATATCCAATCGCTTCCTCTTTAATCATATGCCTCGGCCCCACCCCCTCACTATGCTCCTCCTCCTTCACTTTTCCCTGTGGAATCTTTGACTTGCAATCAGTCAGACGATTATTCATAATACTTCACTGTAGCTGAAGAGAGATAACTACCAGGCTAGCGCTTATCGCTGTGATAATGAGTAGTATGCGAATTTGTATTACAGGTGCTGGTCATATAATTAGAATATCATCAAAAAGTTGATTTATTTCACTAATTCCATTCAAAAAGTGAAACTTGTATATTATATTCATTCATTACACACAGACTGATATATTTAAAATGTTTATTTCTTTTAATTTTGATGATTATAACTGACAACTAAGGAAAATCTCAAATTCAGTATCTCAGAAAATTAGAATATTGTGAAAAGGTTCAATATTGAAGACACATGCTGCCACACTCTAATCAGCTAATTAACTCAAAACACCTGCAAAGGCCTTTAAATGGTCTCTCAGTCTAGTTCTGTAGGCTACACAATCATGGGGAAGACTGCTGACTTGACAGTTGTCCAAAAGACGACCATTGACACCTTGCACAAGGAGGGCAAGACACAAAAGGTCATTGCAAAAGAGGCTGGCTGTTCACAGAGCTCTGTGTCCAAGCACATTAATAGAGAGGCGAAGGGAAGGAAAAAATGTGGTAGAAAAAAGTGTACAAGCAATAGGGATAACCGCACCCTGGAGAGGATTGTGAAACAAAACCCATTCAAAAATGTGGGGGAGATTCACAAAGAGTGGACTGCAGCTGGAGTCAGTGCTTCAAGAACCACTACGCACAGACGTATGCAAGACATGGGTTTCAGCTGTCGCATTCCTTGTGTCAAGCCACTCTTGAACAACAGACAGCGTCAGAAGCGTCTCGCCTGGGCTAAAGACAAAAAGGACTGGACTGCTGCTGAGTTATGTTCCCTGATAAAAGTAAATTTTGCATTTCCTTTGGAAATCAGGGTCCCAGAGTCTGGAGGAAGAGAGGAGAGGCACACAATCCACGTTGCTTGAGGTCCAGTGTAAAGTTTCCACAGTCAGTGATGGTTTGGGGTGCCATGTCATCTGCTGGTGTTGGTCCACTGTGTTTTCTGAGGTCCAAGGTCAACACAGCCGTATACCAGGAAGTTTTAGAGCACTTCATGCTTCCTGCTGCTGACCAACTTTATGGAGATGCAGATTTTATTTTCCAACAGGACTTGGCACCTGCACACAGTGCCAAAGCTACCAGTACCTGGTTTAAGGACCATGGTATCCCTGTTCTTAATTGGCCAGCAAACTCGCCTGACCTTAACCCCATAGAAAATCTATGGGGTATTGTGAAGAGGAAGATGCGATATGCCAGACCCAACAATGCAGAAGAGCTGAAGGCCACTATCAGAGCAACCTGGGCTCTTATAACACCTGAGCAGTGCCACAGACTGATCGACTCCATGCCACGCCGCATTGCTGCAGTAATTCAGGCAAAAGGAGCCCCAACTAAGTATTGAGTGCTGTACATGCTCATACTTTTCATGTTCATACTTTTCAGTTGGCCAAGATTTCTAAAAATCCTTTCTTTGTATTGGTCTTAAGTAATATTCTAATTTTCTGAGATACTGAATTTGGGATTTTCCTTAGTTGTCAGTTATAATCATCAAAATTAAAAGAAATAAACATTTGAAATATATCAGTCTGTGTGTAATGAATGAATATAATATACAAGTTTCACTTTTTGAATGGAATTAGTGAAATAAATCAACTTATTGATGATATTCTAATTATATGACCAGCACCTGTATTTAGTTGAATGACTTACTTTTCAGGTAATCCCTCTTATCTAATCTACAATTTTGCCTATGGCTGGAGAACAGATTTCGGAACTCAGACTGTATGAGGATGCCATGCACAGAAGGGCCCCCTACAGTTCAGTATCTGGTCTTGGTTTCTCACCACTGCCTCTTTTACATTCTTCAATCTACATTTATTCTCTTAGAAGCTGCTTTCTAAACAATGGAACTTATATATTTAGCTTCAAGAGCTAGGATTAACATCAAGAACATGATACAAGAGTGCTACAACTCACGTGAATTGTGTCAGTACTGTCAAAGTGCTAGGTAATGTCACTGTTTACTTCAAGTAAGAGTCGTCGAGCCATCAGGTGCCTCTGTCAGCTCAGTACAAATTGGATTGTTGTGCTGGATAGTGAGGGAAGGATGCCAAGTAGAAAAAGTGGAGGCGTTGAGTTTTTTTTCACATGAGATGAGTGTGCGTACAATGAGAAGTCTGTCTCAAGGCTTCGTTTGAGCATAACTGTTGAGTTAGCTCTTCTGATAGTGTCTTCTGGCAGTTTGTTCCAGCAGACATGGAGAGCTGGGGCAGTTGGGGTGTGAGACCATCTGAAGCAGCAGATTTCAGCGATTGGGATGTACTCTTTGATGAAGGTTTGAAGGAAGCGGGGGGCCAGGCCATAGGCAAAATGTAGGTTAGAAATTAATCTTGAATTTAAGTGTCTTAGCACAGAGATGGCAGGAAATGTGGCATCTACAGTATCTATCTATCTATCTATCTATCTATCTATGCACAATACCTCAAAACCCTTTTACCAATTTTATAATTTGTAAACTAATACATATTGATCTGTCTATCTACACAACTGTCTATCTGTCTGCCTGTCCATCCATCCCACCTTCCGTCCATCCATCCATCCATCCGTCCATCCATCCTCCCACCCACCAATCAATCCATCCACCTATCAATCCATCTATCTGTCCATCCATCTACCCATCAATCCATCCATCCATCCATCCATCCACCTATCAATCCATCCATCCGTCCTTCTGTCTACACATCCATCCACCCACCCATCAATCCATCAACCCATTAATTCATCCTTCCACCCATCAATCCATCTATCTATCCGTCCATCTGTCTGTCCATCCATTTACCCATCAATCCATCCACCATCAATCCATCCATTCATCCTTCTGTCTACAAATCAATACATCTATCCATCCATCCATCAATCCATCTATACGTCCGTCCGTCCATCCATCCAACAATCCATCCATCTATCCTTTCATCCACACATCAATACATCCATCCATCAGTCCTTCCGTCCATCCATCAATCCATCCTTCCACCCAACAATCCATCCATTCATCCTTCCACCCAACAATCCATCCATCCTTCCATCCACACATCAATACGTCCATCCATCCGTCTGTCCGTCCATCTATCCATCAATCCAACCATCCACCAATCCATCCATCCATCCTTCCAACCATCCATCCATCCATCCATCCATCCATCCATCCGCCTACCTCTATCTATATGTCTGTCCTACAGTCCGTCCATCCATAACCTCCTTCCTACCACCATCCATCCATCCATCTATCTGCAAAGAATAATTTTACCCATTATAAAATGCATGGATGATCAAACTGATTACTCAGATTACTACTATATTCATGTGCATTTCTGAAGTGTGGCGATGACAGTCGCAGTGATGAGAGAACAAAGACGCCCAGAGAGTCTGAATTTCTGATGCTGGTTTGCTGCTCTGCACTGCTCTGTATGCAGAATGGACGGGAGAAAACGACAGAGCACCAGACGGGAAACGCTGAACCACATTGATTAATTATCACATTCTCTAGAAGGTTCTGATTGCTGTGCCTCTTAATTATGTAAGCGAATTAGCTATTGATCAACACAAGTGAGTCAGCAGGGCAGCAAAATAACTGCAAGTAGTATCTGTGCTTCTCCCGCAGGGGAGCACTGAGATCTCTCTGAGACTGTGCTTCACTCTCCATGAAATCACTTTATCCCATGCGGCTTCACTGATAATGACAGCAACTTAGAAGGCTGGACAGTTTTGGTCTGTATAACTATAAATGGTTCAAAAACAGATGACATCTTCTTGCCAGTTGTAACTAAATATATTTTTTTCTGAGATTGTAACTAAATAACATTGTTTAATCACTAAAATTGAAATAATTTAAAAATACTGGCTTCAAGTTTAAAAAAGGCAGTGTGATTGTAAGTAGTATTCGTAGGCATTTGTGTGGAAAGTCAGGTTCTAGCACACATTAGCACACAGTTCTGATAGACGCTGAAGCATAAAATAGATTGACATCTAAGAGACATTTTACGCTTAATAATGATATAATTTCTTCTTATTATTATTAGAGATAGGGTAACTGGTGCCTGCTCAAAAAAAGTTGGATGACACCCCTAGTCACAGTACCATGCATGTGTCTTGAAAGCACAGTTTTTCACTGAAGTCAGCACCAAATTTTGCCTTAAAGTAACAACAGGGCAAATGGTTTCTGTCACCTCTGCTGTCCCAGTTGTACCGTGAGATGTCCCGCTGTTGCTATAACACTAATGCTTCATTCCTCTCGTTATGGTGTATCTCATTTCCCTCCATCATCCTGCCACTCTCAGTCATCACTCCTGACAGCAACACACTTGAGTGTACTTCTGCATGAATGCAGCTTAGCTCGTAGTACCCACTCTGACTGACTGCCTACTTTGAACAACGTCATTTGCAACTTGATTCGCTCAGACAAGCGTTCCACCCAGAAGTTTTGGCTCAAAACATCCATCAGAACAGAAGCACTGAAGAGATGTGTGTAAGTATTAAAAAATTGAGGATTACACACTGACTGTAAGGACAGACTCTGTGCCCTTGGCCACTCAGGAGGAAAAAGCAATCAAGTTCATCGCTCCCTAGAAGATGGGCTCAAGCATTTACCTTGTTTATCCTTCTAGTTTATAGATTCCTACTCATATCTCTCTTGGTGACAGCAAAGCTTACTATCCTAATCGAGAGACAGCTGAGATTTTCAAGTTGTGCAGTGGAGCAACTGCCTACAGTATATCACTCAGTTTATAAAGCCAAAGCTTAGGTTCTGGTAATGAACCTGCTTTTGCGTTTAAAGCTTGACTGTCTTCTTGTATTCAAATGAGACATGCTCCAAAATCTTGCTAAATGTTTTGACAAAGCGTGCAGATTTACTGCAACTGCTCATTTTCTCAGTTTTTCTTTGGAGTGTGAAAAGTATCTGTTGGTATTTAAATAGTTCTTCTTGTTGTACATGGCACTTTTCTTTGTAAATTGCTTTAGTTTGTATGCCGCCCCAGCTGGACGCTTAATTTTCTGTCACATGTACCCAGTTAAACCGTTAAGCTGCAAAGTAGTTGATGCTGCTATAGGTGGTGTAAACCGCTGCATCCAACTTAAGCATCCAATTAAATGGTGTAACAAGAAAAATTTTCTTAGGCAATTGTGGTCCATTTACCCAAGAAAGACTATACATTTTAAATCTGCTAAAAGAAACACAATAGCATGTTGATGGCCTCAAAGCTAACCTTATAAATCTGTACAGTGTGTATCATATTTGATACATGGGTGTCATCTAGCAGAACCTGATTTCACCAAGTGCAACATGTTTCTGGATCATCATCTTTGTTGATCGTGGAACAACATTCCAATCAACCAATCAGATTTGAGGGACAGGTTTACAGTTTGTCAATACTGTAAACCCGAATAAATTTGTCTAACTCAAAAAATTTGAGGTAATCAGTTACATCAATTTTTTTGAGTTATGATGTTCCCAATTTTAAGTAAGCAGAAATTTTTGCATTTGTAATACTCATGCATGTTAATTGCTACTAACTCATATATCTTGATAGCAATTAACATAAAAGATTTAGTTAATTCACTTTTTTATTTTGAGTTCTTGCAAATCAAATGAGTTATTTACGTTTAGGCTTACAAACAGGGTTAGGTGCTTCTACATCAGTGTTATTCACCTATCATTTCCCTCTGATTTTAGGGATAACTTATGGGTAGGGTTAGGTTTAGGGATATGGTTAGGATGAAATTTTCTGACAGGAATGTTGCTCCAGGATCAACAAAATATGTTAACCCAGGAACGTGTCTAACTCAGCAAAATCAGTCAAATGTACAACATGTCTTCTTTCCCCTGGTGGATTATCTATGCTCTTTAAGACGTAGAATTACTTAATATTATTTCCAAATGTCCTGCCTTAATGCTTATTATTAAATACTTTGTTTACAGAAAAACCATATTGAAAAAGTGTCAAATATGATTCTGCATGTATATGAGGTGTATTTACTGATGTACTTCATGATGCCCACTTTAAACCATTTAATCAATAAATTAAATGAAAATGTCCCTTTACTAGATATCTACAGTAGATAATCTCCAGTAAAGGCAGGATGTGAGATGTCCATCTTAATTGATTTCCTGATACAGTGTCATGGCCCCTTCACCTGAATATTGACCAGCTGATAATGGCAGGATAATGACCTCAAGCCTGTCCGTCAGCTAGACGCTTTCTAAGAGCTCTTGTTGTTGCGACATGTCGAGTATCATCATCCTATTCATTATTTACAAGAATTAGCTACCATGAATCTTTCGCTGCTGCACTAAAACAGCATATGAAGATGGAAAATCCTTTGGATTTTCTACATTTGCTGAGCTAGATTGAATCGCTTTTTTGGTTTGGAAAAAGGAAAAATGGTTTTCCTCTTAAACATGGGAAACCAGATCATCGCTTACTTATGGGTGAGTTGTTTTACAAGATCGATCCCCTCTTCGAGGAGAGTCGACACGTTCACAGTGAGCTCAGAGAGCAGCTTTGCATTTTCCTTCAATATCATTTGCTGCTCTATATTCCAATCATGCAGGCTGCTGTGTTTTGCTGTATTGGAATGCAATGTGAAACCCTCCTTAATCTACAGTGGGATTAAGTGCTCTCTTTGCATAGCTAAACAGCAACATCCCTTGAAATTGACACTCGTTAAAGACTGCTGGCTTGAAAAATCAATATCAACATCAAAGACGACAGCTATCTATTCCGCAAGTTAAGATAGAATGTTTAACACTGCACTCTCCACTTCTTCACATAGGGTTTGAAGCTATTGACAAGGATTCTTATGAGCTGCCACAACATGCTCTTCTAAATCCCTTCCGATGCTTTAGGAAGAATCAGCAGTGGCCCTTCATGGATTGTATGCTGATGCGGTATTAGGGATATATTAGAACGTACCACTCCTGGCGGAAGTTTTGTAAAATCCAGAAGAACTTAATCTTGGAGACCAAAATTGTTGTTTGCTGACAGATTTTTTTTTTAAGCCTCTGGTCTGAGACTTGCAATATACCAGCCAGGGGTTCCCAATCCTGCTCCTGGAGGGCCAATGTTTTGCAGAGTTTAACTCCAGCCCTAATTAAATGCACTTAAACCAGCTAATCAAAGACTTTAGGATTACTTGGGCTGTGTCTGAAATTGCCCCCTTTACCCTTAAATAGGGCACTACAGCCATTTGTAGTGGTGTCCTAAACCATAGTGGACGATATCGAGTGCACTCATTCAATCCCACAATGCACCGCAGTAACGAGTGTACAACCGATGTACGTTCAACGGCTTAAGAATACCCATAATGCACTGTAAGGGTCGTGCCGAATGAATTCCCACATCTGACCAGAAGATGACGCCCGCAGCTGAATCATCCATCCATCTATTTTCCAAACCGCTGGTCCAATGTGGGTAGAGTGTAATGTCATACAGATATAAATTATTTTTTAATTGATTATTAAACTGTTTAATTAAGGTTTATAGTTTCCATGACCAGTACTACTGGAGCTGCCAGTTTGCTAAGTTTCAAAAGATTATTAAACAGCAAGTACAAACTATGCAAAAGCAGCATTTTCAACCCAGCTGGGGTAGAGTGTATTACTTCCACATTTTTCCTAAGCGATCTGTGTTTCCATAGTTTCTACCGACGGGCTGTGTCACTGGTTAAAATTGTAGATTTTAACATTGCTAAAACATTGTTGGAAACATTTGGGATAATGTAAGTACACAAGTCAATAAAATATATAACATTGTTCGTTTGGTTTTTGGATATTTGAATGCAAAAATCTTACATATTGTACCTTTAAATCTATCAAAATTGACAACAAAGACTTTTACATATGTTACAAAAAATTCTGATTCTCAAATACTCAAAACAAAATGGCACCAAATCATAATTTTTGTATAAAATAGATAAAATTTCTAAAATCTGCAATGAAAATTTTTACATAAATTTGCAGCTTGGATGGAAACATAGCTATTGATCCTACATCCTAATACTCAATCAAGAAGTTGTCATAGTAAGACTTACTTTTTTAGAAACAAGACAGAAGGAACAGGGAAGAGTTTAACATGCATTATTATCCCTCGGTTACTTTTTTTGTGATAGATAATGATGCAGACTACTTCTTTTCCTGTACTGGTCTGGTTCTGTTCTCCCCCCAAAAGGCACATTTTGCCTTCATTCTTATTGCAAGCACAAAATGTTTTACTTCTTGGTTTCCAACTGAGTCAAATGATTGCCCGGTGAAATAGAGATGCGGTGCTATACTTACACCGGCTGCTGAATCTCCTCTCTGATTTAATGATCCTTCGGGGCTTCTGAAGTAAAGGAGCAAGAGGCACTTTATCTCCACACCCAGGTGCCATGCAATATGCCAGTCACCTTTATGAGTGTGTAGAGGTAGAATTCGCTTTCTCTTTAACAATCACTCTATTTCAGCACTTGTAACAAGATCTCTGACATGAAATAACATCTTTAAACTGCTTAGTTTAAGCTTAACCCCTTTTCTTGAACTAATGAGAGGAAATTGGACAATAAATGGAAATGTTGCAACACAGTCCTCGCCTTCTTTGTGTATAGGGCAACTGTTAAGGTGAAAAACATAAATTAATTTTACAAGTAGCACCTAACCTGTGGAAAAATTAAAACAGCGCAGCAGTGCGATACAGAGCGGTACAGATAAACTCAGGTCTTATGCCATTTTAATATGCTTATTATTGCTTGATTAGAGGTTTATGGGCTGGGACTTTGGCTGAACACGATAAGACTGTTGAATTACTACAAAGTTTCTCACTTAGGTGCAGAGGAGTAACATGATTATATTTGTCTTTGCAGTAGAATGGAAATGTGCTAGATGAGATCATACTCATCACACTCAGCTAAAGAAATCCATTAAACTCTGGGCAAACAACAGGCCATGGAGTGAATGAAACCAGTACCACTGAAGATGGTTCTACTTGCATATTCAGCCTTTGTATTTAATCAGTACTTGCAAATAATCAAGTGTGGAAAGCTGATGTTAAAGTCAGCATGACTTGGAAATTCACCCTACAGTATCTATTGTATCTTATTGTGAACGATTCATCCATGTATACATTTCATTTTTAAATTTTTTTTACCTTGTAATTTTTAATCATATCTTGATCTTCTGGTAAAATGACCTTTCTTTCTCTTGGTGTATGCCAGACTTCTCCAATCATTTTGTTCTCATAAACCCCGCCCCCTTTCTTACATCTGACTGAAAGCTCCTCCATCTGGTCAACAACTGATGGACAGAACCAAGTGCCCATCCTACATTTTTTTTTCTTTTCGATAATCTGTTTCACGTGGGTGTATATCACAATAGTGAAGAAAAGATTTGTCGCTACTTCCGTTACATCATGACTTCTTTCCCAGTAAATCTGGGAAAGATTTTCTAAATCTTTCCCAGTATGGACATGATATGCAAATACTGTATATTTCGCATATTTAACAGTCGGCTAATTGTATTAGTTTGCTGACAAGATATTATCCTCTATTTTTTATTGGATCATTAATAAATGTACCTTAGTTTTTTTGTCTAAAATAATTTTTGAGACTGTGAATGTAAAGCCTGATGTATTATTTTATCAATATTTGAAGTGGTGCAAACGGGTAAGCTACTTTTGTCTTCAAAAAAAAAAAAAAAAAAGGAAAAAAAAAATGCTTTCACAGTTATTCAAATCAGTCACGTATGAACAGTGTTGGGGTAACTCAATTTACTTGAGTAATCAGATTAACTAGTAAAGTAGCGCATTACTTTTAAAATTTACAACAAAAAGTTACTTTGTTTTCCCATTTATTGACTGAAAGATTTTCTATCCCCATACTGAGAGAAATTAGGAGTAAGTGCCGAGGCGTTGAATAAAAACAGTGAAATGCTATCCCAGAATATTGCAAAAACCTGCAATAATTAAATATATTAAACCTTCGATGATCCAGTTCAACCATACTAATAAGCAAAAATGACTGGCTGAAATAAGAGTGTTGAGCTTCCTTCTCCTGTATCCTATTCTTCTTTAATCCAGAATGGCAGCACAGCTGAAAGGTTTGTTTGAGCTGCGCCCTCTACTGTACAGGCGTGAATTTGCATTTCCTTCATCCTGAGGCTTATTCATTTCACTTTTGGTGTGAAACGTGCATGACAGACAAAAATATAAATCGTGGCAATAAATTAAAGGGTTAGTTCACCCAAAAATGAAAATTCTGTCATTAATTACTCACCCTCATGTCGTTCCACACACGTAAGACTTTCGTTCATCTTCGGGAACACAAATTAAGATATTTTTGATGAAATCCGATGGCTCAGTGAGGCCTGCATTGCCAGCGAGATAATTAACACTTTCAGATGCCCAGAAAGCTACTAAAGACATATTTAAAACAGTTCATGTGACTACAGTGGTTCAACCTTAATGTTATGAAGCGACGAGAATACTTTTTGTGCGGCAAAAAAACAAAATAACGTCTTTATTCAACAATATCTAGTGATGGGAGATTTCAAAACACTACTTTGGCAGTTTGATACACGCTCTGAACCACTGATTCAAAACAAAAGATTCGTAAAGCTTCGAAGCTTCATGAAGCAGTGTTTTGAAATCGCCCATCACTAGATATTGTTGAATAAAGTCATTATTTTGTTTTTTTTGGCGCACAAAAAGTATTCTCATCACTTCATAACATAAAGGTTGAACCACTGTAGTCACATGAACTGTTTTAAATGTGTCTTTAGTAGCTTTCTGGGCATTTGAAAGTGTTAATTATCTTGCTGTCAATGGAGGCCTCACTGAGCCATCGGATTTTATCAAAAATATCTTAATTTGTGTTCTGAAGATGAATGAAGGTCTTACAGGTTTGGAACAACATGACAGAATTTTCATTTTTGGGTGAAGTAACCCTTTAAAAATTCATTCTTTCATTTAACATTTGCCAAATATAGAACTTTTTTTTGTTGCTATTAAAAAACAAACAAACAAACCCAGCCCAGATTAGAAAAAGTAACGCAAAAATAATGTAATTATGCAATTAGTTACCTTTTTTTTAGGGAGTAACGCAATATTGTAATGCATTACTTTTAAAAGTAACTTTTCCCCCAACTGTGATGATTAAGATGTTGCATTAGCAGACAGCTGCCTATGCAGGGAGTAAACACTGAGTTTTAGAGCTGCGCATGTGAATTGCTGCTGACATTCTGCGGTTTGACATGCCATGCCATGGCACACCATAACCGAAAGAAATATTAGACCACTGCCAAGCAAACAGACCGGTGAGCTATTATACATGATAACAATCATAAATCTTACTAGTCATGCAACAATCGTTTGACATCTCATGAAATACCAGAAGGCATTGCCGTGTAGTTAAACATGAACAAGCCTCAAGTGTCAATTTAACATTCTCCCCTCTTCGCTCTGCAGCAATTCCAGGATAAGAGCCACATTTTTTCCATTTTTAATCTTTCCATCCATCCATCCATCCATCCATCCAACCAACCAACCAACCAACCTACCAACCAACCAACCATGAAACTCTCACAGCCTGTCTGGTTTCCTTAACCAGACATGATAAAACCCACAACTCTAACACATTAGCATATGTATTTACTGTTCTCTCTTGACATATCAGTTACCATAGCAACATGGGCCAACAGGTGAGAAAGGATCCATCTGAGTCTTTGCTGCATGGCTTCGAGCTCTCCTCATTAGCGCTGCTGTTTATCCTGCTGCATACACTCCCACAGCATTAAGGGGCAGAAAACAGCTGAAATGTGACGCCCATATGGCTCACTTAGAAATATGGATGCCAAAAGATAAAACGGACAAAACAAAACCTTTGTAATATTTTATGTATTCGCCATGTACCCTGTTTTATTGTTTGTCCACTGTGCATTACCAGCAAATGCTGTTGTTCTGTAATCACATGATAATTGTATTTCCGTCTCATACTAAAAAACCTGTTACTAAATAACCTCTCAGCAAGAATGATATATGCATTTGCGGGCACACCGGATTACTTGGGAAGATAATGAAAACAGCTGCCTCCTGCGTTTTTATTTCGCCCTTTTTCACCTGCTATTAAAGCATTATTTTTTTGTGCTTGTGTCAACAGTAATGATAGCAATTATGAGTATCCGTAGTGGTTTTCAAGCTTGAAAGTAGAATCAAAATGTCAGAAGTTCTCCTGAGAGTTAATGTTCACTTGAGTGTCCCATTTATCATTGCAGGGCCCATATTAAAGAAGACAGTGTCCTAGTCGTGTAAGAGTGTGAAAAAACTGAGCTGTGATGAAAAAGAGCCCACTTTTGGCCTAACTGTCGAATGTTGGATACTTGCTATAATGTTCTCTTATTAGAATGAAGGCTTTTCCCAGTTGAATTTAAAGGGTTAGTTCACCCAAAAATGAAATTTCTGTCATTAATTACTCACCCTCATGTCATTTCACACCCGTAAGACCTTCGTTCATCTTCAAAACACAAATTAAGATATTTTTTGATGAAATCCGAGGGTATCTGATCCACACATAGGCAGCAACATCATTGCACCTTTTGAGGTCCAGAAAGGTAGTTAAAAACATGGTTAAAATAGTCAATGTGACTACAGTGGTTCAACCTTAATGTTATGAGGTGATGATAATACTTTTTGTGCGCAAAAATACAAACTTTAAAAATAACAACTTTATTCAACAATTTGAACCGTTGTCATACGTAGTGAACTCAGTGCAGGCTTCCTTGTTTACGTCTGAATGCCGACTCATTATTGGCCGGATCATATGTCAGCATCACATGTATGCATCGTGCTGCTCACGTGTTCAGCTTCGGCCAATACTGAGTTGGCGTTCGGACGTAAACAAGGAAGTATTCTCGCTGCTTCATAACATTAAGTTTGAGCCACTGTAGTCACGTCGACTATTTTAACCATGTTTTCAACTACCTTTCTGGACGTCAAAAGGTGCAATGATGTTGCTGCCTATGTGTGGATCAGATACCCTCGGATTTCATCAAAAATATCTTAATTTGTGCTCCGAAGCTGAATGAAGGTCTTATGGGTGTAGAACGAAATAAGGTTGAGTACCTAATGGCAGGAATTTCATTTTTGGCTGAACTAACACTTTAAGTAAATGTTTAAATGTCAGGTTGCCATGACTTATAATCTGCCATCATTGTGTTCGATGGTCCACTTTAATTGTAAATAACTTTGCAACTACATGTCAACTAGCAGTCATTAGAGTATTAGTAGAGTATTAGTAGACTGTCTGCTTAATATCTGCTAACACTTTATTTTGATGCTCACATATGATGTAGGCATAAGCTTAGCTGAGAATTAACAAACGCAGAAGCGCAGAGGATAGAGCAAAACCAAATGCTGCTCATGAATTAGAAGTCTAAAACGAGAAGTTTTAAAGAAAAATGTTGGAGGTTGTCAATAAAAGAGAAGAGGAGCTATGTCCAACATTATATGTCGGGTCAGAGGTCACCCTTCCGCTGGAACTCAACTCTCTCGTGAACGTGCGTATGGCTGTTGCTGGAAGCCAGTGATTATAGTTTATAAAGTTTTAAATATGGATATTTTTCTTACAAAAACCCATCGCTTCGCTTCAGAAGGCATGTATAAAACCACTGGAGTTGTATGGACTACTTTTATGATGAATGGATGCGCTTTTTAGAGCTTCAAAATCTCGGGCAACATTCAATGCCATTACAAAGCTGGGAAGAGCCAGGATTTTTTTTCAGTATAACTCTGATTGTGTTCCGCTGAAAGAAGAAAGTCATATAAACATAGGATGGCTTGAGGCTGAATAAATTATGGGATAATTTTCATTTTTGGGTGAACTATTCCTTTAAAACTGCACACACGGTACTCAACATTTGGTACATGAAACATGACAAGGAACAATCAACTAACTGATAGTTTTAAGCAGAGGAACAAACTCATCCTGACATCACAAGACAACAAGTTACTAAACATGACAACAATGTTAAATGTCAAACCCTGAAACAATGCAACCGTACTCATTATAGACGCCCCAGTGCACAATGGGAAAAGGGCAGATGGTACTGAACCCATTTTTTTTTTTTTTTTTTTTTTTTTTTTTTTTAGTGTTTTGAACTCATAAAATGCATTAGTCTGGCTCACCTGTTCTACTTGACTTAAAAATCCTATTAGTATTTTCTACTAGTGAAGTTGTCAGAGCATAATTCTATTAAAACTAAAATAACATTTTTCAGCATAATTTACTTATGAAGAATTCTTTACAGGTGTATGTAATATTGTAAGTGGACACTGAGGGAGAGAGATTTGAAATAAGAAGTGATGGCATTGTGATAAAAAAGTGATCCTTGGCATTCCATATCTAAATACACATTTTTATATATACATATAAAAAGAATTATTCTTCTTTAACTGTGCAGACACATGACAGGAAAATAACTTAATGATTAGTGAACAATGGTACCACCACTTACATCTAATGGGTCACTAGATTTTATTATAGTTATTTCTTGTCTGATACCATGTGGTAAAGTGGACTTTATAGGCTCTCAATGGATAATAGAGAAACGATAATGGTCAATTTGTATGGGTGAAATTTTAAAGCTGACCCTTTTTGCCTTGTGCAGCATAATTCCTCAAATCATAATTCTTTTCTGTGTCTGTCTCTACAATATGAATGTCTTGAATAGGCTTCTGGCCTTTCTCCATCAAAGACTGCCAGGAGTCATTTAATAAACAATTTGATCAGCTGTCTCGATGAAGTGAAATCCTTGTCGAGCCTTAGGTGAGAAACCCTCAGACCCACGAGAAAGGAAATAACTTGAAACGCGATATATGAAAGAAGTCAGAGCAACAGGTTTTAAGAGTTTAAGGCATATTCCTGCTGCTGGCATCAACAAAGGATTATAATGCATTAAAGCATTATAAAGCATTAAAAGTACAGATGCTGGATTTCAAAAGTTATCTTTATACGTTCAAGGATGTAATAGATAAAGATTATTGAGGATGTAATGATGATAGAGATTATTGTGGATGTAATGACAATAGAGATTATTGAGATAATCTCTATTTCAGATTGTCATTTGGCTTGCAAAGGGTTGACATGGTGGAATCAAATAGAGAAAAATGAATTCGTTTTTTTTTTTTTTTTCATTCAAGCATGTATTCATCAAATCAACTGAAAGATATAATTTAGAAGATTTTTGTTATCCATCTGCTCTCAAATTGCTGGTGCTAAATAAAGAATCCATGTGTCCATGAAATGAATGGAAAGTACAAGACATGAGAGTTTGCTGGGTTTACTTCTATTTGCCAGCATCCAGCTTTGCACCCACATGCTCTGAAAACACAATTAAAATGACACAAACATCTCACCTCGCTAACTAATTTCAGGGTTGTCATATTAAATTTAAACCTGCGCATAATTAACATGCTTTATACCTAGAGAAGACCAATTTAAAATACTCCTACAGTTATTAAACGCACCGAGATTTTTGATAATATACACTTGGGACTCATTACGCTTTTGGGGCTTTTTTCAGGTTGTAAAATCAGTAAGAGATTCTGTTGTGGTGAATCCGTATGATGTTAGCATTAGTTAATACTAATTAGTAACCGTTGACAATATGGTGTCCGGCAGGCGCAATTTTGTACCCTTTTAAAGGTATGGAAATAAAGTAACCTCTGCCACTGATTCAGACCAACCCCATCACTTCAACACAGGCTTGTGCCACATTTATTAAACTGAATGTCTTTTAAATTACAATTTAGTTCCTGAATTTATTTGGATGGATGGATGGATGGATGGATGGATGGACCCTTCCTGTCATTCCAATTCAAATTGTGGGGTGTGGCCAGTTCTAATGATATTGCCCAGTCCTGCTTCATCTGCACACCCTTTCCAAAACACCGCCCCTCAAAGACATGCCAGCAAACCTACTCGCACACAATGATTCACAGGTAGAAGGTGTTCACGGTTGGCTAAAATAAAAAAAGAACGGGCTGCTCCCCTGACTCTTTTTTTTTTTTCAGAGAACAGGGCTGACACAGAGACAGGTGCGATTTCTCAAGACACCCATTTCATTGATATCTGTCAGGTAGAGGAGACATTTTATGGATGGTAGTCCGAAAAAAGAAAAAGAAAAAAAATAACAACACAAATACAGAACCTTTAAAACCTTTTAGTGTCACGTACTTGGATTAAATCAAATGTGTGATTATCAGCGCATACAGTGGTAGTTTAAAATAAAATCAGTGCTTGTGGGGATCATGTAATCCAAAATAAAGTCATTCTCCTGGTGACATTCATGGCTGAATTGGTTGGTCTGAGCTGGTCTTGCAGAATGACATTCTGTTTGGTGGAACTGCACAGACAGAGACCGACGAACCAGATCTTAGCGACACAAGGGAATTAACCTCCCTGACATTTGATTGCCTATTCGCACCACTGGTCTGCCTGTGAACGTTTAAGCAGCAGCGTTTGGAGATTGTTATACTCTGCAACTAGGTCTTAAATTGGACAAAACTGACTTAATCTGGTAAAAGTATGCTGGAAAAAGGTCACTGTTTTTTTTTATCTTGAAATTGTCAGTAGTTAAATTCACATTGTGCCTCCATGCACAGAGTATTTAGACGTTAATAAGGTGGTATACTGAATGATGTTTACTGTTCTTGGCAGCTGTCCCATTAGGGTTTCTACTGGTGCTTCTCTTACTAAAAATAGCATGAACCACAGCTTAAGGCGATGGCAACTAATATGACATACAGACACTTATGCAACACACTTATTTGCTGTTCTCTAAATCATAGTCTAGGTATGCTTGTGGCTGCAACTGTGCACCACAGGGAAAATGATCCACGTTCAATTATTCATGAGCAGGCTATGTAACACAGGTCACTTGGGAATTCTTTACACACCTGACACTGCATGCACTAATCTCTTACCTGCACAGAAAGAGGAGCTTGGGCTAATTCAGAGACACAAGCAATATTCTAACAAGTTCTCATGTGTATTTCACTTGAGATCCTGAGAGCTTGAAAGAAAAGTAAATAATAAAAGGGGGTGATATTGCTTGATCTATGCACTGCAGACAGAGTATGTTTTTTATATTACAATTATAGTCAAACGTTAAATTATACTTATATAATAGTCATCTCTTGAATTGTGAAAAATGCATTTTACAGTAATACTTTATTCCGATGGTCCACTTTAGACATTCTACTAACTATAAGTAACTCTGCAACTATGTCAAAGTCATTAGAGGATTTAATAGACTGTTGCAATGAGCCATCCATTGGGAGTCATGGGACTGGCCTCTGTGGCTGTTAGAATGATACCCCCTTTGGCTCTGGTGTGGCGGCGGTGACATGAGAAGGTTTTGGTGGCTGTGACAGGAGGAGGCTCTGGCGTGGTAGCCATGACGTGAGGAGGCTCTGGTGTGGCGGCGGTGATGTGAAGATGCTCTGGCGTGGCGATAACGTAAGAATGATTTGGCAAGGCGGCGGTGACATGAGGAGGCTCTGGGATGGGGGTGGTGACGTGAGGAGGCTCTGGCGTGGCGACGGTGATGTGAGAACGCTCTGGCATGGCGGCGGTGACGTGAGGAGGCTCTGGGATGGGGGCGGTGATGTGAAGAGGCTCTGTCGTGGCGACTGTGACGTGAGAACGCTCTGGCATGGCGGCGGTGACGTGAGGAGGCTCTGGGATGGGGGCGGTGATGTGAAGAGGCTCTGGCAGGGCGGCGGTGACGTGAGTAGGCTCTGGGATGGGGGCGGTGACGTGAAGAGGCTCTGGCGTGGCGACGGTGACGTGAGGAGGCTCTGGCGTGGTGGTGGTGATGTGAAGAGGCTTTGGTGTGGCGATGACGTAAGAATGATTTGGCAAGGCGGCGGTGACATGAGTAGGCTCTGGGATGGGGGCGGTGACGTGAAGAGGCTCTGGCATGGTAGCCATGACGTGAGGAGGCTCTGGTGTGGCGGCGGTGATGTGAAGATGCTCTGGCGTGGCGATGACGTAAGAATGATTTGGCAAGGCGGCGGTGACATGAGGAGGCTCTGGGATGGGGGTGGTGACGTGAGGAGGCTCTGGCGTGGCGACGGTGATGTGAGAACGCTCTGGCATGGCGGCGGTGACGTGAGGAGGCTCTGGGATGGGGGCGGTGATGTGAAGAGGCTCTGTCGTGGCGACTGTGACGTGAGAACGCTCTGGCATGGCGGCGGTGATGTGAGGAGGCTCTGGGATGGGGGCGGTGATGTGAAGAGGCTCTGGCAGGGCGGCGGTGACGTGAGTAGGCTCTGGGATGGGGGCGGTGACGTGAAGAGGCTCTGGCGTGGCGACGGTGACGTGAGGAGGCTCTGGCGTGGTGGTGGTGATGTGAAGAGGCTTTGGTGTGGCGGCGGTGACGTGAGGACGCTCTGGCTCGGCGGCGGTGACGTGAGGACGCTCTGGCTCGGCGGCGGTGACGTGAGAACGCTCTGGCATGGCAGCGGTGATGTGAGGATGCTCTGGCAGGGCGGCGGTGACGTGAGGATGCTCTGGGATGGGGGCGGTGACGTGAAGAGGCTCTGGCGGGGCGACGGTGACGTGAAGAGACTCTGGCGTGGCAGCGGTGTGGTGTGGTGGCCATGACATGCAGTTTGTATGAATGCTGTAAAAGTCTACATTTAAAAAAAAAATTGTAAAAACAAAAGAGTAATAGCAAGTATAAAGATAAAAAAAAGAAAAGAAATATATACATTAATTACAGTATATAAGTATAAATTATGAAGCCATTGAGAATTAGCATTTTTCTGTAGTCTGGGTCAGGTCAGAAAATACTATACTACTCTGATTCACAGTAACATACAGAGGAGTATCCCATGTCTACCATGAACAACAGGCAAGAGTCGAAAACCAGCTAATGTTCTCACAAGCCGCTTCAATTGGCAATAAGCTTTTCCTACAGAAATTTCTGTCATATACTGTATCTTTTAGCCTCCCATAGAAAATGACTCCACGTCTCAGCCTGCTTCTACTATTCATGTTCTGCATCGTTTTGGATCTGAAGCCTGCAGAAAAACTGTAATGAGTTATTTCACACCCTTGTCAAGCTATTAGTCATTAAGGTGTCTCAAAATTTAATGAAATTGTTAATAAAGCTGAAAGTAAACTAAAATAAGAGTTTCAGATTTAATACTAAATGCCATGCTAATCTGATCACCAAATAATGAGAAAAATGATGATTCAGAATTTGAACTTGTCTCTGGGGCACAAGGGTCCAGACTCCTTGAGTGGTTCAAATGTTGCCTGACCTAATTATGCAGTTCGAGGCTACTCATTTGCATCCAGGCAAAAGAAGTTTGTACATTAATTAACCATAGATGCAAAGATAGCAAAACTAAACGCAGGGAGAGATGGAAATGCCTCATAATGAGTTCTGGCTTTGGGCAATTGAGAATTAGTGATATTTAATAACCTTTATATTCAGTAATAAATGATGTGTGCATGTAGTCATGTGTAAGACTACAACAGCACTTTGATTATTTTAATGTCCAATTAATGACCTTTGTTTGTCTTAAAGAGCAAATTCAACTGCTCAGGGATAACATACTCAAACAAAAATTAACTTTAAAACAATTAAAGAAAAAGCTTATTACAAAAATAAAGAACAAAAACTTTTTTTCTATCCATCACTTTATTAGTGAATTGAAACCAAGTGCACATGTAGTTTCATGAGTTACTGCATAATAATTCCTTTATAAAACAAGAACATGCATTTATTGTGTTGCACATACACATGCTCCAGTATAAGAGCAAATCACAAATTTTGTTACACACTTCAAAATGATTTCCTTAAGTCCAACAATAAAAAAATTACATTTTCTAATTCTAAAATATACAACACATCCATCTCTAAACATACAGATATGACAACAGAAATGTGAGCCAACTTCTTCATTTGGCCACAATTTCACATTTACATCACACCATATGTTCTCTCTGGCAAATGCACCTGGGAAAGAATCTCTTTGTATGCCACATCCATCTCTGACATTCGCAGATATATCTACACTGTATCCAAGAGGGACACATCATTGTATGGTTGTCATACATTATAGAGGTTGTAGGAGCATTGAAAATCTCCTTGGTGTAACCACCGAACTCTGTTTGCTCAATGTAATAGCCAGGCATGATTTGACAATGTAAGCATCAAAATTAAACTCTGAGATATGCCTCATTCTTTCACCAAAACTCAATATTCAGTGGTAAAGGCTGACTTAAAAATATGAACAACTACATGTGCATCGAAGGCTGTGTGAGTTGTTTTGAATAATGTGAGGGATAGACAGTTCCTCTGGGTTGTTGATTAAAGGGAAGTGTAGGCTTTCTATGGTTGTTTCTCTATGATAATTTCACAATGCACCAGGGCACCATGGGCACACAGCAGGGAGTTTTAATGAGCAGAGCAGCTTTCGGCTGTGGGCATCAACACCGATCCAGCATCAATAGGGTCATATGGAGAGTTTCTGCTTTTAGAGCAGGCAAAAGTTGAGCTACACTGAATGTTTTTGTGAATATGAAGGGCTCTGAATTAATGGAGATTGAGAAAGACAATTACTAAATCACATTTCTAAAAAAACTATAATCACAAACCTCAAACTTTTCAGACAAAAATTGAAAGTCATCTTCATGTAATTGAAACTTTGCTTTTGGCTCACAAAACTATCAAACACACAGATACACTGAACACTCATTACACACTGTGAGATTTACTAAAAGCAATGTGACCCTGTCTGAGCTCTTACTGTAATGAATGAGTTTTTTTCAGGGCAACCTCTAAACTTTTTGATTTGTGCAAAATACTACTACTATAATCTACATAAATTACAGTGGGTGTACAGGTAAAAGGAATAGGTACACTTTACAATAAGGTTTAATTAGTTAACATTGGTTAATGCAGTAGGTACCGTGAACTAACAATGAGCCACATTTTTAAACATACTACTGTTCATTAAGTCATGTTTTTCCATAATACATTAATGCTAATTTAAAAACTTGAAATGTTAAAACAATAATATATGTAGAATTTAACATTCCCAAGATTAATAAATTTTTTAAAAAATATTGTATATTCATTGTTAATTCAAGATATCTAAAGCATTAAGTAATGGTAACAAACTGAACCTTATTGTACAGTATTGCCAAGAAACATTATAAAACTTACATATACAGTCTGCTTATAGTTTAATAGCCAATTTCCTTAAAACAACACTCTAAGTTTTAATGTGAATTATCACATAACTGAAACATAGCTGAATGTAATGTATAGTAAATCTAAATGAAATCTATACAGTAAAAAAAAAAAAAAAAAAAAAAAAAAAAAAAAACTTTTCCTGAATATTCAACTAGAGTTGAATATTTTAAGTAAAAGAAAAAGGGTTTGTGTAAAGAATGTGAAATCACAGTTATTCAATTAAATTAAGCTTTGATAAATGGACCTTGCTTTTAGAAAACTGCATTATTGGTTGGGATATTTGTATAATAGAATGGATTTTGGTGTCTAAGCAAATGAGAAAACTACAATTGAAGCAAAAGCACTTAAGCAACAAGCTTAGGGAGAGTAAAGTGTGCACGGTCAAGAAGAAGAAACAGCAGCATAATGCAACAACATGGACAAAATGCTAGACACTATTGGACTCAAATTTGTTGTGTTGTCACAAGCTTTTACTATCACTTTCACAGTCTTGCTAAACTCCAAGAACAAAAATCTCTTTTATATAGAAGCTTATCTGTGGCGGAACTAGAGTTTTATACAGGGTTGGCCAAGGCTACTTCCGGATCTCCACACTGTAAAAAATTATTTTAATGATTTGTTATCACAACATTTTTTCTTTTGTCAAGTCAACTTAGATAATTAATGTGGTTCAGATAACCTAATATTTTGAGTTTCTGTTGATTAAATCAATTGCCTTCATTGTATTAACTCAAATTTTTAATTTCAATGAAATCAAAATTTTAAGGCAACCAGGTAACTTACTTTTTTTTTTTTAAGTTAAACCAACAATTCTTTTTTTACAGTGCATAAACCATGAAAATAAATGAGTGTGTAACCCTAACCTGGCATCAAAAAAGCATGAATGAATCCAATGTCTGCTGATTAGAGGTAGAAGTGATAATTCACGTAATGAAGAGTTCTTCAGTGTGGCCCTACATTATAGCTAAACATTCCTATACTTCTGTAACTTACAACATTGTGACTGCAAAGTTACTTTTAAAAGTAATGCGTTACAGTATTGCGTTACTTTCTAAAAAAAGTAACTAATTGTGTTACTTTTTATGGAAAGTAATTTGTTACATTACTTTTGCATTACTTTTTCTCACCTGAGCTGGGTGTGCTTGTTTGTTTTTTAATAGCAAACAAACGTTTTGGCAAATTCAAAGGCCCTTTCTACGGAGCCCCGCACATGACATATGGAAAAAATATGTATATCATAGCCACAAATGAACAATTAGTTCTCTCATTTGTGGTGAGAATTTACTAATTCGTGTCCTCATTTTAAGTAAATAATGTGTAAACAATATAATAATATAATGGACACGATTTATTCAATCCATAGAGAGACAAATATATTATTGAAAAATTTCCATACACACTCTTTCCGCCTACAGTGAAGTCATTATGTACATTAACACCTATTTGGGACAAATATAATGTAATTTAATAGAAAAGTGTGTGTGTGACCCCCTTTATTCTTATTCTTCTGTATCTTGTGACTAACGTTAATATTCTCTTAATATTCAACCAAGTGGCAACCTCCCCCCATTTCTCTTGAAGCCAATATGGAAGTGACTTAAACTGCAATTTATCGACTGGTCGCTAGGGACAGGCTCCAAAAGAGAGCAGAATCTTTGGGCAGAATGCCCAACTTTACAGCAGAAAGAAACATGTTTATAGCTGGTACAAATTGTGGTTTTGGTCTATATAGCTAATTTTGCCCTTCATGACAACCGTCAGCTCAACCCCAGTCCCGCCTCTTTGCCCATTTGCTCTTCAGAAAACTATGGGTGACATCATGGACACTACGTCTATATTTTCTTTACAGTCTACGTATTCAGCATATGAGATATATATAAGTATACTTATAAGTATGTATAAGGACATTAACCATGTGCTGTGCCGCTACACATAAAAAAAATAAACACTTCTTTCAACATGAGAGGAAATCAAATGTCAATCAGCAAAAATGTCAGCTGCCAGTATAACAAATTAAATTTTGGGGTGGCACTTCAGTGGCGGAGACATCTGATTGGCCTCCCTGGACACCGCCACTGGAGCTTATATCTTCATTTAATTTTCGTGGCTCGGTAACTTAAGCAGTTCAGATGCCTGGTGTTTTAGATGATGTTGTTTTTGCTATTACTAAACACTCATGAATTATGTGTCTTGTTAAGCAGCATGTGTTTTAGGGATGTGAGCTTGCTGGAACACACTGTATGCTTGTGGTTCATATCTTGGAAGGATCTCAAGGGAAATCACCACTAGTGTACTCCTTTTCCACATCTGTGTTTAGGATCACCAAGAGAAATAACAGTCATTTGCATGATAATGTCCAACTAATTGGTTTAGGGAGAACTGTTTGTAATCCATCTTAAACAGCAAGGTCAGAGTTGGCCAAATCACCCCCTCGGGTTTGGAACAGAATACCGGTAGTATAATTACATCTTATCCATGCAGACTGAGTCGCATTTAGTTAAAGCTAAAAGCACAATCTATTATATTTACTTTGCAGAGGCCATCCAACAAAATATGAAGGTGTGTTGTCATAATCATGGAAAGTGAACGGTACGTGGTGGAGGAGCCAGTAGGGCTAGAGTTGCAGTGGACGTACCTTGAGCTCAAGGACTTACAGCCTACATGAACAGATGAGAAGGAAAGGCATAGAGCTGGATTTATGGCACAATAAGCATCAGGTGTGCATCCTTCTGCACTGTCAGCAGGGCTCCTTTATCATTCCCCTCCTTTATCTTCCTTCTTTTTAGCCCCCTGCTCCGGTTATGAGCAGGAACAGGGGCCTGTGGTGACAAATGATTTGCAGTAGAGCTGCAGCTACTTTGATAATCAATTAATCTGTCAGTTATTTCTGCAATTACTCAATCAAACAATGTGCAAATTAATGTCTATATAAAAGTATGCTATATGTTGTTTGCACAAATGGATTAAAATATAAGTTACAAATGTTTCACATTAAAGTTCTGAGTAATTATGATTTATTTAAAACCTAAACCTGATGTTAAATAAAAAACCTAGACAGCATATTGATCAGACATCGCCTTGATTGACATAAATGCACACATCCTATAATGTATTTAATGACCTATAAAATTTAATGCCTTTTAACAGCAACTAAATGATTTCTTACTATGTAGAACATTTTAATGCAAGTAGATCAAGTGTCACACTGTCATAAACTTATAACCAATAATACACTTTCAGTGTTATAATAACAAATTTATACAAACTTTTGAAGGATTCTCGAGATCAAGTAAAGATATGCAAAACTTATGAAATTAGGTATGCTGATATACAACCATATCGCATGGCTACAAGTGTGATATTGCATTTATACAACAGTTTGATGGCACGAGTGTATAAATAAATAAGAAATAGCAACTGTCTTTAAAACCCTCTTTTGTGCAAAACTACTTCCTTCTACCACGGTTTCAAATCTCAAGCGGATAGTTTGACCAAGGCTCCGTTACCAATTCTAAAATGTTACTTTAGAACTAGTAACGAAGGAATGTTGAGTCCCTCCATTGAAACTCGTATTTTGTACAGTATTATTGAGAAAGAGAGAGCGAGATCGCCTAATCAAGCATTACCTGTGTCTTATATAACATTATATAATGTAGCCCAATTTGATTTGCTCAGGAACAAGTAACAGATTAATAAGACCAAAGATTGCCCATTTTATGTACCCAAAATGAATTATATCTCATGTTCGACCACTATAAGACACAGCGGCAAATCCCCGAAGCACTGGCTGAGATGAAGCTGTTCTCGGCGGGTACACGAGCACTGAACGGCCGCTGACGGCCTGGAGATCGCATCTCCGAAAACGTCCAAACAAACTGTAAAACAGGCGTCATGATTAAATATGAGTCACATATTTCGGGTCTAAACAACTACATCTCACCTAGAAAAACTCTTAAAACTACTGTTCTTGGTATAACAAGTGTAGTATTTCTAAAAAAAATACAGTGGATTTGCTTGGCCGCCATGACAGTCGCTTCAAGCGGAGTGATACAAACGGTGAAAAGGTAGGAGTGCTGTTATCACTAGAATATTGCACGGCTATCAGCCAATCAGATTTGAGAACCAGAAAGAACTGTTGTATAAATAAATATATAAACTGAAGTGAACTGTACTGAAGCAACCCATGAAACCCTACATGGTTTATCCTCCAAGCAAAAGTTAATCATATGAATTGGAATAATGTAGCAGAAGAAAAGTCTTACAACAACTATTACCAACAACATGAGCATATGGTGCTCATTTAAACCTCCCTCGGTCTGCTGAGGTCAACATCGACCTCAGTGCTGTCATGGTAGTTTATTAAAATCTCCTATCGGCTATCGCAGGGAGGAAGAATTCGCTCTACTGTCCCAAAGCAGCAACCGAATATCCTTGCCATCATTGAGATGCATGCTCTCCTACTAAATGAGTTGCCCCTGGCAGCTATAGCAAACCAGCCAGAGCTAATATTTCACCTCTTTGTCAAACCGTTGCTATTAAACTATGGAGGGTGGAATAATTTCGTGTGATGAAGTGCTCTGGGAATCCTGAAACTTTTATCTTTAAACCTGCAAACTTTTTAGGATGGTACTTTTTCAAGTTTGTTATAGTTCTCAATGGCCCATTCCTGATAACTATTTTAGAATTTATGGCGGTTATTAAAGGAAATACTCCATGTAGTAACCCAGAAATCTGTATGTGGTTCTGTTATGCAGTGCGAAACCTGTCAATGCCCAATGAGCAAATGCTACGGAGATGAATGTGACTACTAATGAATAGCTTAAACACCTTTTTATCTTAAAGCTGTATATACAGCAATTTCCACCAGCCCAGTCAAGTGGCAATAAAGAATCTGTTGTCTTCCCTGATTGAATAAAAGAGGATACATCTCCTTGTTCCTGTACACAACACAAGTCGCTTTGTTTACACTTGGCTAGCATTGTCAATTTCTGTGAGCACAGAACCATTTCACCCACATAAACACAAATTCCCAGAGAAGAAGCAATAAAACAACTTAACAGGGAACTGTGTTGATACAGAGGTGTGAAAATGTATATAGCCAAATGGGCTCACATGAAGCTTACAGCGCAAGGTTTTTGCAGGACTGTAAGCAAATCTGCCATGCTATAGCTACGCTCTTACAGTCTGTTGGCAAACTTAGCTAGTTACATAACAACTGTGAAAAATATGGAGACTTGTCATGTTTCGGTGTAGTCACCACATTATAGGCCAAGACAGGCCTAGCATGTCTCCTATTCACAGAATCCATGACACCATTTATGTATAGTACATTATACCATTTCAATTTTCGAGCATGTTGGTCCCCCTTTTGCTGCCAAAACAGCCCTAACCCGTCGAGGCATGGACTCCACTAGACCCCTGAAGGTGTGCTGTGGTATCTGACACCAAGATGTTAGCAGCAGATCCTTTAAGTCCTGTAAGTTGCGAGGTGGAGCCTCCATGTATCGGACTTGTTTGTTCAGCACATCCCACAGATGCTCGATTGGATTGAGATCTGGGGAATTTGGAGGCCAAGTCAACACCTCAAACTCATTTTTGTGCTCCTCAAACCATTCCTGAACCATTTTTGCTTTTTGGCAGGGCGCATTATCCTGCTGAAAGAGGCCACAGCCACCAGGGAATACTGTTTCCATGAAAGGGTGTACATGGTCCTCAACAATGCTTAGGTAGGTGGTACATGTCAAAGTAACATCCACATGGATGGCAGGACCCAAGGTTTCCCAGCAGAACATTGCCCAAAGCATCACACTGCCTCCGCCGGCTTGCCTTCTTCCCATAGTGCATCCTGGTGCCATGTGTTCCCCAGGTAAGTGACGCACACGCACCCTGGCCATCCACGTGATGTAAAAGAAAACGTGATTCATCAGACCAGGCCACCTTCTTCCATTGCTCCGTGGTCCAGTTCTGATGCTCTCGTGCCCACTGTTGGCTCTTCCGGCGGTGGACAGGGGTCAGCATGGGCACCCTGACTGGTCTGCGGCTATGCAGCCCCATATGCAACAAACTGTGATGCACTGTGTATTGCACTGATTGTGTGCATACGTGTTTTTACGTTGTACTTATATTTTGAGACATACCTGCGTGTAATTAATTTATGTAATTGGATTTATAATTACATTGTTGAGCCCCATAATTGATAAAAGTGTGGAGTTATAACCTGTCTTTGAGTTACTGTAAGTATCATGGATTTGTTGCAACTGGTACCAGGTGGTTAAACTTTAAAAATACAAACAAATTGGGGAAATTTTGATTGGGGAGAAGGTGTCATACTGGCCGCACTTGACATGCAGTTGAATTTTTAGTTACTGTGTTTCATTTTCTGTCTCTCTGAACATCATTCTGTGATCTTGTGTGTACTGTAAGGGAAATTCTTCTTTTTCTGGTTATGCTATCCGGCATAGATATAATTCATTTGATTTAAGCAGAAAGCACAACGGATAGAAAAATAGGTTTATTTTGAGAAGCACTATAAATCTCTCAGCAAAAACAACATAACTGGCAGGCAAGCAGTAATACTTTGAGAACAACCACACGTGGAGTTACTGTATAATAAAATCAGAGATGTTAAGACTTTACATCATTTGTTTTATGTATTCCAAACAGAGCTTTATGCACACTGTGCACGTCGAGCTGTCTGTGACTGATATTTTCTGCAAGGCTTCTAAATCTAAGCAATACAGTACAACCAAACACATCAGACTTCAGGATCAGAATTTCCAAAAGATCAAAATCAAAAATGTTTATCAACTTAAAGTGCAGTCTGTTCTGCAGTATGTGTGTATATTATATATATGGGTCATTGATGAATAAAAAACATATACAAACAAATATAATTAATTTTGAAGTTTTATTCAGTGTTAACAATGAGATTATGTGGTTTTTATAATCAATTAACACTGCTTTTGTCATTTTTTACAAGATGGACAAAATTTGTCACCAAAAAAGTCACTCTGTTTAACCAAAATTTCAGTTTTACCGAATGACACTTTTGGAATGACGATATTTTCAAACAATGCTAACATGCTCATATCTAGCTAGCTAGCAAAGGGACAATCAAACCTTTTATATTTAGTACAAGTTTTTAAAATTTTACAACATTTTCCATGTTTTATAGCAGTTGAACCGAATGACCTGATGTTTCGGGACATGAGTATGAGCAAGTGAAATAGTTTAACTATTTTCAAATAGTTAAAAGAGAGTTAGTTACTTTGCCTTATGACCATGTGGTCCTTTACAGGTGTCTGAATGATGTCACATCCTGTCACAAGATGTTGACTTGATGTTGACCACATGACTTGATCTAAAATAGTCCCTTTATATTGGTTACTCCGAATGACATCAATGAAATTAATTTTTCCGGACATTCTTTCTCATAACAAAGTAACGACTTCTACACACAATTTTAATGCCATTTTGCACTATGTTGATATATGATGTTATAAAATCATGCCAGAATAAAAAAATACATACATTCATTACATTTTAAGATGTTTTAATCACAAATGAAATGGCTGAATTGGCCTTTGGACGGTTAAACCGAATGACCTTTTGACACTTCAAAATCTTTAAAACACCTTTATATGTGCAGAATATAATTAAAACTTTTTGGATTCAGTAAAAGAGATCTAGTTGTACTACCTTTTGTACTTTGGATGTCATATATATGACAGTTCATTAAGACTACCACTGTCAAGCTCCAAAAAGGACAAGCTCCTAAAAGAGGCCCATTTGGCTTGTGCACTATACCAAAAGTTCAATATGTAAATTATTCATACTGCACCTTACCTCTGTAACAGTGACACCACAAAACGTTGACAGAAAATTCATGTAATAAAAACAGCAATAGATAAAAATGCACAAAACACTAAGACTATTCAGTGGTGTGAAAGAGAGGTACTAAATATGTAAAGGACAGTTGGAGTATAACCTTATCTGTAGCACAGCATGATAGCTTCTTATTTTATGCCCCAAGCAAGAGCATTGTTTAGTCATCAAGTGTGGAAACCAAATGAGTGGTGAAATTGAAAGAAAACAGTAATATTTTAAAACTCAGAGGATCCCAGTGATAACATGCATAGTGGAAGAAGCATATTTGCATATGCTATAACCATGTTCAAATTTGGGAAACCAGTACACCAGTGTGTTGAATTTATCAAATTAAAATTCACAAGACTAAGTGTTATAGGAAACGCTTTGTAAACACAACACTTGCCTTTGTAGGAAACTTCACAAAATTCCAAAAATAAGATAACTGGTACAATTTCACCCCTGATGCAAACGAATGTGCATGACATCACCGCTTATGGGAGGGGCCAAGATTTGCACTACACCACTGGACATCAATACAGCGGGTACGGAAAGTATTCAGACCCCCTTAAATTTTTTACTCTTTGTTATATTGCAGCCATTTGCTAAAATCATTTAAGTTCATTTTTTTCCCCCTCATTAATGTACACACAGCACCCCATATTGACAGAAAAACACAGAATTGTTGACATTTTTGCAGATTTATTAAAAAAGAAAAACTGAAATATCACATGGTCCTAAGTATTCAGACCCTTTGCTCAGTATTTAGTAGAAGCACCCTTTTGATCTAATACAGCCATGAGTCTTTTTGGGAAAGATGCAACAAGTTTTTTACACCTGGATTTGGGGATCCTCTGCCATTCCTCCTTGCAGATCCTCTCCAGTTCTGTCAGGTTGGATGGTAAACGTTGGTGGACAGCCATTTTTAGATCTCTCCAGAGATGCTCGATTGGGTTTAAGTCAGGGCTCTGGCTGGGCCATTCAAGAACAGTCACGGAGTTGTTGTGAAGCCACTCCTTCGTTATTTTAGCTGTGGGCTTAGGGTCATTGTCTTGTTGGAAGGTAAACCTTCGGCCCAGTCTGAGGTCCTGAGCACTCTGGAGAAGGTTTTCGTCCAGGATATCCCTGTACTTGGCCGCATTCATCTTTCCCTCGATTGCAACCAGTCGTCCTGTCCCTGCAGCTGAAAAACACCCCCACAGCATGATGCTGCCACCACCATGCTTCACTGTTGGGACTGGTCTCATCAGACCAGAGAATCTTATTTCTCACCATCTTGGAGTCCTTCAGGTGTTTTTTCATGTGTCTTGCACTGAGGAGAGGCTTCCGTCGGGCCACTCTGCCATAAAGCCCCGACTGGTGGAGGGCTGCAGTGATGGTTGACTTTCTACAACTTTCTCCCATCTCCCGACTGCATCTCTGGAGCTCAGCCACAGTGATCTTTGGGTTCTTCTTTACCTCTCTCACCAAGGCTCTTCTCCCCCGATAGCTCAGTTTGGCCGGACGGCCAGCTCTAGGAAGGGTTCTGGTCGTCCCAAATGTCTTCCATTTAAGGATTATGGAGGCCACTGTGCTCTTAGGAACCTTAAGTGCAGCAGAAATTTTTTGTAACCTTGGCCAGATCTGTGCCTTGCCACAATTCTGTCTCTGAGCTCTTCAGGCAGTTCCTTTGACCTCATGATTCTCATTTGCTCTGACATGCACTGTGAGCTGTAAGGTCTTATATAGACAGGTGTGTGGCTTTCCTAATCAAGTCCAATCAGTATAATCAAACACAGCTGGACTCAAATGAAGGTGTAGAACCATCTCAAGGATGATCAGAAGAAATGGACAGCACCGGAGTTAAATATATGAGTGTCACAGCAAATGGTCTGAATACTTAGGACCATGTGATATTTCAGTTTTTCTTTTTTAATAAATCTGCAAAAATGTCAACAATTCTGTGTTTTTCTGTCAAATTTTTTTTTTCTGTTTTCTGTGTGTACATTAATGAGGAAAAAAAATGAACTTAAATGAATTTAGAAAATGGCTGCAATATAACAAAGAGTGAAAAATTTAAGGGGGTCTGAATACTTTCCGTACCCACTGTACATGTACTATAATGTAGTGCGAATTAAGAATATTACTTGTCATCATTGTGTACTCCTACAGAAACCCTCTCAAACTCTTTTTCATCTCTCTCTCTTTTCACTTTACATCCTCAGATTCAGGAAGTTTAAAAAATGAAGTGCATCCTTCATTTTCATTAGGCCTACAGCATTCCTTGAGGACATAGGACTAGCACTTTAAGATGCACCCAGTAGAGTTTAGTAGTATTTTGCTGAACACTGTAATAGAGGCTAAGTGGAGAGTGCTGACGAGTGGCAATTTCCTGTCCAAACTGAATCCTCAATGGTAATATGTTATTTGTTGGTGACATTTACTTCTAACAAGATTTAGCCTAGCAATGCATTTCTATGTGAGATTTGCAACATTTTTTTTTCTCACATATTGAGCTTTAGATCTTTGTTGTAGATCAGAATATGTTTATTTATTTTTATTATGTGTGAATATTTTCATTTAACTTATTCCAGCAGAAACTAATGTCCGTGCCAGTGTTGGGTGTAATGCATTACTGTAATTTAATTACTTTTCCTTTGAAACATTAAAGGGATTACTCTTAATTTTTCTGTAATTTATTTACTGTTACTGACGTGATTGAATTAATTACTGTATAGACTATAGAACAATTCTATCTAAAACAATATTTAATCAAAATTTAATGTCTAATGTTAAAATATATGTTTTTAATGTCAGTTCAAGAATAATTTATGCAATTTTATATTTATTTAAAAGAATTAAAAGATCAGTTTCATGTGTATCCTTGTATTGTTCAACTGGTCGAAGTTAATATGGGATTTAGAAAGTAATTAATATAAGTAATGCAATACTTTTTAGAGAGAGTAATTATTACACTGTTGAAGATGTAATAAGTAGCTAGTAATTAATTATTTTTTTTACAGTAACTTACCCAACACCGGTCAATGTTAAATTGTAAGTCCTTTTCAGGAAAATGTATGTCTTACTTTCTTCTGTGGAACCCAAAAGAATATTGTGACTGCTTTTGTCCATACAATGAAAGTCAACAGGGTCTAATGTTGTTTTGGACCCCACTGACTTCTGTTGTATGGACTAAAGCAGTCGAAGCTTTCCCCAAAATATCTTCTTTTGTGTTCCACAGAAAAAAGTCATACAGGTTTAGAAAGACATGAAGGTGACTAACTGATAACAGTATTTTCAGTTTTGACTGAACAATCTCTTTAGTATCATGGACCAGCAGTGCAAGGTCAGATAGTTCCTCTTTTCCTAGAAAGCAGTATGTGAAATTCCAGCAGGCTAATATGTATAAGTACATTCAGGAAGAAGAACAGGGAATTACTCCCCTGTCTGTATCCTATTGACATTTAAAGTTCCTCCGTCACAGGTTTCAGACATGAACAATAAATCTCTCAATGCAGCAGAACCTCATGAGTATACTGTTTGGCTAACATTGTTTTCTGCAATTTATTCAGTCAAAAATCTTGTGTAATGGAATGTGATGCCATTTACCACATTCATGACACTATTGATTTTATTACATATACCAGATTGCATCATATTTAGTGTAAATAAACAGTAATATTTATGTGATTGCTGCATTTTGACAAACATTTTGATTTTTCACTGTTTTTTTTAATTGTTCTTTTGTTCACAACCTGATATATTTGTTTCATTGATTGATATATCTATTACAAATCAGACTCAGACAGCATGTAATATTACAAGATCAGTGAAATGTCAGCATCAGTCATCACTTTAAAGACATTGGGCCTGTCATACACCCGGCGCAATGTGGCGCCAGGCACGACACAAGTGTTTTTTGCTAGTTTCAGCCCGACGCAGTTATCATTTTCACGTCCAGCGACACATTGTTTAAATAGCAAATGCACTTGCTATTTAATGTACATCCGTTTGCCCATAGGCGTGCTGGTCTGAAAGCGAGGTGTGTTCAGGTGCATTGTTGGCGTGTTGCTATTTTGAGGCAACTGAAAACGATTGCACCATTGACCAACTGAATCCTGGACTAAAGTCAATGGCGCAGTATTTTTTTTTTTATATTTAAAGAGCGTGTTAGTAATATGCTAACGCTATCTCACGACCAATTCGTACATATTTTACGAGGTGGCTAATTCATACAAATTCGTACGATTTGTCTAAACCCCAGTGATGGGTAGGTTTAGGGCGGGGTTAGGTGTAGGTCATTCGTAGGAAATCATACGAATTTGGAAACTCGTATTATAAGTACAACTTAGCAAACAATGTACAAGTGAGGTCGCATGAATTCATACAAATTAGCCACCTCATAAAATACGTACGAATTGCCGTGAGGTTGGGTTGAATATGCGCCTATAGGCGGGTGCACAACGTGCGTACACTCTGCCTGTTACACACACAGGGACGCAGCAGCACATGCCAAATATTAACATGCCAAATATTAAAAATAAAAAGATTACAATGTAAAAGATTATTATTGCGTGCATAGAGATAAAAATGTCCTGGTGGAATCGGGCTAGAGAAGCGTTCAGTTTTTCCCCTTGCAAATTCCGCTATGTAAATAGCGAATCATTTTTACCGTCTTTAAACTAGTAAAAGTGGATTCGGACACACCCTAAGTGCACTTGCGCCATGTGCTTTAGACCATGTGCTTAGATTGTTAAAATAGGGCCCATAGTTTTTTTTGTCATCATGTACACACCCTCATGTTGTTCCAAACCTGTATGACTTTCTTTCTTCAGTGGAACATAAAAATTGAGACTATTATTATTTAGAAGATTGAGAAATGTCTCAAAAAGAAGAAGTGTTTTTTTTTTTCTCCATACGATGTACATAAATACAAATAATATAACAAAACTAACCATTTTTGATTGTATACCTTTATTTATTCACTGTTTTACATGCATTTAATTTGGTAACACTTTATTTTACAGTGCTGTAGTTACACGTTACTACATGTACTTACTATAGAAATAACAGTAAATTATGCATAATTACAAGTAAATAACCCTAAACCAAACCCTAACCCTAACTGTAACTCTATAGTAAGTACATGTTTTCAATTAATAGTACTCAGTACTTATTTGAGTAATTACAATGTAACTACAGAACTGTAAAATAAAGTGTAACCTTTAATTCCTAGGGCTTTCTTGTAGTATTAAATGTACATTTTTTGGACTCTCTATCGATTTTTGCAATTGTCCAATATTGTATTAACAACTGTCATAATATTAAATAAATTCACTGATGGATCTTTTACTGTAATATAGCTTTGGTCTATTCTAAGAACTGCACCATGTCATTATACAGTATCTTCAGTAAATGCTCCATTTCCACAAGCAAACTTAATCCAGGACTTCATCAGTCTTAGTTTGTTTTAAAGAGCTAGAAAGACAATGGTGTGTGTGATGCCAATTCACCTCAGAAGATGACATTACAAACAGTGTTAAATATTTATTGGGAGCATTTTGTGCTGGCGAACTAGACCTAAGTGAGCTAATGTGCAATCTATCTGGCTTTTCAATTTGATGAAGCAAATGGATCACTGCACTGTGTGCAAAGTGGCCGGCTGAATTTTAAATTAGATGTATGCACCACTGGTCATTTGGACGAAGAATTAGATTCAAGGCCAGTTGTAACACTAGTGTATAATGAATGCAAAACACAAATATAATAGAAGCAAGAGCCCAGCCAGGTTGAATAACCTTGACTAAACTTTTAATGTGCCAGTGAAAAGAACCAAAACCCACATATAATGTGTGTAATATGTGTAACTGCATTAACAAACATGCATCCTGCATATTCTTAGAAAATGATTCAAAGGGAAAGGGAAAAATCAGGGGCACTAAAACATCATATTTGAATAATTATATCAAAAAGAAATGTATTGTTGCTTGCAGCATAAAACGCCTTGCAAAAACCTCTAGTGGTTTGAACAAAAATCTGAAATATATATATAGAATGGCTTCTGTAATCAGTCTCCAGTTTGGTTGTTGTCAGACTGCATTACCAACAGGAGGCAGAGTGCTGTCAGAAAGCTTCACGCTGGAGCGTCTGTGTGCACGCTTTGTGACTGATTTCGTCAGATGTCTCATATGACATCCTAGTCACCCACAACAATAAAATATTGTCGAATTCATGCCTGCGTTATGATGACAGAGAGCGCTGGCTTCCTTCCTCTGCCTAACTGTCTCAGTGCAGATGCATTATGCTTGCTGTTTCCCAATAGACTTCCATGTTTGAGAGATATCTGAAATGAAAATCATGTAAATGTTATGCTCAACCTGAGTGTACGCTATAGTTGCGGTGAAAGTAAACTCACACAGCGTATGTATCTATGTGGACTCTACTCCAACGTGTCACTGATGATTTGTCGGTATTTTTGATAACCAAGGATTGAAATATAGTCTGAAAATTGAGCCTATCGAAACTCTGTCATGATTTTGTCATCGTCATTAATTCTCAGATGAACTCTCAGCATTTAAACATGCTGACGCGTACTGCATCATTATTCACTATAGCAATAAACATCACAGCTGTGTTTGCATACTAAAACATTTTGATTCCCATATAGACCAGTCAGTGTTCAATAACGTACTGATCCAACAACCTCTAAAAATAATGTTTACCTGCACCATTCAAGGACTTAATTTACATTTGTTAGGCCTGCACTACATTTAAAAAAAAAAAAAAAAAAAAAAATCAATTAGATATTCAGCTGTAAAATCAATGCAGTTATGTTTCCATTAGTTACTATATAGCGTACTATATTAATAATGTACTGCATGTAAAGCTTCCCTTATGAAACGTCTCATCAGCACACTGCTTTGAGACACAAGGTGCGCTACACCTCAGCACCAAGAATATGGTTTAATTAGTCATTGTTAAGAGTATTTGACATTTCAGTCTATTGTTAAGAAAGCATACCTTTTTTATATTTGCAACAGCAAGCAGTGATATGTGAGAGAGCCTTTTAAACTCTGATTTCACACTATATTACAGACATAGTTTGTGGTACTGTATACACTCACCGGCCACTTTATTAAGTATACCTGTTCAATTGCTCATTAACGCAAATATCTAATCAACCAATCAACACGGTCAAGACGATCTGCTGAAGTTCAAACTGAGCATCAGAATGGGGAAGAAAGTTGATTTAAGTGACATTGAAGGCATGGTTGTTGGTGCCAGATGGTCTGAGTATTTCAGAAACTGCAACAGAAAATTTCTAGGGTTTATAGAGATTGGTCAGAAAAAGAGAAAATATCCAGTGATCACCAGTTCTGTGGGCGAAAATGCTTTGTTGATGCCAGAGGTCAGAGGAGAATGGCCAGACTGGTTCGAGCTGATAGAAAGGCAACATTAACTCAAATAACCATTTGACCCGTGCTGGCAAAATGAGCACAGGTTAATTTCGAGCTACAAGCAAAACAAGTGAAAAATGTCAATTTTGGTCGAATTTGAGGTTTTCACAAAAATGAGTTCTTTAAGCCCTCGTCTAGCGATCCCAATGCTTTAAATAGCAATTAAACATCTTTATTTGTACGTTTTCTGAGAGGAGTACCTTTCCTTTGTCCATGAAAAATGCCGTTTTTCTCTGCTCACTTCTGGACGACTGGTGCTTTCCTCAGCACAAGTTTGGTATAGTTGTAAGGCACAGCATTCAAACTTTGTGAATATTCATAGCGAATTCTCGATGGCATGAGTCTGAACCAATGAAATGTGATTTTTAAAACTCATGCTGATGTAAACAAAACAATCTTACTTGCGCTGACTGACAGATCCGAAGCGCGCGCACAAAGACGCCGCTATCCTGATATACACATTTACACAGAATTACAGTATTTAAAAAAAAAAAAAAAAAAAAAAAATCTGTCTTGGCGAGTATTCACGCAAACATTATCTGTTATGTCTTAAGTGAACGTTTAGTTAACTGTCGGGAAAAAACATTTGATGTGTAACATTATATTAATCTGTGTGATACAGTAGGTCTTAATAAGGGTGTCTGTTTCATTAATGTTAATCAAAAATTGTGGAATTATGGGGAAAAAAAAAGTTGAATATATATTTCTTCCTATAGATAAGGGTTTTGACTTGGTTTGTGCCAAATTTGGTGGTATTACCAGGGATTTTGCTTTTCTTAGATTTTTGTCTTGTTTCCAGTCCAAATATCTAAAAATTCTTAAATCAAGAAGCATTTTCTAGACAAGTAAAAATTATTGTCTTGTTTTCAGAAAAAAATATTTAAAATTAAGTGAGTTTTTGCTCAAAATTTTGGTTTGAAATAAGATTATTTTGTTTACCCCATTGGCAGATTATTTTGCTTGTTTTAAGCAAAAACTCACTTAATTTTGACTTATTTTTTCTGAAAGCAAGACCAATTTTTACTCGTCTAGAAAATGCTTCTTGATTCAAGAATTTTTAGATATTTGGACTAGAAACAAGACAAAAACTCTAAATAAGAAAAACATTTTTTTGCAGTGTTGTTGCTAGGTGATTTTGTTTTGGAACCGTCAGAAAACTTTAACTCAATTTTTCAAATTGACTTTGCTGACTCTATCAACTTCAAACAACTTCAGTCATTTTCTAGCAGTCATTTTGAAGGTTTTTTAATAGAGAATGTAAAAATGCTAACTAACAATTTGCTAACAACAGGAAACTGAGGCTACAATTCACACGGACTCACCAAAACTGGACAATAGAAGACTGGAAAAACGTTGCCTGGTCCGATGAGTCTCAATTTCTGCTGTGACATTCAGACAGTAGGGTCAGGATTTGGCTCAAACAACATGAAACATGGATCAATCCTGTCTTGTATCAGCAGTTCAGGCTGCTGGTGGTTTAATGGTGTGAGGGATATTTTCTTGCCACTTTGGGCCCTTTAATACTAACTGAGCATCATTTAAACACCACAGCCTATCTGAGAATTGTTGCTGACCATGTCCATCCCTTTATATCCACAGTGTACTCATCTTCTGATCGCTACTTCCAGCAGGATAACACGCCATGTCAAAAAGCTTGAATCACACGACAATGAGTTCACTAGACTCAAATGGCCTCCACAGTCACCAGATTTCAGTCCAATAGAGCATGTTTGGGATGTGGTGGAACAGGAGATTCGCATCATGCATGTGCAGCCGACAAATCTGAAGCATATGTGTGATGCTATCATGTCAATATGGACCAAAATCTCAAAAACATTTCCAGCACCTTGCTGAATTTATTCCATGAAGAATTGAGGCAGTTATGAAGGCAAAATGTGGTCCGACCCGGTAACAGAAAGGTGTATGTAATAAAGTAGTCGGTGAGTGTACTGTATATTGAACATTTAAACTAACATCAGTTGTTCAATATGACAAAATAGATGCCTACCGTAGGGCTCAACAAAAAGGATTTTTTTCAACCCAGGCTCATTGGGAAAAACATGCCTGTGGCGACATTTCTGCTGCACTAGAAAATAACATACCAACTACACTAAACCCTACCCTAAACCTAAAGAAACAATGTTAGAAAAAGCAAACATGAACTATAAATGCATTTGCTGAAGCAACTGTGCCATTTTAGCTTGCCTGTACAAGTCTTTGAGCTCTTTTAGTGTCATTTGTGTTTTGTGGCACTCAAACCTCAGTGCTCCGCAAAGTGCAGTGCTGTACCGGGTGAGATACAGAGCAAGTTTACTGCATTAGAAAAGTCATAGGTATGGAGCTGGTTATGTATATTAGTTTACAAATCATGCTCTGATGCACATCGTAAAAATATTTATCTGTTTGGTTACTGACATTCTTCTAAATATCTTCCTTGTGTTCAGCAAAGAAATTCATACAGGTTTGGAACTACTTCAGGGTAAATGATGACAATTTTCATTTTTGGGTGCGCTATCCCTTTAAAATGTTGTGAAAGTATTGTTTGTGAAAGTAAAAAAATTGTTTCTATACCATTTTTTGTCAGTGTAAATGTGAGGTAATCTAAGTATTGTGCAAGGAAGTTTTTACAAAAAGAAAAAGCCGGAAATTGTATTGTAAAGGTGGCATATGACGCAAAACGTTACTGATAGGTTTGTAGATTTAACACATTCTTACTGGTGCTTTTAAGACAATCAAAATCATTCTTTGCAATGTTGATAAATCCTCATCTGTGTTAGGCAGCTACATAACATTACTTTGGTGACAAATCAGCATAATTTACAACAGCAATGTAGAATTCATCACAGAAAGTCAAATGTTTACATTTGCAAGGTATTAAAATTGATGTACAAGATCAATAAATGTAAAACTGGTCCAAAACACTCTCACATGTGTGATGGGCCCTCTGGTCATGTGCAATACATTTCACATTATATTTACAAGCTCACGTTACATTTTTACAGTTGAAATAAAATGTCCTAGTTGTTATTTGAAAAGGTCTTTCTTTATAGACCTATAGGAATATTATAGCACTACAACTCTCAGTGATATAGGTACTGAGACAATAAAATTTTATATGCAATGTCTATGACTAAGCTTGATGCAGAGTATTATATTCTCATGTAATACATCAATCATTTATTGTGACATTTTTAAAACACTGTTCTTAAAGCTGAGCGGTGCGATTTTTGGTGTCAAAAACATTGGTCACACTTTAGATTACACTAAATGCTGGGTTAAAAACAATCCAAGTTGGGTTAAAAATGGACAAACCCAGCAATTGGGTTGTTTTAACCCAGCGGTTGGGTTAAATATTTGTTGAACCTGCTGGGTAGTTTTATTTAACTCAACTATTGTTTAAAAATGACTATATTGCTTGCTTAAAATGAACCCAAAGTATGTTGGAAATCAACATTTCTTAATATTAAATGAACGTTTATTAATAAGTTTAATGAATAATAATTAAACAATAAACCTTTATTAAATAGCTCATTAATAAATGTTCACCTTTTGATTATTATTGTTGCCTCTAGTAATTATGAGTCTGATTTTTAATTTCCAACCTATTTTGGGTTCATTTTAAGTCAGCCATATAGTGATTTTTAAACAATAGTTTGGTTAAATAAAACTGCCCAGCATGTTGGGCAAACATTTAACCCAAATGCTGGGTTTGTCCATTTTTACCCAACTTGGGTTGTTTTTAACCCAGCATTTTTGTAGGCGTAGGGTCCAGTTCTCACTATTAAATAACTATTAACCACAACTTTTGCCTCAATAAACTCCTAATTACTGCTTATTAATAGTAAAGGTAGTTGTTAAGTTTAGGTACTGGGTAGCATTATGGGGTGTAGAATGTCATACAGAATAAGGCATTAATACATGCTTCATAAGTACTAATAAACTTAGTTAATAGTGAGAATTGGACCCTAAACTAAAATGTTACCAAAACATCGCATTGGAAACATGGGCTCAACCAATACTGAGAGTTTGGGGCGGGACAAATGTGTTTGACCATTACATTGGCAATTATACAGACTTAAGCTTAAAACAACTTTGGTAGGCACTGAAGATAAGAAAATTGAACACAAGCAACACTATAATAACCAAGTGCACATAGACACATAGGCCTACAAAGACACATACATGTACAAGAAACTAGATACACTAAACGCACACTAAGCACAGTGTGAGAGATCTTCAAATCTTTATGGCGCAGTTGGAGAGATGCTGACCGATCAATACAATGCTCAAAACAGTCTGTATTTACTCTCACGTATTGAAAAAATTATAACTGTGGAGAGAAATAATTGTTCTGTGGGAGTCAAAAGTAGGCAACAAGCACTGGGAAAAAAATCTGCCCTGAAGCCCCAAAATCTGGACTGGCAGCTGAGCGAGCAAGAGAAAGTCATCACATTTCACACCATGTCAAACACACATTGTCTCAGACTCACGTTTGTGATCTGAGCAGCAAGAGAGCTTTACTTGCCTGCCATTTTCACTATTATGCCCTGAGGCGGTCTTAATACAGCGAAATGTGCTGTGAAAGAGATGGAGAATAATGGCTCCACTCTCTTAGTCGCCTGTAGATGACTAAACTGTGCAGCCATTCGAGAGAATGTACTCTGATAAACATGCACGAGAAAAACCGTGGGGATGTTAATTGTGACATTTCTAATTAATTCTTTATGTCGTTACACATGCAAAGAAAGCCACAACTAATATGGATGATGCCAGTCATCCCTCTTAAAATTGCTTCTTCTCTACAGAGGCTTTTTGAACTTCTCTGGGAGCTGAAAATGGACACATCTTGTGCCAGTTTTACCAATGGGGACTCTGGAAAATGTAAACCTGCTCATCTATCATCCACAAGTGATTCTCTTGACAGCCTCAGCATCAGCTATTTTTCTCTTCACACATTTGTGGAGAAGTATTATAATTTTCAGTTTTCATGCCAACTTATTATTGTGGTATAATCTATTTCAGATAAATCTGATCTTGAACAGCAGGTAAACACAAAAAGATCCATGGTTGGACGCTTTAGTTTTAATATCAGCAGACATTATAAAGGGCATGTACATATACTGTATGATACTGTTTGGTGTAAAAGTTTGGGATCCGTATGATTTTTGTTTTTATATTCAAAAATTAATATTCAAGAAACTAACTTGATCAAAATTGACATTCAAGACATTTACAATGCTACAAAAGATTATGAAGATATTTCAAATAAATGCTGTTCTTATTAACTTTCTAGTCATCAAAGAATTCTGAAAAAAGTTTTCACAAAAATATTAAGCAGCACAACTCTTTTTAACATTGATATTAATAAGAAATGTTTCTTGAGCAGTAAAACTGCATATTAGAATGATTTCTGAAGGATCATGTGACACTAAAGACTGGAGTAATGATGCTGAAAATTCAGCTTTGCTTCACAGGAAAAAAAAAAAATTAAAATGTATTTAAACAGAAAACAGTAGTGTTCTTAATATTTCACAATATTTCACAATATTTCAGTTGTTGTTGTTTCGAATAAATGAAGCCTTTTTTCAAAAACACTGATGTCAAAAAAATCTTACCCAACATAAACTTTTGAATGGTAGTGTATGAATGCAAGAAATTGTAATGATAAACATTTGTTTTGTTCACCCTATAATGCATATTTGCATTAGCTGGACGAGCCTTTAAAATGTTACCTGGTTGCCTTAAAATTTTGAGTTCATTGAAATTAAAAAATTGAGTTGTTACAGTGAAGGCGATTGGTTTAATCAACAGAAACTCAAAATATTATGTTATCTGTTATCTGTTAGCTGACTTGACAAAAAAAAAAATGTTGTGATAAATCATAAAAATAATTTTTTAGCTGACTTGCCTTAAAAGGCACTCTTCTTGTTCTTCATGGCCAGAATATCCTGCAATGTGAACTAGACCTGTTGCCATTTAGTCAAAAGTCAACTTATGCAAGACTGATAACCTTGTCAGTAAGTCAATATTAGTCAATACTGACACATTAATGTTTGTTTTACTTCATGAAAGGTGGAAAACACTGATAAAAAGCTATAAAAAGGTTTAAATTCAATTATATTTTGTCACATTTTAGGTAGGGATAAATAAAATCGGTTATCAGTAAAGTCCTGTTGTGACTACCCTCTTTTAGCAGCTTTGGAGAAGGTAAAAAGTCCCAACTTATCTTCTTTCAACAGCTTAAAATTGTAGTAGGTGACATAATTGCCCATCAAGTCCACATCAACACATTTGTGTTACTGCACAGTCCCTGCTTTTTAATTTAATGCGAGTAGCTCAAGCTCCTCCGAAAGCCATGCTTGAAGTGCGGCTTTCCAAATGTGTGAAAACATTTATTTTTTAAAAATAAATACATTCCAGGCATACCATGCAACACAGCGTGAAATTGACTGTTATAATACTGGTTACAAATCTGACAAAATCATGTTGTGCATGCTGTACATCAACGTGTTTTGTGAAATCAGATGAAATCCGAGAGATTTTTCTTTGCTTTGATCTCCTTTATAACAATAAAGACCCAGATAAATGATTGTGAGTAAAGAAAAGCTGTTGGAGCCCAAGTATTATTTGAACAGATACAAAGAGAAGACTGAATTTAAATCTTTAGCTCTGCATCTGATGCTTAAATAAACAATCCAATCTAAGCTTACTGGATAGTCAGTAAAACAAACAAAATAAAAGAGAGAGAGAATGTTAGTGGCAGATGCATAAGTGACAAGGTAATTGTGCCGATTGCCACTTCTCAGTCTCACAGCGGTCATAATGTGGCGGCAGCCATTGCACACGAGGTGGGTCGGAAGGAATTTCAGTGTGATATTCAGTAGTCCTACTGGACTCTTATTACAAATGAGGAATCTGAGGGCACGGTTGTCACAATCAGAACCTCTTGATACGGCACGCGAATTTGAATAATTCATGTAAAAGGGATCAGGTGATGAATGATTACAAATCTGTATCGGGTTAAGCCCTCATAAATCTTTACAGCTTAACTGGGGGGCATATGAGAGACAATAACAGATACGACTCCTGATGTATCATTTAAGGGTAGATATAGGGTGCGTAACATGACCACTAGCTTTAACAGCATTAAGATTTTAAAATAGGATACATTTTTTATGAACAAGTAAGAGAAAGTGTACACTTTAGATCCTGTTACTGTTCTCCATTGCTCTAAAGTTTTTCATGGTTGTATTCTTTTAAAGGGGTGGTTGATTATGATTTCACTTTTTTAACTTTAGTTAGTGTTTAATGTTGCAGTTTGAGCATAAACAACATCTGCAAAGTTACGACACTCAAAGTTCAATGCAAAGGGAGATATTTTCTTTTACAGAAATCACTTTTTAAAGACTACAACAAACAGCTGGTAGGGACTACAACAAGCTTCTTCCTGGGTTGGTGACATCACTAACCCTATAATTCACATAAACCCTGCCCCCGAGAACACACAATAAAGGGGGTGAGGCCATGTTGGGCTGCTTTAGAGAAGAGGAAGAGTTGTTGTAGTAGAGTGTTGTTGACATGCCGTCATTTTACGCCGGACTGCTTCACAAACGAGGGTCAATTCAACGCTGGATTTGCACAAAAGATTAACATGACGGCACATGCTAGTGGATGAGTTGAATCAACTCCACAGCAACTACATAAATTTATCCACTAACCATTCAGAAATGTCCAGTTTCATTCTAAAAGTTGTAACTTCTTCCTGAGTCTCTCCATCAGTGTCCGACTCCGGTTTGAACAATGTAAGGCTGAACACCGTTACTGACAATCCTCATTTTGGCTGCGTGAGATTCTCCAGCTTTGTTGTTGTTGAGCAACCGAAGCGTGAGCTGTTAAAGCTCCGCCCTCTTCTGGAAAGGGGGCTGGGAGAAGCAGCTCATTTGCATTTAAAGGGACACACACAAAAACGGTGTCTTTTTGCTTGCACCCAAATAGGGGCAAATTTGACAAGCTATAATAAATGATCTGTGGGGTATTTTGAGCTGAAACTTCACAGACACATTCTGAGGACACCAGAGACTTATATTACATCTTGTAAAAGGGGCATAATAGGTCCTCTTTACACTTTTTTGCCTTAGTATGACAAATTTAAGTATATTCCTGGAGTCTCTAAACTGCATGTTTAATTATTATTATGTAAGATTTAGTAAGGTGAACTTGGAAATTAAAAAAAAAGAAAAAGAAAGGGATGTTAAAATAAAATAAAAAGAAATAGCCCAATAAAACATAATTAAAACTTCCATTCAAAACTTTAGGGTCTGTAATATTTTTAATATTTTTGAAAGATATCTCTTCTGCTCACCAAGACAGCATTTATATAAACAAAAATACAGTAAAAACATTACTATTGTAAACTATTATTACAATTTCAAATGACTGTTTTCTATTTAAAATATAATTTATTCCAAAGCTGAATTTTCAGCATCATTACTCCAGTCTTCAGTGTCACATGATCCTTCAGAAATCATTCTAATATGCTGATTTGCTGTTCAAGAAATATTTCTTATTATTAATGTTAAAAACAATTAATAATGCTAATGTTTTTTTTCATGATTTTTTGGTGAATATAAAGTTTGAAAGAACAGCATTTATTTGAAATCGAATTCTTTTGCAACGTTATAAATGTCCTTACTGTCACGTTTAATCAATTTCATGCATCCTTGCTAAATTAAACCCCAAACTTTTAATTTTAGAGCAGGTCAAATTGTCACACGTGTCGCCAGAACAAGCAACCAATCAGAGAACTCAATTCACATCATTCATGTGGAGACTGGATCTCAGCCGTGGTTCACCATAGAAGTCCCAAATTGAGTCTTTGAATGGCTTTCCCCTTGACTCCACCGCCTAAATAACGTGAGAAGGGAGGGATATCATTAATTCATGAGTGAGTGTAACTAACTCATCAGATCATCAGCCCTTCGAGAACTGTAATTAAACTGATGGGGTTGTTTTCCCTCCAGCACTCTGTCTGGGAGAGGGACCGAGAGGAAGGATGTGTGCGATGAGCTGAAGGTCTAATGTGACTTGCACACCGAGGGGCTAAACTGCTGTTATCAATCTGGCTTTCTGGGGAATACTGTGAGGGTCAAAGCAGTGAGTCTCCCCCGCGGAGGTGAGGAGCGAGCGTTACCCCAGGCAGTGTTGACAGAGCATTCCTCTAGAGATGTATTATCCCATCAACCCTCTGTCTGCAGGCCTCAAGAACAGGACAGTCCCGGCAGTTTACAGAGTCCACCTGAATTGGCGCATAAAGGTGCCATCATTAATTATTACAAATGAATAAACAATCAACGAGTAGGACCGGACAGCCAAGAGCTGATGTGATATTAACGTGCACATCCACGTTCATTTAATGTCCTCGAAGACCATCTTAATAGCTGTCAGCATTGTGCTTTGATTGAATTACATCCTCCTTTTTCTCACCAAGGAGACAGCTAATTATCTGCTCAAGGTGGGTCTCCACTCACTCAGAAAACATCAGCAGCCTGGACCACCTGTCGCTGGATCCTTACAGTCTTGTCAATATATTGACACAGCAGCGTTTTATACATAACGAGTGAATAATGAATGTTTTACCTGTAAAATCGCAAATTAGGCCCTAACGGCTCATCAAATCATCAAGTGCTGAACATCAATCTTAATAGGTTTGGGCTTACCAATAATTAATAGTTCATTATTACACTGCAGTGAAAGATCTAACAGCAACATTCAGGTCTTATTTAAAGACCGGAGCCCACAGGTGCTTTAGCTATACCACACGCCTCTCAATCTTTCAGCATTATGTTAGACTCCCTGAGGGGCTGGGAACATTTAGAGGCATAATTGCTTTGTAAATGTTAAGCTCAAGACGTTTAAATGAAGTAGAACACTAAGCTGCCCTACACCAGTCCTTGTATGTAAACACAAATGTCCTCCTATATAATCTGTAAAGAAGAACGGGAGAACAACATTTCCCCTCACAGAGAAGTGACTCGTGATTGTTTGGGAATTTGCAAGCAGATTGTCATTTGATCAAGGCTGGTTTCATGTCCAAAAAAAAAAAAAAATAAATAAATCATAAAAAAAACAGACAGGCTTATTATATTGTAAGAAGTGAAACTAGAGTTAAAATGTATTGAAGCCCTTTCTGCAAAATTACTTTTGTTGGTGTAAGCTAATGTAGTCAGGTTGGTTAATTTATATTATACCATGGTCTGTCTGAATACTCGATTCTGATTGGCTGGAAGGCGTGCAATAAAACTGTTTAATGCACAAGTAGTTCCAAGTTCGGAGCTAGGGGTGGACTAAAGTGGCTGGAGCCCCGAATGTTTTTCCAAAAGCCCCAAACAGGTTTCTTAACAGCGCTGTCAAAATATAATTTTTCTAAACATATCTCTCTATTGAAATATGTTAAAGGGTTCAATACCGCTTTTCTACAGTATCCATATACAGACAGCGCTTTCTCTCTCTTCTCTCTGACAGCGAGTTCACGCACACCGCAGTTGTACACAGCCACGCCTCCTGTCACTCACTCAGAGCAGCGGCAGGCCTCAAGACTCTCTTTCGGTCCGGTTGAAGGGTTTTTGTTATGATATAACAACTGACATGACAGATTTGTCAGCTAAACATTCATTGTGTTTCCCATTAATGACCCTGTGCCGCCACCACTGTTTCATAATGAACCGAAAATTTAAAACAGCCAAAATGGTCTCTAATGTTGTATTTTGCCAACGAACTAAAATCGAAACCGTGATATGGCTTTGTGCCTTTATAAAACAGCAAAAGACAGTGATTAAGTATACAGTCTGTGTGTGCTGCATGTTTTAAAAAGAAGTGTGCACTTTGCTCACGCGATCAGCTGGTGATCTGGTGATCAAAATAAAAGCTCAAGGATTTATCTTTTGCAAGTGTAGAAATTAGTACAAAAGTAATGTAATTACCCTATACTGTTGTGTATAAAAATTCTCATTTATTTTACAGTGCATTTGTTACAATATATGGATAATACTGCCATATGAATAATTATATAGGCCTAAATCATTATTATATTATTATTTTATTGTAATAATTGTTTGGCATCTTAAAATACAATGTAGACTGAGACTCTATATCACAACTAAAAAGATGTTTTAACCCTCTTTCATGTCCAGGTACAATGCTGTTTCTTTGGTCAATTTGAACTCTGTACATGGGTTGAAGCTCTTAATTTTGAGCTTCCAAAGTGCACCAGATTGATGCATTTAACCTTAAAATGTACAAAATTTTCTTCCATTTGGTGTTTGTTTGGTGTACCCCCCATTCAGAATGCTAGATCTAATGAGTGGTATAGCTGACGAAAATAACCGCCATTTTAACCCTTGTAGTCAAATTTAACACTGCAAACATCAATGACAGATTTAACTTGTTAATGTTGGCAAATGACTACGGTATAAGTGGGATAATCCATGGCTAGCTGTGCATTAAATGCACTCCGCTTGGCCTCGGGCTGTTCTTTGCCTCAAAAGACGTTCATGCCCACAGACAGTTGGCTGAACATCTAATGCATATGGCACACAAAATTAGAAACACTTCAGGAGTTTCAGAGTCACATCTCATTGGTTGAATTCGACAGGATTTCTTGGAGATGTCTGTGTCACGTTCTTTAATGGTCCGCCTGGAAACAAAGGCATTGTGATATCAAACCCCCTTATGGAAGAAGAAAGCCGTTGTGTTTACAACAGTGATAATGAGCGCTTATCTGGTCAAATAAAATGCTGGATTCTCAGAAGTATGTGAAGTTCACAGCACTGTTGCTGCGCAATTATTGCACTAAACTTCTTGAACGAGTTGCATCCCTGTCATTGTAGGGACAACGAATTTACATTTTCATTTCCCTAAAATGACTGAACGAAACGAACTGTAATTGGTTGCTTTACATGAGACTAGTGATATGCTACTAAACTAGACTAAACTTTTAAATGACAACAGACTCAACAATTAGCTTAAACTGAAGCCGTTTGAGAGTATTCTGTAAAATCCATTATACACAACTGTTCAAAAGTTTTGGTTTTTGATAAAAGTCTTTTATGCTCACCAAATATCCAATGATATTTGAAATAGAAATCTTTTGTAACTTTATAAATATCTTTGTCACTTTTGATCATTTTATTGCATCCTTGCTGAATAAAAGTATTATTATTATTAATTAATCTTTAATTATTTTTAATTATTCTTTAAAAATCGTACTGAAATTTTGAAGAGATATGCGTGTATATATAGACTCGCTCTTTGGATTTAAATAGGCAAATGCGTAAGAGTATATGATTGGATCATTATTGCAGTGATTATGATTTTCTAGCATGTTATATGTTTGGGAACAGTTCTTCTGTGTAGCTTTTCATTTCTTAAACAACCATGTAGAAAGATGTATCATGGCCATATTCCAGGATGACAAAGCCAAGATTCATCAGGCTCAAATTGTGAAAGAATGGTTGTGAGGGAGCATGAAGAACCATTTTCACACATGAAGTCTTTGGGATGTGCTGGAGTAGACTTTACAGAGTGCTCACCTCTTGCATTGTCAATACAAGATTTGGCCAAAAATGTATGCACATCTTGATGGAAATAACATTACAGCATTTATTTCCATCAAGAGGTGCATCAATTTTTGGTCAAGATCTTGTACTGACAATGCAATAAGCGTCAGCCCACAAATATACATGATTTTGTTTTCTTCCTGTACTGAATGTAAGCACTAATTACAAGAAACAACTAAAAATCAGGACTGAAAATTATTAATTATACTGTTTTGAATTTCCAACTTCCCTCTGGATCCTGCTTAAGCTCTCACACATGCTACTGGTTGTAAATCACTGGACTAATTAGTCATTCAGCAAAACATTCATGCATGCAACAGCTGCTCACAGGTAAGACATTGATGAAAAAGGAAATGGACACAATCAGACTGGCTTTCAATAGCATTGGGAGAACATCATGTTCTGTCTGAATGGAACTCTGCGTGTTGGCATTTAAACTGATAAATTAAACAGCACAGTCTTTCATTTCTATAATGCGTATTGTGTATAATTACACCACATCAGCATATTATTTTGTCATTACACACGAGTCAGCATCTTCAAGTCCCTTTGTGATAAATACACCCCCACACAAGCACAAAAACCATGTTTTCAGCATAAATACAGGTGTGCATCTCCGTGAGCGGTATGCAGCAGGAGAACAAAATCTAAAAGGGCACTTTCTTTTATCCACTTTTTAATCGTGGTTTGTGACATTGATTAAATAAAGCTCTGAAGTGGTGAATATCTTTTGTGAATTGGGCTCTCGCTTCCTGTCCATCCTAATCTTTGAGAAGTGAGAACAGCTCGCTCAAGGGAAGGAGAGGCAGCATTAAGAGGTATTATCAGGATTTTAATCGAGGTCCCCGCTGATGGGCCGTCAAAGACAAACAGCTGAAAGGATTTTACACAAGGGCCAAGTCAGGACTGACATCAGACGTGACCATGAAAAATGAACAGGCCATCACTAAAGGCTTAAAAAATGAGCGGACATGTGCAGCCCAGACACTCACAGAGGAGATCTGTGACTAACCACGGCGACATCACCCTTCACCTTTTGGTGAGGCTTGCTCGAAATGTTTTTAGATATGGATAGCAAAGAATAGATACTGTAGATCACTTCTGAATGACAATGTGAAGGACATGATCTCATCCGTCTGTTTACAGACAATAGTCGTCGGGTCACGTATAAAGTCATTGTCCTCCTATTCGTTCTCCATCTTCTGGACACAGTCTGATACTGTCAGAGCTTCCAGGGGGCACATCAATGACTCTCTTTGATGCAGATGCAGGATCCCATTAAAGTCGACGGCCAGAAGACAATGACAGAGCTGCCAGATAAAGAACATCACACACCAGAAGAAAAACAGTAGGGGTAGAGGGAGGCAGAGTGACACATGCATAAAGCGAGAGGCAGAGAGAGCGCGTTAGGCAGCGGACAAAGAGCATGTTTAATGAAATCTTACAGACGATCGCATGCTGAAAGAGCATCAGTGATAAGGCTTCCGTGTCTCCACGGGGAAACTTCTCGGGATTCACTGAATAGAAGACGTGCATACTGAAATCTAGCCCTGCTCCTCTGCATCCTCACTTCCTTTGGATTCTGACACAGATGTAATACATTGACCTTAGTGCCAAAAGTACAAGCGGAAGATTAACAAACTAAAAGTATAAACTAGTTCTGGAAACTGAATCTAGTGCAATCAATATGTAAAATCAAATGTAAAAAACCCAGTGCGTTTCACATGTTTACAGAGTGCATTCTGCTCTTAAAATGACTGGAATTCAGAAATTTAATTGGCAGATTACACTCTTAATAAAAATAAAAGTTCCATAAGGTTTTTTTTCCAAAGTGATGCCATAGAAGAACCATTTTTGGTTACCCAAAGAACCTTTCAGTAAACAGTTCTTAGAAGAACCATTTTTTCTTAGTGTGAAGAATATTTTAATAATCTAAAGAATCCTTTTTCTACTATAAAGATCCTTTTGTGGAATGGAAAGGTTCCATGGATGTTAAAGAGGTCCTTGTATATGATTTCACTTTTTTAACTTTAGTTAGTGTGTAATGTTGCTGTTTGAGCATAAACAACATCTGCAAAGTTATGACACTCAAAGTTCAATGCAAAGGGAGATATTTTCTTTTACAGAAATTGCTGTTTAAAGGGGGGGTATCACACACAGTTTCTGTCAATCTCATGGTAAACTTAAGTACCTATAGAGTAGTATAGCATCCTTCATATCGCCGAAAAGTCTTTAGTTTCATCATATTTATAAAAGATACTTACGCTGTACCGAGTCTTTCCGAAAACTGCCGAGTGCCTGGAGGCGTGTCGTTGTGAGCGGAGATAGAGTGACGAGCTGTCAGGAGCACGCGCAGCTTTTGTGTAGAGATCGTCTGCAAGCTATCAATGGTCAGCTAAACAACTGTATTTAAACACACAATACACCATCGCATTATCCGTGGATAACTTTAGAATCACTATAATGAATATAGCGTATAGTGAATGATGAATTTATGAATTCACTACGTTCGTGTTGTTTACATTATATGCACTTAGGCGCCTATTGCCAACAAAACAGACATTTGAAGCAGTTTTAGTCACCACTTGCTGTTCCGACTCATGACCGGGATCATTATCGCTGTGACCGCTCCATCTTTCAATTTCAAACGATCTGTAAATCCAGCGTAGAACTGGGCCTTGTTTATGAAACCATAAGCACCGATCCTGAGGGCTCGAGAAGCCACGGAAAAACACAAGATATTCTCCATTCATTTTAACCAATAAAAAAGTGATTGAAACTAGTTTCTATGGTTATTTTAATAACAAATATCTAGAGCACATCAATGTAATGCTTGAGCACAAATCTCTCAGCTCCACTGGGTTCTTTGGGAAGCAAGGTTATCTTTCCCTCACAACCAAAAACACACTTCTTTGGTGACATTGTTGATTTCGTGGTCTAAAAACAAAGTGACAAATCTTTCTCTCTCGCTCTGGTCATCGTGTGCGCGCGCGATCTTCCGGAAGAAGTGCCCGTACAAGGAATTCTGACCCCGTTAACGTCACACAGGCCCATACTCGAAAAAAAGACCCCGAAGTTTGTGAGGATTTGGAAGAGTGTTTTTGGCACAGAAATACTCCATCATACGTCCAATTCATGTTTTGAAACTTTGGCCATGTTTAGCATGAGAATCCAACTCTTTAAGAGTGTAAATAAGTCAGAATGCATGAAATAGCATTATACTCCCTTCTTTAAGGACTACAACAAACGGCTGTTATGGACTACAACAAGCTTCTTCCTGGGTTGGTGACATCACAAACCCTAAAATTTACATAAACCCTGCCCACGGGAACACAAAACAAAGGGGGTGAGGCCATGTTGGGCTGCTTTAGAGAAGATGCTAGTCTTTTGGAAGCAGCTCATTTGCATTTAAAGGGACACACAAAAACGGCGTGTTTTTGCTCACACCCAAATGGGGGCAAATTTGACAAGCTATAATAAATGATCTTTGGGGTATTTTGAGCTGAAACTTCACAGACACTTTCTGGGGACACCAAAGTCTTATATTGCATCTTGTGAAAAGGGGCATAATAGGTCCCCTTTAAAGGTTCTTCATGGAACCATCAATGCCAATAAAGAACCTTTATTTTTAAGAGTGTATTGTCCAATTAAAAGGGACAGCAGGGGAATGTTTAATATTGTTGTGGGAGGCCTTGGAGTCGAAAAGGTTGAGAATCACTGCTTTAAATACATTTATATTGACCCAGACAATGAGCTACTGTATGTTGAGCTATGTTTTTTGAGCTATGTTTTTTTCATTCGGTGTGATATGATTGTTTGGTTGATTGCTGTGACATCTAGATCTGCACTTTGAATTGCAGGCAAGATTTGTTGTTCAGAATTGAGTTTGGTTCAGTTTGTCAGATCTGGGGTTTCCAAGTGTCTCTGAGTAATATGGTGTCTGAGAACAGCAGCCTGATATTGACATTTATATTGATAGCAAAGTTAGATTTCAATAGCTGTGCAAGCAGAATAAAAGGTCAGATTCAGTATCTACTCTGTCATGCATTCAACAGATGCAATGTCTCCAAAGAAAACACTTACTGCAGGAGGGGTTTTGATATAAAAAAAAAAAAAAAAAATGCATAATTCATCCTTCTTAGTACAGAGAGGCTCAGTGCTCCGTCATAAGTCTGCGCCCATAATACCCATACTAACAAGATCAAAGTCTAGTGTGGTGAAATTGCTTTCTACAAGCCACTTTCACACTAACAATGTTGAATGAGAGGAGACTTCAGTGCTTTTCTGAAGGTTTTCCTATAGTGCAAGTGAAGAAAGGCAATGGAAATGATGGGATCCCTCAAAACTGCCTTTAAAATGCAATGAGACAGTTTTATTATTAGTCTGTTTGTTTATTAGTCTGAAATGAAAAAAAAATAAAAATCTTTTGTCTTTTGTCTAAGATGAGGATCTTTCAAGCTTGTCCTCTATGAATAACCTGAATTAGGTCTGAACTCGGTGTCTTTACTTCAGCTCACCCTTTAAAATCCCAACTACAGCACTGACATTTATATTAAGGGCAGATTTATGTGTAAAACCAATATATTTAACTTATGCAACCTGTCAGATTTTACTCCAGGATTGTTCACATTTATGTGTAGGCATATCTTCAATTTCACAAGAGTTTAATCAAAATGTCTGGCTCGTGCAAGTTTTGCCTAATTAATTCCCTGGTATCTATGGTAGAATATGTTCTCCCCTGTAGCATTTACATAGCAGTAGCTCTTGTTTCTGAAGTGTTTTTTTATGAAAATGAGATTCAAGTCACACTCTGTTCAGTGGATGTGATCTGGATGTTAGATTTCAACAGCCACCTTTATACGAAACAACAACCGTGGCTTGTGGGCAAGTCTTTTATCGAGCTCCAATATCTTTAGCGATTCCAAAAATACTTATCCACTCCAGTGTTTCTTTAATAACATAAGATCCCACTAAAGTCATAAATGCCACTCGGAGTCATTTAAAATAGATGCTAAAAATGATGCAAATCAGGTAAGTTGAGATTTAATACAATCACAGCCCTATAAAGAAGCTGGTACTTCACACCAAACTGAATAAGAAGACATTGATTTGAGTTTCTTTTCCAGGACAGACTTTAAAGGATTAATTCACTTCAGAATTCAAATTTCCTGATAATTTACTCACCCCCATGTCATCCAAGATGTTTATGTCTTTCTTTCTTCAGTCAAAAAGAAATTGAGGAAAACATTCCAGGATTGTTCTCCATATAGTGGACTTTAGCGGCTATCAACGGGTTGAAGGTCCAAATTGCAGCTTCAAAGGGCTCTACACGATCCCAGACGAGGAATAAGGGTCTTATCTAGTGAAACAATTGGTCATTTTTTAAACAAATAAATAAAAATGTATATACTTTTTAACCACAAATGCTCGTCTTGCACTGCTCTGTAATGCGCCACGCATTATGTAATCACGTTGGATAGGTCACGCGTGACATAGGCAGAAGTACCGATCCAGTGTTTACAAAGCGAACGTGCAAAGACTAAGTCAAACGCCCATTACAAAAAAAAAGGTAAAACAGCGATGTCAGTGGAGTTTTTCGCCCTACCGAGGTACTTCCGCCTATGTCACATGACCTTTCCAACAGGATTACGTAATGTGTGGCGCATCGCATCACATCACAGTGCAAGACAACCATTTTTGGTTAAAAAGTATATACATTTTTATTTTTATTTTTTTTTTCACTAGATAAGATCCTCGATCCTCGATTGGGATCATGTAGAGTCTTTTGAAGCTGCACTGAAACTGCAATTTGCAACCTTCAACCCGTTGGTAGCCGTTAAAGTCCACTATATGGAGAAAAATCCTGGAACGTTTTCCTCAAAAACCTTAATTTCTTTTCGATTGAAGAAAGAAAGACATAAACATCTTGGATGGCATGGGGGTGAGTAAATTATCAGGAAATTTTAATTCTGAAGAGAACTAATCCTTTAAAGATCAGTTCCAGAGATGATGTTTCCGTGGAGTCATTATCACAGTAGATCAGGATTCATTTACTGACAAAGCAGAAGGCGCTCAGACAAATTCCTGTCATGAATACACATTTTGTCGGGCTCCTCTGCCGATTCGTATTTTGGATTTTTGAATATTTTTTCATCAGCAAATAATTTGATTCGAGCAGAATGTTGTGATGCCCGACATTAAAATGTCCCAGAAGTTTCGAAGTGGAGCATAAAAAGCTGCTTGAGTTTGTTGTAGTCAGATGGTCCAATTTCCGCAATATTTTGTAACTTCCAGAGCATCTGCCTTCAGACAAAAAAGGAAACACATGGAGCCCATAAAGGCATCATAATTGCATCATGATACATAGCCTGACCCCGGATGGGGTTGGATCAATTTCAGTTCATCTGACAGCATTCTCTGTGTTTTGTGAGAAAAAGGAAAGGTAATCCACCTTCCTTCCTCCTGGCCAAACATAAACGGAGGAAATGATGCAATCGCACTGACACATGCTCAGAAAGATGTGTGATTGTTACAGGCAATCTGTTTATCATGCCTTACAGCATCTCTGCTATCCTCACTTTTACAGTTAGCCTGCGAGATGGCGACAGCAGCTTTGAAGGCTGCTTTGAATCAAAATGCATATAAAAAGGAATCTGTTATTAGTTCCTATAAAGCAAGAAGAGTACCACATGGGGTAAAGTGAAAGACAAGGTGAGGCGCGCCAGCACCAGATCTAATTAGATAAAGGGAGATGCAGGGCTGCTTTCATGCTCTGCTGAGGATATCAAATGACCCGAGGGTCAGTCTCTCTGGAGGTCAGTCAAGGTAACAAAGAGTTTGGCTTCAATCGAAAGAAAAGGTTCTGATATACACCAGCCATTTGTAAAGTGCACCAGCCACCACGCATGTGGAGAGAGCCAAGCACCACAACACTAGATTGTCAGATCTTCAATGCACTGTTTCAAAACTTAGTGAGCTGCCTTGCACTTTAAAGGATTAGTCCACTTTTAAATGAAAATTTCCTGATAATTTACTCACTCCCATGTCATCTAAGATGTCCATGTCTTTCTTTCTTCAGTCAAAAAGAAATGAAGGTTTTTGAGGAAAACATTCCAGGATTTTTCTCCTTATAGTGGACTTCAATGGTCTCCAAATGGTTGAAGGTAAAAATTACAGTTTCAGTGCAGCTTCAAAGGGCTTTAAACGATATCAGACGAGGAATAAGGGTCTTATCTAACGAAACGATCGGTCATTTTCTAAAATTTTTTTAAATGTATATACTTTATATAAACAAATGTTCGCCTTCAAGTGGTTCCGCCAAAACCGCACTTCCGTATTCTTCAAAAAGTTTACGCTGTATGTCCTACACCTTCCCTATAACCACTTGAAGGCAATCATTTGTTTATATAAAGCATATACATTTAAATTTTTTTTAGAAAATGACCGATCATTTCACTAGTTAAGACCCTTATTCCTCGTCAGGTATCGTTTAAAGCCCTTTGAAGCTGCACTGAAACTGTAATTTTATATACCAAAAATTATTCAGACATTTTTGATATATTTTTACAAGTGGGTGCAGGACACTATAGTTCATTTCTGTAAGTGAGGATAGCAAAATAAAGTAAACTCTGACATATTATACCCAAAAATTCTTCATACATGGACTACCAGTAAAACTGATACAAATTTGGAACCAAAAATTATTCAGACACTTTGACCTGACCATGATTTGCTTAAGGGTTATCTGACATAATTAAGATAATTATTTTATAATTAATTTATATGATTATTCATAATTATTTTTTCTGACACAGTTTAACAGATCTTGTCATATTACCATTTTTTTTTAAACTATAGTGAATAATTAATTAATGAAATGTTCAAGGTGTCTGAATAAATTTTGGTTTGACTATATATATATATATATATATATATATATAGATAGATAGATAGATAGATAGATAGATATTGAATAAACTTTTATCTATCTAAGTATATTTTAAAAAGAAATGATACATTTATTCAGCAAGGGTGCATTAAATTAATCAAATTTGACAGTAAAGACATTGTTTCAGAAGATTTCATGATTAAATTTAATGATTTAATGACTAAGAATAAATGATTTTCTTTTTAACTTTTTATTCATCAAAAATATTAAGCAGAACAACTGTTTTCAACATTGATAATAATAATAATAATAATAATAATAATAAGAAGAAGAAGAAGAAGAAGAAGAAGAAGAAGAAATGTTTCTTGAGCAACAAAAAATATCAAACATATTAATATCTAACATATTAGAATGATTTCTGAAGGAAGTAATGATGCTAAAAATTCATCTTTGATCACAGGAATAAATAACATTTTAAAATATATTAAGATAGAAAACATTATTTTAAACTGCAATAATATTTCGCAATATTAGGCTACCGTTTTACTATATTTTTGATCATATAAATGCAGCCTTGATGAGCATGAAAGTCTTCTTTCAAGAATATTAAAAAAATATTTCTTCCCCCAACTGTACGTTAGTGTAACCATTGTACATATTTATTTTTGTGCATACCTAATTGTTGTGCCTTTTAGAGTGCTGCATCATTTGTTTAGCAACATGCTAACATCAAATTTACATAACAATTAATGTAGATCAAATTCGTCACCCAAATGAGGATCCGTGAATGTGTATAGGCAGTGTAGTGACCCTATATAGGCAGCAGGCGGTGAGGCCACTCACTCGGTTTTGGAACAGAGACAGAGTCTATCATGCACAGAACCATAAAGACTTTATAATTACACCAGTATTACCCTGTTCTGCAAATGTTCTCTAAATTAGCTGCGCAGTTCATTAACATGTGCACAATATCTTACTGCGTGGATATCTAATCAATTTGTTAAGCCAATTCAGGGCCTTAAGTTTAATTATCAAATCACTTAAATTATTACTGGTCTCTAATGATTAACCCTGTGAGAAAGGCATGTCTTAGGGTCATTTTCCCCCAGGGTTATGTGACAGCTATATGCAAGAAATCAGGGTCTGTTCTCATTAAATCCTCAGCATTAGTCACTTCTATATTTGTCATTTCTTTCAAACGGCAAGATGCTTCGTAAATACTGCAATTACCTGGACTGATAGTATGAAATTAATGTTTACTTGAACATTATACCAAAGATGATGATACATCATTTAAAGTGTAAACCTATTATCATAAACAATACAGTCCTGTGCTTTTGGCAGGGAGGACAGGGTTTCTCAAGTGAAGGCTGAAAGCACTGTACAAGCTTGTTTCCATGGAGATAAGAGGAGTTTGACGAAGCTGTTTGACTTTTAAAGTTAGTTCAAGATGTCAAATGTCATGGAAAAAGCCAGACTTACAGGTAATTGAAGATTACTGCTGTGCAACCTTATAATTTCCTCTATAATGTTTGATATTGTGATGTTAACTTCTGAAGGACTGAAACACTTAAAAGCAGTGTAAAGAGTGTAAAGTATTTTTTTCATATTTTATATGCCAAATGAATTGCTATATGATTGCTAATGATTTAGATTTTTCAAATCAGCTAATCTGCTTTAAATAACTGTTTCAGACTCAAAAGGGACTTTGATAATGGTCTCAAATAAAAGAATAGTGACCTGCCACCCCCTAAACTGTAGCCTGACACAAACGCACACAACTGGTTTCCTCTTATCCAGCAGAATCTACATTTTCCCCCTCTTATTTCTGTCGTCTATGTCAGCGTGTCACAGACTTACACGGTCAGAGGAGCACCAGGGCTGACAGAGAGAACACGTGAATCAATACTCAAACCCACAGCACACTGACAACTACCTTAAACACACACCGCTCTACAAGCTAACTCAGAAACATGCTTCTCTGCTCAACTGGCTACCTCAAACAGACACCATTCTTTTGGTTAACCAACACTGCTGGCCATCCAAACACGTCAAACACAGCGGGCCGATGATGATGTAATCTTTTGCAACGTTCCCTCCTCGTAAACAACGTCTCAGTGGCCTCAAACAGTGCAAAAAGAAGAAATGGATCAATATAGGATAGAAATAATAACAAGCAAAAAAATCAATTAGTGAAGTAAACACTTGAAATAACGTTTTTAAAGAAGTGTTTGTAAGTGTTTGTGAGTACACCCCTCACATTTATGTAAATATTTTATTATATCTTTTCATGTGACAACACTGAAGAAATGACACTTTGCTACAATGTGAAATAGTGAGTGTACAGCTTGTATAACAGTGTAAATTTGCTGTCCCCTCAAAATAACTCAACACACAGACATTAATGTCTAAACTGCTAGCCACAAAAGTGAGTACACCCCTAAGTGAAAATGTCTAAATAGGGCCCAAAGTGTCAATATTTTGTGTGGCCACCATTATTTTCCAGTGGTGCCTTAACCCTCTTGGGCATGGAGTTCACCAGAGCTTCACAGGTTGCCACTGGAGTCCTCTTCCACTCCTCCATGACGACATCATGAAGCTGGTGGATGTTAGAAACCTTGCGCTGCTCCACCTTCCGTTTGAGGATGCCCCACAGATGCTCAATAGGGTTTAGGTCTGGAGACATGCTTGGCCAGTCCATCACCTTTACCCTCAGCTTCTTTAGCAAGGCAGTGGTCATCTTGGAGGTGTATTTGGGGTTGTTATCATGTTGGAATCCAATATGTTGGATCATGCTCTGCTTCAGCATGTCACAGTACATGTTGGGATTCATGGTTCCCTCAATGAACTGTAGCTCCCCAGTGCCGGCAGCACTCATGCAGCCCCAGACCATGACACTCCCTCCACCATGCTTGACTGTAGGGAAGACACACTTGTCTTTGTATTCCTCAGCTGGTTGCTGCCACACACGCTTGACACCATCTGAACCAAATAAGTTTATCTTGGTCTCATCAGACCACAGGACATGGTTCCAGTAATCCATGTCCTTAGTCTGCTTGTCTTCAGCAAACTGTTTGTGGGCTTTCTTGTGCATCATCTTTAGAAGAGGCTTCCTTCTGGGATGACAGCCATGCATATAGTATGGTCTGAGCACTGACAGGCTGACAGCACTCATACGTCTATTTCCCAAACACAACTTCTGGATATGATGCTGAGCACGTGCACTCAACTTCTTTGGTCGACCATGGCGAGGCCTGTTCTGAGTGGAACCTGTCCTGTTAAACCGCTGTATGGTCTTGGCCACCGTGCTGCAGCTCAGTTTCAGGGTCTTGGCAATCTACTTACAGCCTACGCCATCTTTATGTAGAGCAACAATTCTTTTTTTCAGATCCTCAGAGAGTTCTTTGCCATGAGGTGCCATGTTGAACTTCCAGTGACCAGTATGAGAGAGTGAGAGCGATAACACCAAATTTAACACGCTGCTCCATATTTACACCTGAGACCTTGTAACACTAACGAGTCACATGACACCGGGGAGAGAACATGGTTAATTGGGTCCAATTTGGACATTTTTACTTAGGGGTGTACTCACTTTGTGGCCAGCGATTTAGACATTAATGGCTGTGTGTTGAGTTATTTTGAGGGGACAGCAAATTTACACTGTTATACAAGCTGTACACTCACTACTTTACATTGTAGCAAAGTGTCATTTCTTCAGTGTTAAATATTTATAAATATATAAAATATTTACAAAAATGTGAGAGGTGTACTCACTTCTGTAAGATACTGTATATATATACACACACACACATATATATATATATATATATATATATAAATATATATATAATTTACTACTATCGTAAATACATGTAACGTGTAACAAGGACACTGTAAAACAAAGTGTTACCCTTATTTTTATCGAATATTGCAATATTTATTATATATAATTTTTCTGTGCCTTTATAATCTTTAATCAAAATGACTTCCCCTCCCTCTTGCAACAACATCTTTTCTCTTCTATGATGATGTGTTTGCTGGCGTGAGGGCGGACAACAATCATCCAATCAATTCCCAAAATGGACAAAATCAAGTCCCGCCCTACATTTTTTCTTAAACGAGAAGCCATTTTACTCAGATATACGTCACAACAGGGAAGAAAAGATTATCGTAACTTCCATTTCATGCGACTTTAATAATGCATTCGAATCTCACTTGTTAATCAAAAATGCTAAAGACTTCACATGACTGAACTACAATGTTGTTAGACACAATGCAATTACATATGATTTGAATTATTTAACAGAAACAATACATCTCTGGGTCTGAAAACAACATAACTCATAGCAAGCAAACATGTCTTGTGAGGAAGTAAGCAATGTGTACTGCTATTTTATTCACATCTCTCAAGTCTCTAACTGCAGCGAGTGAAAGGCAGCCATCAAAACCATGTTTGCTCCAAATACATCTCCCACCACATCACAGTTCTTCTCCATGTAAACCCACTGGCACGACCTCAACTTCAACTTTTACATGCTTTGAAAGAAGCAAATGTGAGCTTTATCGCTCAAGTCTTGGGCCTGTTAGAATGGCGATTCCCATGTTTCTAAAGCAGTAAAATTGAATCCACAGAAAAAAAACATCTGAGAGGAGAATACACACACTAGGGAGTCCTGGGGAATGTTCTGCTCACTGTAAATCATCCATCGCCCCTGCATGGCAAACACAGCACAACAGCAGCGGCTTTCAGCATATTCATTCATATTTACAGTAGCTGTTTTATAAAAATTTTCAAGGCTGAGCTTCTGAGATCCTTTAAAACATTTTAGGAATATGGAGGATTTTTCTGCAGTTGTGGACTGACCAGTGGTTGCACTGCATTGTCTAGTCGTTATAATGGGATGTTTTACGGTTCTCAGTTGTGTTTAGGGTTACACTGAGACAGAGTTTATGGGAGCAGAAGTGAACTTCATAATGTAGCTGAGGTATGAAATAATGAGTGCTGGAAGATGATGTCCATGCATATTTCTGCTAATAAAAAGTGAAAGCCTTTCCTTTCTATTGAGATGCATGTGTTATGACCTGCTCTGGCTCACGGAGCTATTGTGTTCTGCACATCATAATAATGTGTCAAAATAGACCAGTTTGTTTAAAGTCTTTACATTGACACACGCATACCAACTGTAGACTGTTAAAGGGAACCTATAATGCCCCTTTTTGTGAAGTTTCAGCTCAAAATATTTATTATAGCGTGTCAAATTTGCCCCTATTTGGGTGTGGGCAAAAACACGTCTTTTTTGTGTGTGTCCCTTTAAATGCAAATGAGCTGCTGCTCCTGGCCCACTTTCCAGAAGAGGGCGGGGCTTTAACAGCTCACGCTTCAGTTGCTCAACAACAACAAAGCTGGAGAATCTCACGCAGCCAAAATGAGGATTGTCAGTAACGGTGTTCAGCCTTACATTGTTCAAACCGGAGTCGACACTGATGGAGAGACTCAGGAAGAAGTTACAACTTTTAGAATGTTTCTGAATGGTTAGTGGATAAATTTATCGACTAGCATGTGGCGTCATGTTAATCTTTTGTGCAAATCCAGCGTTGAATTGACCCTCGTTTGTGAAGCAGTCCTGCGTAAAATGACGGCATGATAACAACACTCTACTACAACAACTCTTTCTCTTCTCTAAAGCAGCCCAACATGGCCTCACCCCCTTTGTTGCATGTTCTCGGGGGCAGGGTTTATGTAAAGTTTGGGGTTTGTGATGTCACCAACCTGGGAAGAAGCTCGTTGTAGTCCCTACCAGCTGTTTGTTGTAGTCCTTAAAAAGCGACTTCTGTAAAAGAAAATATCTTCCTTTGCATTGAACTTTGAGTGTCGTAACTTTGCAGATGTTGTTTATGCTCAAACAGCAACACAGAAGTACACTTATTTTCTTTACATTTGACCTCATAAATTTTCTACCCAGACTCACAGTATTTGAGCGAGCTGCTAGACTTACCACTAGAAATCCAGGACATACAGCAGCAGTAGATGCTGTGAGCCTAAAAACTAGGAATATGGAAAATGGGTCTGCTTTCAGGAGGCATAATAACCGTGGAAAATATAGCTGCAAGCAGCAATTATGGAAAAAAGACACAGTATGACACAGATCATACAGTATATTACAATTTAACCAATCTCCAAAGAATCAGTGGATGGAAGAATTATGCTTTTGGATAAGCTGTACAAAGTTTATGAGCACTGTTAGATCGAATCTAAATGGCAGAAATATGTGATCTACACTCTTGGGAGAAAAAAAAGGGCCAACACTAAATGGCTAAACACTAAAGTTTTAATTGTCTTAACTACAAATTATTGATCAGGCATATGCTCTACTTAAAAAGCCATTGCTGTCTCAGAAAAAACATCAAAGACAGAATGTATTTTTTAGCAGAATATGGGAAGTTGTGTGTGGAGTGATGAATCCAGAGCGGTGTCTTTGAAAATCTGGTGAGAAAAATAATAATAAATGCTTCTTTACCACAGTGACGCATGGAGGAAGAGTGTAATTGTGTGGGGAGCCTTTTTAGCGGCTGCTATTGGTGAGCTGCTTCACTGTGAAAAGCCATTTGGAGTACTGGAGAATACTGCAGAATGGCTTGTTTCCCACAAATGACCATTTGTTATCTAAAGAGGAATGATCAGATGTTATTTTTCAACAAGACAATGCTCCTGGCCAAACTGCAAAGACAACCAAGAAGAGGCTTGAGAACGAGTCCATCAGGCTCATATTTTGGCCCTGTCAGAGTTCAGATTTGAACCCTATAGTGAATATTTGGTCTCACATTAAACTCAAATGAACTGGGAGATATTTTTCAACTACTCATGAACTATTTGAAGCCATTAACATTGAGTGGAACAAAACTGACTCTTCTTCCTGTAAAAAGCTGTCTGTAAGTTGGGTAAGGCTATTCCATCTGAAGTTACTTTATCTACAGCATTTGTGCAATTCTTGCTAATTTCCTGACCAGTGATTTGTGATTAAAATATTTAAGACCATTAAAAGACCACTAAATATTTTGCCATTTTTGGCTTGGCCCTTTTTTTTGCCCAGGAATGTAGGCTATTTACCAGATCCTATCAGAAAATTTACATTCTGTCTGATCCCCAAAATCAGTTAACAAAACTGTATTATTTAGTCTGGTACCCAAAACTGTATTAACTAAAAGTCTTCTATCAGCCTCAGAGGTTGACAGAGGAAGCCGTGATAGAGCAGAAAGCCGGAGGTGAAGAGATGAATAAAAAATGAGCAGAGTTTTTAAAATAATCTTAGCTGCAAATGTTTCAATGCTCAGATTTTGTTGGACCAGAACAAATTTAACAAGTTTCATACCAAAGAAACAATTGATAACTTTCATGGTCTGAGGATCATCTGATCGATCTACTCAGTCTGGCTGCTGTGTTAAACTCAACAAGTCCAAGAAATCACAGTAAATAGTCATAGTTCTAAAGTTATGGGCAGAAATACTTGTACAACTTATGCTGTTTGCACTAGAAGGTTTTTAGGGGTCCCATCCCAAAACTTGAGATTATATCTTCAACCCTCTTCTATCTCTGTGCCAAATTTCACTTCTTTTTTTTTTAACCACACAGTTCCCAAATATTCCATAGTGTCTTAAATTAACTGATAATCTGCCCCTGTAAACATAATGTGTGTGAAAAGGAATAGAAGTCGTTGGTGTTGTACTGCCAATAGTGTTCAATGCAGCTAGAAACTGCAGTAAGTTGTGTGTATAGGTACATTTTTGGAGTTTTGCAAAATTGAGGGTAGAGATATTTGCAAAATATGCTCTAAAGCATTTTATATGTTTCTGTTCTTGGCCTGAATGGATGTTGAGATCTTAACACCACTAGTCTGAACACAGATCCTAATCCTGTCTAAGACTATGCTGCATTACTGAGGACTGTCAAATCTGGACCCAGTGGAGTCCAGTTGAATCTGCAATCTGTTCAAAATGATTTAAACAAATCTCTTCAAGCAGAGCTCGCTCAATATATTTAACTATTGATTTATATTGATGGCTGTATGTAAACACATAACGCTAGTTCTGTCAAAGTAAAGACAATTCTACTTTCTGGCCTACTCTAGACACTATCGAACCAGTGTAAATTGGCTGTACATCTTTATCTCTAGAGAAACAGTAGCAATGCACAGATATCCCGGACATTCTCAGCTGGTGCCTTAACAGCATGCTTATTTTTCTTATAATAGAATATAAACTTATTATTTAGCTATTTGGAGTGTAATGATCCTTTTTCTTCAGTGTTGTTCCCTGTTGGGGAGTTTCTGCGATTTGAATTGGAGCAAAAAAACAAAACAAAATTCTGTCAGCCATCACTAAGCTTCACATAATCAAGCCAACAGTTTGGGAAAAATCACTGATGCTACAATAACTATTTGACCTCTAACCATTATTTCATCTCATATTTAATTAGTCCCTCCCCAAACAGTCTTTCAGTACTAGATTACCACAAACTGGCCTCCTGGAAAATGGCAGACGTATTACAGAATGTTAAAATTGATGTTTATACTAATTGCATTACTGCTCCCTGTACACCTGCAGATGTTGAAAGCTTGAAAACTAAGAACGCCAATTCCCCATCAATATTACAGTCTCACTGTGGCGCTTAATAACAACCAATTACCTTTACACAAATGCTGTGGATGCATTTTCCTGGAAAATAAAAGGAATATACTGGTAAACCATGTCCCTTGAAAAATACACAGCAATTTGAGACCTTTTATAGATTATCAGTGTTTGAACCATTATCTTGTGCTTGTCCAGGGTATAAAATTACAGCCACATAATGCATATTGTATACAGAAATCTCTGATTTGTAAGAGGGCCTATATGGCACTCATCAGCACTCCTAAATATTATGGGTATCAAGCAACGCCGCAGTGTTTCAGAAGTTCCCTCTGTACCGCAAAACGAATGAGGAAGAAATGAAATAAGTTGATTTAAAATGTATAAAATGAGAAAAGAAAAATTGCATTAATTGAAATTATGCATATAAAAGGGTAGTACAGTGCATTAATTAAAGAATACACAGGAGAAATTATTTGTTTTTCTATCTCTAGAAACTGTAGAAACTATCTCTGTGCCAAATTTCACTTCTTTTTTTTTTAACCACACAGTTCCCAAATATTCCATAGTGTCTTAAATTAACTGATAATCTGCCCCTGTAAACATAATGTGTGTGAAAAGGAATAGAAGTCGTTGGTGTTGTACTGCCAATAGTGTTCAATGCAGCTAGAAACTGCAGTAAGTTGTGTGTATAGGTACATTTTTGGAGTTTTGCAAAATTGAGGGTAGAGATATTTGCAAAATATGCTCTAAAGCATTTTATATGTTTCTGTTCTTGGCCTGAATGGATGTTGAGATCTTAACACCACTAGTCTGAACACAGATCCTAATCCTGTCTAAGACTATGCTGCATTACTGAGGACTGTCAAATCTGGACCCAGTGGAGTCCAGTTGAATCTGCAATCTGTTCAAAATGATTTAAACAAATCTCTTCAAGCAGAGCTCGCTCAATATATTTAACTATTGATTTATATTGATGGCTGTATGTAAACACATAACGCTAGTTCTGTCAAAGTAAAGACAATTCTACTTTCTGGCCTACTCTAGACACTATCGAACCAGTGTAAATTGGCTGTACATCTTTATCTCTAGAGAAACAGTAGCAATGCACAGATATCCCGGACATTCTCAGCTGGTGCCTTAACAGCATGCTTATTTTTCTTATAATAGAATATAAACTTATTATTTAGCTATTTGGAGTGTAATGATCCTTTTTCTTCAGTGTTGTTCCCTGTTGGGGAGTTTCTGCGATTTGAATTGGAGCAAAAAAACAAAACAAAATTCTGTCAGCCATCACTAAGCTTCACATAATCAAGCCAACAGTTTGGGAAAAATCACTGATGCTACAATAACTATTTGACCTCTAACCATTATTTCATCTCATATTTAATTAGTCCCTCCCCAAACAGTCTTTCAGTACTAGATTACCACAAACTGGCCTCCTGGAAAATGGCAGACGTATTACAGAATGTTAAAATTGATGTTTATACTAATTGCATTACTGCTCCCTGTACACCTGCAGATGTTGAAAGCTTGAAAACTAAGAACGCCAATTCCCCATCAATATTACAGTCTCACTGTGGCGCTTAATAACAACCAATTACCTTTACACAAATGCTGTGGATGCATTTTCCTGGAAAATAAAAGGAATATACTGGTAAACCATGTCCCTTGAAAAATACACAGCAATTTGAGACCTTTTATAGATTATCAGTGTTTGAACCATTATCTTGTGCTTGTCCAGGGTATAAAATTACAGCCACATAATGCATATTGTATACAGAAATCTCTGATTTGTAAGAGGGCCTATATGGCACTCATCAGCACTCCTAAATATTATGGGTATCAAGCAACGCCGCAGTGTTTCAGAAGTTCCCTCTGTACCGCAAAACGAATGAGGAAGAAATGAAATAAGTTGATTTAAAATGTATAAAATGAGAAAAGAAAAATTGCATTAATTGAAATTATGCATATAAAAGGGTAGTACAGTGCATTAATTAAAGAATACACAGGAGAAATTATTTGTTTTTAGTTTCAGATTTAAATATGGCTACAGTCGGGGCTCATGTGCAGTCCTCTGGAAGCTGGATCCAGCTGCAGTTGTTGGCATAAAAGCTAAACGCTGTGTTATCATGTTTGGAACGAACCCAAGGTATATTTCCAGCTGACTCTTTTCTAATTATCTAAGAGGTCTATTGAGTCTATGTAACGAGCATATCTCCATCTGCACTCTAAAATAAAATGTGTTGCCTCAAAAAAAAAAAAAAAAAAAAAAAAAAAAGAAAGAAAAAATGTTTGCATCAATTTTTTGAGTTATAACAACTTTGAGTGAATTTACGTTCCACCAACAAACTACACTGAGTTAGAGGAACTTAATTTGTAGCATAAACACAACCACCAGAGTTATAGCCCTGGAACCAATTAATCTTATCTATTTCAGTTCAAATCAACAGATATCATAGCACATGCTAACACAACTTATTTAACATGCATTTAATGAACAAGTAATTACTGGCATTAGCGCAGTCATTGCTTATAGAGTCGATAGTGTTTACCTTCATGTATCTTCAGCACAATGGTAACCACAAAAAAGTCAACATTACAGAAACTCTTTTAAATGTCAAACATAACAGCATTAAACACTACCAGGTCTTTCCCTTCACTAAAAAACAGTCATATGCAAAGCATGCTGGGAATGAGAAATCCACTGCCTAATTTCTGAAGTTATCAAGACAATTTCATTACATTACTACAACTTAATAAAAAAAAAAAAAAGCCAATTAACGCAGAAATTTGAGTTTAAATTAGAGACGATATAAGTTGATGTAATTATTATGTCAACAGAACTCAACAAAATAATGTTTGCAACTTAAAAGATTTGAAATCTGGCATTCTGTAATTTATAAGTAAAATCACTTTAAAATCAATTCTATAGTGACCACAAACACATACATTACATACACGATAACATGCTTGACATTACAGGCTCTATACACTAACCAGTCACATGTTGCTACTGTTTGCGGATTACAGAAAAGTAATTGCAATTCTGCCTGTGATTCCTTTACTGCTTGGTATTACCTGACAAGCATCTGTCAATCATGTTCCTTTGAGATCTGACACCTGCAGCATCACTCTATTCACTTGAGCTGTGAGGTGTGACTGACTCTACTAACTAACCAAGTGTTATTATAAGGATTTTTCAGCTCTTGCCTTATCATGGCATTACCCTGCAATATCAAAATCATATCTGAGACACGCTCCAGAGTGGAGCTCTGTACAGGTGCGAAGGGAAAAGCCTATCAGCGGAGGCACTTTCATACACTGAGGGTAAACGGTCAACTGTCACTCAGCTTGTCATTCCTGTGCCTCGCTTGAACTAAGCATGAGCAGAGTAAGCTAAAAGAAAGATGACAAATATATAAACAGAGAGGCGGTGGAGCGGCCACAATGCGTTATATGTGTTCAAAAAAGTAAATGCCCCCTTATAACCATTACCAATAATAACCTTATAACCTGTGGCAGTTTTTTTTTTTATAGGGAAGGTAATATGTAAATCAACAGGACTATTGATTGAATTGGTTTTGTTGATAATAGACCCTTTTCACATTTCCGGGTTTCTCAGAAGCGGAAGTCGTCATAGTGAGAGACTTCATCAAATATATTTTTTGTGTTTCCATTTCCACAAATAGCAAAAGAAAAACTCCACAACTGTGTTTTCAAAATGCTCAAAAGGGGGGAAAATAGAGAGCAATTGATAACGGCAGATGTATTTTTTATCGTCACTTCCATAACCGCTGTATAAACCTATGGTATAAACGCCCTCACAGTAGCGTTAACTATTTTTTTTTTTTTTTGTTCTTGTAATTTGATGCAAAGGTAATATAATACAATGTGTAGTGGTATAAATGTACATACATTTATTTAAAAATGAAAATATAAAAAACTGGAGGATTTATGATACTGATGACCGTTAAAACGCGTCATCACAGTCTGTGAAAAGGGTCCATCATGCTTCCATTCACCCATGATCTCTCATTGATTTCTTAAATTAGTCATGATAATAATAAAAATGCGTTATTATAGCTTTCCTTTAAAGCCTTCACAATAGTAATTCTTTACAATGAACTCTGTTAGAGAGCTACATAACCACGGCGATTTAACTGTTCAATAAAATTATCTTACTCACCTGTTCCGTCATAAAAACGCCATTTCCGCGTCGCTTTTACAACATTTTAAATCCTTCAGTGCTCACCATCCCTGAAAAGCAAAGCCAATGTTGATTCTTGTTTTATTACGAGCTCTGTCGCGTTCTCTTTTTGCCAGCAGACTCTCCTCTGTTCGGTGTTTGTTTAAAACGGGGATTCTCCGGAGGTTGATGATTCAGCTGCTCCACGTCAAACTTTCTGGCTCGTTGTGACAACTAACCTCTGCCACTCCCACACCACACGCATCTATGATGTATGTAAGCAGTTTCCCGGGAAAACCATCCCGACAGTTCTAAAAATATTTAAATATTTTAAATATTATAAATAATTATAATAGGCTTGTCATAGTGAATCATGGTAAGACAAAAACACGTTTTGGCTTGATGTATTGACTCATTATTTAAATTTTGTTAATTTTGAACAAAAAAGTTACATAGGCCTACCTTTAAATACAACTGATAAAATAAAATACAAAATACAATATTTTTCATTGTTAGTTTCTGTTAACTAATGTAGTTAAACCATGTACAAAATTAATATGAATCTATATATATCACAAGACATTTACAAAATAAAAAATTACAATTTACAATACATTAAATAAAATAAGTGCTTCATGTGACTTTATTGATTTTTTGTTTGTTTCCTAATGCCATTTAAAGTAGATCCTTTTTGTTTGACCTTGTTTATAAGCAAGGTTAATCAAAATGTATTCATTAAGTAAACTGATTAAACCAATTATTACTTTATTTGTTATGTTCATTTTTATACATTTTTGAGGATGCTTCACCTCCTCGGCAGATCTCTACTTCTGATAGCAATGAATAAAAGACTGAAACCCATGAGAAACCTTTCAAAAGCAGGCAGTAATTCCAAAAGGTCAATGTCAGTAAAATTAGCAATCATTTTAAGCAATATACAAGATGCAGTTAATTTTTGAAAATTTAATTCTAGATAAATAAGATCCGTATGTGATAGATAATTGTAAGATTGACACCAGTTTGATTTGATAGAGACTCATAGCAACTCAAACAATTCATTTCTTATTTAATCTCCTAAAGTTTTAATTTTTAGTAATAGCAGGTTAACACATTGTGGTAACAGTAACTACTGAAACTAGAAAATATTTTTGATAGAAATTATGATTACCATGGTAGATGCTGTTTACACATACAAAGAGATCATTTATTCAAGTATTCATTTCCACAATTTGAGTATGCACATTTGTGTGCATGTTCAGATGTTTTATTTGTGTTTGTTTTTTAACAAACATAATATAAAGAGCAAAGAAACTGTCTTGCATAACAAACATACAATAGCATATTGCATGGTTTTGTAAGTGTGGGTCTCATCTAAAACATCTTATTAGGGTCCTGGAGGACATTATTTGAATTTAGTTTTACATAATTGAAGGTGTCTCAAAAGAAAACATCGGTGATGGCACTTGACTCATTCTGGTAAGATTAAATTTTTGTGAAGAGAAGAAAAGGAGCGCATTAGCGATTATATAGCTCTAGTGCTCTACAATAGCACATCTCTAATTTCTTTTCCACTCTCATGTCTCGAGCCTCTGGGACCTTCACATTTGGTCATGAGTGGCTCTTGTCAACCCTCCACAAGTCAGTGTTATTTGTAAGCTAAAATCCATCAGAAACCACTTTTAAACCAAATAATGGTACCTGCTGTTTTTCCCACTCTCCCTGAATGGCTTTAGAAGAACACAATCTCCATCTACACCAAAGATAGGAAGAGAGAGATGTATTTCTCTGAAAGGGCAGGTGCTATTAGACAGATTAAACATCACACCATCCTCTGTGTTTATTAAATCAACTCAGCTGGAGATAACAGTTTCAGCAGTGTTCTCCTGGACGACTCTTATTTCCTATACCATTTTCATTATCACATGATTCAGCTCTATAAAGAAGCTTTCCAATTCATTGCTAACTGATCATATTAATTTGGTGGTGTATTCCAGGAAGACAATGCAAGCGGCTGAACTGCTGATAACTTCAGAAATGCAGCAATAGGAATTATTATGAGGTATGAAATTACGGTCTACTGCCTAGCTTATGCCAACACCCCAGAAAGTGATTCAGTGCATGAGTTTCTGTTTATATAGGAACAGAAGATTCAGCTCCTGTCCTCTTATTAGGAAATGTGGAGAAAATACAACCAGCATAGTACATGAAAATTCCAGCCATTCATTTCTAATACATTTATTACATGAAGAAAAAAATCATGGCACATTATTCATATTTTAACACAATTTAACATGTATAGGTATTAATCAGTATTCAAATTGTGTCAGAGCTCTTGAGGGCCCCCCCGGGCGCTAACTGAGAGGTAAACACCTAAAAAAAAAAATGCATGTGGTGCACTTAGGCATGCTTATTATATAGGCATTTACTATTCTGAAACCAATCGTGATAAAGCTGTCATATTAAACCTATACTCAGATGTATGCTGTAGAAGTAAACAGCTGAATAACTTACTGAAAGTTCATGTTATTCAAGGCTTTAGTATGTCTAAACTTGGAATACAAGTAATTAAGTAGTTTGAACTCAATTTCAAAAACTTGCAAATCAGATATCTTTCATTTCTGTTGCTTGGGATGATTTAAAAATGGCAAATTAGCATATTAGAATAATATCTATAGGATCATGTGACATTGAAGACTAGAGTAATGATGTAATAAATAAAGAAATTTTTTGCATACAGTTGACAACATTGTCAAAACTATCCCCTTTCACATGGATCCGTGAAAATGACTAAAAATGCTGTATTATGCTGCCAGGCCAGTAGTTGGCGATGTCACTTTGTAAAAAAAATGTAATACACATGCACATGACGCCACCGTTTTCACAAATTCGCGTTTTTGTAGTTTGTAGTTCAGAGATGATAACAGTATTGTTTTTCAGGCCCCCAAAACACTGTTGTTGTGTAAATACCTGGCCAAAATGCATAAAAAGTTTAGTAAACAACCCCTAAATTATATTGAAATAGAAAATAGATATTTTTAAATTCTAGTATTTCACAATATTACTGTTTTTACTGTATGTCTGATCAAACAGACAAGTGAGAATAATATTAAAAAATTCTGAACGACAGTGTGTGTGTGTATATGAACAATATCACACGAGTAGCAGTGCGATATGGCTGTATATTGTATACCAGCACGGCTGTAATATAAGTAATCGTAGGTAATCACTGATATATTATTGTGCAGCCATATCGCACGGCTACAAGTGTGATATTGCATTTATACAACAGTTTGACGGCACGAGTGTGTAAACAAATAATAAATAACAACAACAGAGTGTCTTTAAAAACCCTCTTTTGTTTAGCAAGTCTTTTGTTTAGCTGGTCTTTTAGTTTGACCAATCCTCCGTTACTAATTCTAAAATGTCACTTTAGAACTAGTAACGAAGGAATGTTGAGTCCCTCCACTGAAACTTACTGCATTTTGTACAGTATTACTGAGAGAGAGAGATAGAGATTGCCTGAGCGAGAATTACCTGTGTCTGATATAACATTCATTCTTCAGGTTGATGTCCACATATTATATCCATTATAAAAATCTGTTTGAAAGTTCGCTGAGGAAAGCGATCTTTGTATTTGTCCATTTTACAGTTAAGGGAATTTTCCATAACAGCACTAAAACAACGTCCTTTGTTTACAAAAGTCCCTTTCAATTTAAAAGTCTCTTGCAGTTGACTTATTCACTCGTAAAGTTTGCCGACATCTAATGGCATATTAATGTAACTTTCACTCAATCCATATCAAGCACTAATCAACCCTTTCTCAATACCAAATACAACAACATGTTTATATAAAATATTTATTGAACTACTGTATTTAAATTAACAACAATTGCCATTATAAATGACAATAGGAAATAAACACAATACAGTTCAGTCAAACGTACAAAAGCAGTGCTTTACAGGATGTAAGTTAAATATAGCCTTAATATTAAATTATTAAATTTAACATAACCCAATTTGATTTGCTCAGGAACAAGTGATAGATTAATAAGATTGCCTATTTTATGTACCCAAAATGAATTATATCTCATGTTTAACCACTATAAGACACAGCGGCAAATCCCCGAAGCACTGGCCAAGATGAAGCTGTTCTCGGCGGGTACACGAGCACTGAATGGCCGCTGACAGCCTGGAGATCGCATCTCCAAAAACGTCTAAACAAATTGTAAAATAGGTGCTATGATTAAATATGAGTCACATATTTCTTGTCTAAACAACTACATTCTCACCTAAAAAACTCTTAAAGCTACAGTTCGTGGTACAATAAGTGTAGTATTTGTAAAAAAAAAAATATGGTGGATTTGCTCGGCCGCCATGACAGTCGCTTCAAGCGGAGTGATACAAACTGTGAAAAGGTAGGAGTGCTGTTATCGCTAGAATATCGCACGGCTCTCAGCCAATCAGATTTGAGAACCAGAAAGAACTGTTGTATAATATATATATATATGGTAGTAATGGCAAAACATCTCACCCATCAGAAAGGAGCAGACGTTTTTGTTTTAATGAGCAGCCTGCACTACCGGAGGAAGAGAAGGGCATGATGGGTAATTAGTGTGAGTATTTAATTAGGTTGTAGGCTTAGATTGCTCTGAGTGCTATTTAGATGGTTTGCATTGTTGACCTTTACAGTTTAAATTGACTTAAGCCACAACATCTCAAAAAATGATGGAGCCTAATAGAAGATGAATGATTTTAGTTAGGAGCAGCATATGCTGGCAGGCTTATGAATATTAATGCGAGTTTAGCTCTTTAAGATTAAACACCTTAAAATAGTTTGACATCGTCAAGCTGTGTGCATGTTATAGATCAATTAGCTTCAGGAGATATTTTGTCAATTCGAGTACAGCATACTAGATCCAAGAGCATATTTCAGATTGTGGCCTACCGCCAGTGATGACACTCACTCAATTGAAGGAGCAAAATCAATTTCTACTACATTTCATGTCAATCTATCATACTTTTTTAATAATCCAACATAGTTCAGCTAAGAGGTGATTAGTAAGAGTTATGTGCAAAGATGTCATCATGTGCTGTGGTTAAAGATCTGATAAAACAAAGTGACAATGTAACCTGAACTGCAGTAGTTCAAATACTGTAGCTGTATTTACAAGTCCAGAGGTAATGCAAAAAAAGTACACTAGCTAAATGAATAAGAACTAGTCCTAGAGTAGAAATGTGATGAGGTGAAAGATAATAGGTGAATAATTGTGTTTTTATGCACTGTGTGGGAGGCAGTGAGAAACTTTACTGCTAAGCCCCACAGCTGTTCACTGTAAAATCTGTCCTCGCAATGACTTTACGGCTGGCCCGCCGCCACGGTTTTATATCTGTGTGCACAGATTCGCACATCTCACGTTAAAGTTTGTCTTAGCGTTGGCGTCACTGAACCAGCTGGGGCAGATACTGTTGTCATGAAAACTTCCTCCATCCTTGAGGAGCAGCTCGCCTCGAAATGAACCTAATGAATCATCTATCACTGTCCAGGTACAAAATAAAAGATGCTACTCGTTGGCGTCATGTTTGGAAATGTTGTTTTGGGTAAAGCTGCAATTTTGCATCACCGCACACAGAATGCGTAATACCGCATCACTGTTCTTATCTCCAAATGTCAGAGGAGATTTAAAAACCAGGCTGTTTCTGTTGGCTGTTGTTTTTATCTTAAGATACACCGTCTGCATAGTGTCCAAATGCATGTTTTTCTCTCTCTGTGTTTATGTGTGTGTTTGTCCGTGTAATTCTGCTTTTGGCAACCAGGAATCTTCATGAATCCTCTGGCACTGCGTTTCACAGCTGGCCCAGATTCTTCAGCTTTCTTTTCTCCTCTGATGATGGCTGCTGTTGTTCCTGAAAGCACTGTTTTACCTCCTCATAACTCTACGTGTAAAGAGCCAAACCACTAGAGTTGTCTGTATGCCAGTACTTCCAGAGCGAGTTGTATAGAAGTATTGATGGAGCTATTAAATTCACTTTGAAGTTGCTGATGGGCTCTATTTCCTACACCTTTTCCCTGACTTGAGTGGGTTATGAAGAGGGGAAAATTGGCTTTCTGAGCTGTAATTAGCCTATCAGAATGTTTTTCTCGAATTCATCCAAACCCTATATAAGCGTTAATGGAGGCTGAAGGCAAGAAAATGGTTGGAATTTCCAAGATCAGAGTAGAATGGCACATGTAGGACTCTCAAAAACATGTCTTGTTTTTGCGTTGTTATGCTTTTGCAGTATTTTTGCAGTTATGGCAGAACAATGCTTTTAATCACCAAAAGTTGTTTTTGGATTCAAAGACTGGAGGTAATATGTAAATCCAAAATGAACAGCTCATTCCCTGTGCTGAACGAAGCACTTGACTTTGAAAAGTTTGTAACAAGTCAGCCTCTATTCGAAGCAAATGTAATCAGGCACATTCTGCCGCTCCGCAAGGCTTTTTCAGAGAGGCTGATATAAATCAGGTTTTGATCACGGCTCATTTTTATTTATAAGATCTTGTAGAGGCAAGTTTTTCAAGGGAAGACAACATCATATTTTTGGAAGCCACAGTGTAGCTACAGGTAAATTGGCTCTTCGCACAGATTTGTCACTATCGGTCTCATTTTCCTGTGTAGTGATCTAAGAGAGAGCGTGTAGTCCGTCAGGGCGCTTCAGACGCCGTCTTCTCCAGCTCAAACATTCATGAGGAACCTCTCTCTCTCTCTCTCTGGGATACACTTGGCAGGCTTTCCCTCAGAAGTTTTGATGATAATTGGCAAAGCAGCAAATGGCCTGAAATCATAATTTGCAGGTGGACATTTCTACTGGCAGAGTGCTTTTGCCACCTCCGACTCGAGAAAAAGAAGCTGTTGCCTCATTAAAGGGGTCGTATTATGCTTTTTCACTTTTTCAACTTTAGTGTGTAGTGTTGCTGTTTGAGCATTATAAAAGATCTGAAAGATTACAAAGCTCAAAGTTCAAGATATTTAACAGAAAACTCTCTTCAAGAACTACAACGAACGGCTCGTTTGGACTACAACATGATTTTTCTGTCTTGTGAAGTCACAATATTACTCATTTAAATAATCCTGCCCATGGAATACGCAAAAAAAGGGGCAAAGAAATGCTGTTTTTTTTCCCCAAAACCCCTTTGTTTAGCCTTTCTAAGGCGGACAAACTTAAAAAAAAAAAATTAGCCACTCTAACACTTTTCCTGAACACACTGTAAACCTGAATAAGTTGGGCTAACTCAAAATATTAGAGGTAATCAGTTACATCAATTTTTTTTAGTTATGATGTTCCCAATTTTAAGTAAGCAGAACTGTCAAGTTTTGAGTTTGTAGTACTAACTTTAAGTACCGACTTGAAGTACTCATACATTTTGATAGCAATAAACATAAAAGATTTAGTTAATTAACTTTTTTATTTTGAGTTCTTGCAAATCAAATGAGTTATTTACTTTACTCTCCCTTTCGAGTGCCATGGGCAAAGCATGCTGGGAAATAGAAATCCCAGCCCAGTTTCAGTTAAACTTAAGTTAGTCGAAATTAAAAGAAAATTCATAAAACTCAAAACAATGAAAGTTCAGTATACTTGTCAGTGCTGTGAACTCAAAAGAAAAAAAACCAAAACTAAATACTTATAACCTCGTAAGTAAGTTTGTCGGGACAATCAGTTGTTTATGGATCACAACCTGTAAGTCTGTTTCATTATTTGCTGTTGTTTTCTATTAACAGTTCTAACCTTATGTTGTTGCTACGATGTAAACAACTTTTGGAAAATGAACCATGGTTTTGTGATCGATTACTGTTTGTATTACCATAGTTTTCCAACAAATTTCATGATTAAATGGTGTATAACATCGTATCTAAAATGTAGAAGAAAATTACAAAACAAAAAAACACTCTGAAACATCCTGGGAAATCCGTGCTTGAAATCCGTCCTGCACGATCCTCTTGTTCGTTAACATTCTCAGGGTCTCAATGCGGTTCGAATTGGTTTGAAATTAATGGCATCCTTAATATTTACACCAAGCAGATGAAACTCGCGGTTATGGTAAGGGGCGTGGCATTTTTCTGACGGTGCAAATCACAACACACTGGGCCAGCTAACCAATCACAGGACATTTCATATTTCAGAAGGCGGGCCTTCATCGCAACAGGAACTAAATGGCAGTCTGGGACAACAAAATATGTGAAAAATAATGCATTTTTTGAACAACCAAGCATGAAAACCTATTTTAGTACGCCCAAAAAACAAAACAAGACTTCGTAAAAGGGCATAATAGGACCCCTTTAAGATTGTGCCTGTACTTTTTACACAGACATAAATGTAATTAAAAAACAACAACTATAAAATAGGAAAACAAAAGCCTTGATTAACTGTCATAATGTTTAAAGAACAAACATGTCAGCTTTAATTTCCAAGACAAAGCCAATGCTGTCACGTCAAGGCCTTTAAAAAAAACTTGCCATCAAGACTCAATTCACCATAGCTTCTAGTCTCTTGCTAGAATTTTTATATCTTTCAGTTAAGTGTTTACATAAAAAAAGAATAGAAACTTAGAAACTTCAGCAGGGAAAAGTGGTGGGCAGAGAGAGGAAGGACGGACATCAAAGTCCAAAGGTCTATGAAAAGGCTAAGAACCAGAGCTTTGAAGTTATTATGATGTGCTGCTCACGTACAGGATACTCCAATGAGGACTTTCCCTTGATCCCGTGGGATCTAGGTTATTGACCTTGCACTTTAACGGTATAACAGGGCCTTTCGTGAAGCACCAGAGGTGTTAATTAAATGGAGCAGCAGAGTCAGGGTGCAGGAAATGCACGGACATTGACGAGTCTGTTGTTTTACTCCACAAATAACCATTTATTCTTCACACATTTAGCGAAAATCACGGTTTATTGTAAAGGACACAAGAAGGTAGAGAAACAGAAAGATGTAGCAGTAGATTAAGTACTCGGTGCATGGCACATCATTCTTAGGGAGACGACTCACTGTGAGTCGAGTTTTTCTCTTTAATTCTGGCACCAAAAGCTCCGAAATATTCAACAGTGATAGTTGGCCAGCCAACTTGAGCCTCGTAATATGGAGTAGGAGGAGTAAATTAATCTTTGCTACAACACGAGACAAACCGTACCTTCACGTTAAACAGTTCTTTTTGTAATTTTAGCTGAATTGAGATTGATTCTGTTTCTGTTAGGGCTGCACAATTAATCGGAATAAAACCGAAAACGTGATATGGCTTAGTGTGATTATCGAATCGCAAAGACTGCTTGTTTCAGAGTGATGCGCAGCGCTGTGTTCTTTTACACGTGAGCAGCTTATGATCTGGTGTTTTCAGAGTCTCGGACCGGCTTGATTAACCTTAAAGGATTAGTTCACTTCAGAATTACTCACCCCCATGTCATCCAAGATGTTCATGTCTTTCTTTCTTCAGTTGAAAAGAAATTAAGGTTTTTGAGGAAAACATATCTCCATATAGTGGACTTCAACAGTTACCAATGGTTTGAAGGTCCAAATGTCAGTTTCAGTGCAGCTTCAAAGGGCTCTACACGATCCCAGACGAGGAATAAGTGTCTTATCTAGTGAAACGATTGGTTATTTTCTAAAAAAATAAATAAAAATGTATATACTTTTTAACCACAAAAGCTCATCTTGCACTGCTCTGTGATGCGCCACGTTGTAATCACGTTGGAAAGGTCACGCATGATGTAGGCGGAAGTACCACGGTAGGACGGATCTCATTTTTTCCTTCAACTTCAAAATTGTCCAACATTGTTGTTTTACCTTTTTTTTTTGCTCTGTAAACACTTCTTTGGTACTTCCGCCTACATCATGCGTGACCTTTCCTGTGTGATTACGTAATGCGTGGCGCATCGCAGAGCAGTGCAAGACGAGCATTTGTGGTTAAAAAGTATTTACATTTTTATTTTTTTAGGAAATGACTGATCGTTTCGCTAGATAAGACCCTTATTCCTCATCTGGGATCATGTAGAGCTCTTTGAAGCTGCACTGAAACTGACATTTGGACCTTCAACCCGTTGGTAGCCGTAGAAGTCCACTATATGGAGAAAAATCCTGGAATGTTTTCCTTAAAAACCTTAATTTCTTTTCGACTGAAGAAATATAGACATAACATATTGTATGACATGGGAGTGAGTACATTATCAGGAAATCTGATTCTTGAATTCTGATGGTTTAACATTTGAAAATGAAGAAATTAAGACTAAAATTTTATTATTGTAATTTTACAGTTGTACTGTAAAATAAAATTATTATTATTACTATAACTATTATTTTTATTATTATTATTATATTTTTCTTAAATGCTCTATTTTAATTTACAATAGTAATATTTCTTATTTTGTTTAATGTTTTTATTTAGTAATAATAATAAAATCACATTTTAAATCACAATTTATCAGAAAAATCACAATTCAGTTTTTTCCCTAAATTGTGCAGCCCTATTTGGCTTTCAGGACATACAGTATTCAATAGTTCAATATTTTCAGAAGCTGCTTAGACAAAAGTTTGAATTTGACCTCATGTGTAAATTTACAGAACTCAAATGACCCCCAGCGTGACCTTTAACACTGAATTTCTGGTCTGCGGTGCCAGAAATAGTTTTTAATTACAAACAACACAAATTAAAGAACATTGTGTCCTCACTTTGGGAGAAAAAAGAAAGAAAGAATCAAAATAGATAGTGAACAAAAGAAAAATAAACAACCAGTACCATCGTAACCTTGTAAAATCAATATCTAAAACTCTATAATGCATGCCATACTATGTGGTTGTTGTATTTTTTTTATTATTTTTTTTATTAAGAAAGTTCAAAATCAAATGTTGGGAATTTCTTTTTCTACATTAGCGGTGTTAGACTGAGTATTCTGTGTCTGTCGTTGTTTGTGTTTGCCTACAGTGTGTGTGTGTGTGTGTGTGTGTGTGTGTGTGTGTGTGCTTATAAGCTCAGTGAATGAAGAGGGGCTTAAACAGATATGACATCATTTTTACCATGCAGAAAATCTGCCAAGTCTTCCACTGTCCTTTTAGTTGTGTTTGTCCATTTGTGTCTTTTTTAGGTCTCCGTCTGTTTTCCCACTTTCCTCTGCTGTCCTTGCTTGGCCTTGTCCGATCTGCTCTGGGGTCTTGGACTGTAGAACAGAGATGACAAGAGAAGAGAATACATGCATATCGTAGTGCAGCGGGGCTCTGAAGTCTGGCACAAACAGAGCAGGTGATTAGACATTTACACCTTCCTCTCCATTTCCCCTGTCGCCGTCAGACTGACCTATAATTTGACAGAACCTGTCACCGCTTGCTGCAGTGCTCAGGGCTGACACTGCTTAGCACTGGAGCAAATAGTTATCTGTGAAAGGGTGTGTGTACGTCTGCGCTTACTGCGTTGTGACAGATCACTTATATAACGGATAATATGGAGGCTCAGAGATGCATTTGAATGTATTATGCGAATTTTGGCACATTTCTGCTCCGGGTGTGTGTTCACGTTGTGTGTGTGTGTGTGTGTTCAATACTCACTGCTGTGTGTGAAATGCAGAGCACAAATTGCGAGTATGGGACATGTGACTTTTTCACTTTAATAATTTGCATTGGAGTCAAAAGGTCTGAGATCACATTAAAAATCTGGAATTGCAAATTTTATTTAAACCTGATAATAAAATTTAGTTTTATTTTAAACAAAGAAATATTATGATGGACAGTAAAATTAATAAGAAATAAATTAATTAATATTCTGCACATATTTTATTCTAGTATATTTTTAAAATGTAATTTATTCCTGTGATGCAAAGCATCATCACTCCAGTCTTCAGTGTCCTGTCCTTCAGAAATCATTCCAATATGCTGATTTGCTGCTCAAGAAACGTTTATTATTATTATTATCAAGGTTGAAAACCTTTGTGCTGCTTAATATTTTTGTGGAAACCGTGATACTTCAGGATTATTTAATGACTAGAAAGTCAAATACATTTCTTTGAAACCAAAATCATTACAGATGTCTTTACTGTCACTTTTGATCAATTTAATGTGTACTTGTTTTTTTAAATTAATACTAAATTCATTCAGTATTTATTTCTTTCAAAAGGTTTTGAATTATACTGTAATTTGTAATGAAAAAATGAAAGTAATATATGTAAATGTATTAAATTAAAATAAGCATTTTCACTTTCACAAGTTTCAGACCTTTGGACTCCATTGTAGATGCTACTTGGAATATACTTGTACGGAAGTGGACAAAAAATATATAGTTTTTTGTAATTAAATCATACACTCTAAAAAATACTGGGTTAAAAACAACCCAAGTTGGGTTGAAAATGGACAAACCCAGTGACTGGGTTGTTTTAACCCAGAGGTTGAGTTAAATGTTTGCCCAACATGCTGGGCAGTTTTATTTAACCAAAATATCGTTTAAAAATTACTGTATGGCTGACTTAAAATGAACCCAAAATATGTTGGAAATTAAAAATCAGACACAATTACTACAGGCAACAATAATAATCATTAAACTTAATAATTTATTCATTTTAAGCAAGCACTACAGTAATTTTTAAACAATAGTTGAGTTAAATAAAACTACCCAGCACTTTGGGCAAACATTTAACCCAACCACTGGGTTAAAACACCCAATCACTGGGTTTGTCCATTTTCAACCCAACTTGGGTTGTTTTTAACCCAGCAGTGTAGTTTACCCCCCTAACAAAATGAAAATAATTTACTTGGTTTTCTGCGGAACACAAAAGAAGATCTTTTGAATTCCAATTACGTTTTGCTTTCATATGGAAAAAAAAAAACTGTTGAAACTTTCTTTTAAAATCTTCTTTTGATCATGTTCCACAGATGAACAAAAGTCATACCGGTTTGGAAGGAGGAGAGGGTAAGTAACTGATGACAGAATTTGTATTTTTCAGGTGAACTCTCTCTTTAATTCGTTCAATACGGCACATCAGAACACTCACTTGACTGTGTCCAAATGTCTTTTTCATCTCAGATGAACTCTCGGTCTGATTCTGGGAACAGTCTGCTCCCACCTGAAGATACAAAGAGAGACAGAAAAGAACATGTTCGTTTAAAAAGAAAACAAGATTATCTTACGATCAAGCACGGAGCGGAGGGGATAGACGACTTTTCTTTTTTTTAAATCCAAGTCTTAAAAAAAAAATAAAAAATACATCTGTGGCCACAATGGAGCAGTGATACTGTATAGGATATAATTGTTTGCTGTTTACATTTTCCACAAAAGCCCTGAGCTATGAGATTATACAATGTTGCATAGAAAACAGATTAATCATGTTGCTCAAGGGATGGAGTATTTTAAGGAAATGTTTTATATGCTTGTCTCTAGGAGCTCTGAAACAAGCTAGAAAGATGTTTTGGAGTAACACATTAAATAGAAGAGTACAAGACTACAAGAGACTGTGTTTAACTGGAAAATACACCCTCATTTTTTTATTCTGACAGGACAAACAACAGGGAGGTTAACTTAATGGAAGTGTTATAGAATGGTGCCAGCCAAAAAAAACAACTTTATATAGGCAGTAAAGAGTAACCATCTAAAACTCTTGCCATACAGTATGTTCATTTTCCTTCACTGCCTAGGTCAGCTTCAAGTGCTGTTTCCTCGAAGAATACCTTAAAGAATGCACTGAAGCCAGCAGAGATAAATGAGTAGCAAATATCAGCACTGAAAAATGAACTGCTGCTCCCAGCCCACTTTCCAGAAGAGGGCGGAGCTTTAACAGCTCGCGCTTCGGTTGCTCAACAACAACAAAGCTGGAGAATCTCACGCAGTCAAAATGAGGATTGTCAGTAACGGTGTTCAGCCTTACATTGTTCAAACCGGAGTCGACGATGGAGAGACTCAGGAAGAAGTTACAACTTTTAGAATGAAACTGGACGTTTCTGAATGGTTAGTGGATAAATTTATATAGTTGCTGTGGAGTTGATTCAACTCATCCACTAGCATGTGCCGTCATGTTAATCTTTTGTGCAAATCCAGCGTTGAATTGACCCTCGTTTGTGAAGCAGTCCGGCGTAAAATGACGGCATGGCAACAACACTACTACAACAACTCTTCCTCTTCTCTAAAGCAGCCCAACATGGCCTCACCCCCTTTGTTGGGTGTTCTTGGGGGCGGGGTTTATGTAAATTTTAGGGTTTGTGATGTCACCAACCCAGGAAGAAGCTTGTTGTAGTCTCTACCAGCTGTTTGTTATAAGCGATTTCTGTAAAAGACAATATCTCCCTTTGCATTGAACTTTGAGCGTCGTAACTTTGCAGATGTTGTTTACGCTCAAACAGCAACATTACACACTAACTGAAGTTAAAAAAGTGAAATCATAATCAAGGACCCCTTTAAACTGTAAAACTTACTGATAAAACTATAGATACTGCATTATTTCTGTTACTTTTTTTCTGAAACAATTTATTAATAATAAAAACTACAATAATGAAGAAACTAACTTGTGGTTTTGTCTTCAAACACACACTAATCTATGCTAAATAACTTGATCTTTAGTAAGAGAGAACATTTAGCAGCATTCATAAATGATAAGATGGCACTGGTGAGAAAGTCACACTAATGTGTTTTATCTCACTCACAGTGTCTCAGTTCAGTCTCAGGGCTCCATCACACTGCTCTCATCAGTCAGTACCATCAGCAGGGTGAGAGCTGCTTCGGGAACATTTTCATTAGACAATTTTCATGGCATGTCATCTACCGAGGATGACACCTTCTCCCTGGGATCCCGTGTTTCTCTCTCTCTCTCTTTCTGTCTGTCTTTGTTTCCTGTCTCTTCTTCACGTGGCTATTTTCCCCTCACACACATACACACACGTTCAGCTAACACACTGCCACTTACTCACAATCACACACACACAATCCTGTCATTATAGTTGATAAGTGCATGTCAGCAGTCAGTGAGATGTATCTCGTCTAGCCTACAGTACTGCTCTCTGCTCTGCTGATTTCTGTGATGCATTGGTCCCAGTTCATCTTCCCAGCACTGTCTCAAACCTTCCAGAATAGAGGATCCCACGTGTCAACTGATGACAACCGAAGATCAAGTAAAGTTGCGTTATGCTTAACATACCTATGAGTGTTTCTGGGGATGGGATCATAATCAGTTTAATCTGCACAAAAAGTTTTTCAAATACCTCCAAAGATGACAAAGAGAAACCATAATCATTTTCAGGTCATTTTTTTAGATATCTTGGAGGCAATATATTACAGAAAAATCTGGTTAAATATAGTCATTTTATTGTCATATATTTTGACAGTCAAAAAAATAAAAGGATGATACAGAACGACAACAAAAAACTCAACAACATTAGACAGCTAACTGATGAGCACTTGTGTGAGTGATTAAGAGATACTAAGTATATGTAAAATGGCGGGTACCGGTGTTTCTTACAGTATGGTATGGATTCAGCCAATCAACATACACTTACATACAGCGTATCACTGGTAGTTCCTATTGTGTTGAGTTAGACCCTACTCTGAAGTAGGAGTTAATTTAGACCCCCAAAAGGTGTACAACTAAATTTGTTCCCATGTTCTGCTGTGCGAACATGACAAAAAGCGGGTACTTCCAACCTTAGTTATATGACTATAAAAATGTTCCTCTGGTGCAAAAGCCCCTCTGACTAGCCCAAAACGATACTGGCTCACCAAAGGTAGTGTCTTCTAAAAAAAAAAAAAAAAAAAAAGAACCTGGATGGGAAAATAATCGATATTACAAAAATAAAACAATGCAAATATTACAAAATGTGACATTAAAAAGTGTAAAAGTCACTCGTTTTTATTAAGTTACTGTGACCAACAGTGACACATGCAGGTGAAGTGACAGGGGGAGGCTTGCCTCCTCTCAGCTCATTGACTTATAACAGACCCCCTAAAGCGTGAGTTTGATGAATGAATGAATGAATGAATGAATGGGTGAAAGTCACATGACAGGAGGCAATGCCTCCATCGCGCTATGATTGGATATGATCTGTTATGATTGGATGTGATTGGTTCGTGTGACATATCCCACCTCTTGTTTACGTGCATGTTCTCGACTCGGCCCCAATGAGGACAATAATAGCGTTAATGGTAAAACGAATTAAAAAGTAAGTAAAACAACTCAGCCACTTAGATATCACCGCTTTATGTCACGTCAAAATCAAACTTGAAATGGCCTGAAAACGTGATTACTGTGGGAGTTTTTAGTGAGCAGCTCGGGGAAATTAAAGATATCTTGTTGTCTGTGACCAGTGTGTACAAGCTTGATGACTGCTGGAAATAAGCTGACTATTAAAAAGAAGAGCTGAACATTAGTTCACAAATAATATATATATTGTTTAAATTGTTACTGCCTTTAGTTATTATGTTGAAATAATTGTAAAAATGCATAAAAACACTTACTTGATGAAATTTATACTTGGTTTTAATAAATAGAACATTACATATTTAGTGTAAAAATACAAAATAGAGTTGTATTTTGGCTCTTTTTTATGTAATGTTTATTTAACCAGGAAAATTAAGTGTAACAGGGACATAAATTTACCTTTGAGATATATATATATATATATATATATATATGTGAAGACTTTGCCTCCTCATTTTAAAACACCACCACACACCACTGCCAATGGTGTGATTTTGAGGCGGGTCTACATGTTTAGCTGACTAATGGAAGACAAGGGGAGTATTTAAAAAAAATCTGTTTGAAAACAATCATTATTATTAATTCCATTTGGTGCCGTGAAAGGGACAGAAATTACACACTTCACCCTTAACTAAATGGAGCAGCAATATTTTCTCATTGGTCCAAAGCAGCGGTTCAATATACCATTGATCACGAGAAAACTGCTGAGCGAGGCCTCAAAGCTTATTCTTTAACGAAATTTAATGCAAAGTTGTAAATGATCTTAAATGGCTAAGGGATACACTGAGATGCAATGAACATAAGTCGCCCCATTTAGTCCAAAGGGTAAGGAAGTGGCCATTAGAGTATAAGGGCACTAAAGATTTACCTTCACCATCTGGCAGTCTTTCGGTCCTGTGCTCTCTCTCCTCATTACCGCACTGCTCACAGGCAATTTACTTGTTGTTGTGATCCGGGGAACTTTCGGGATGTCCTTAAGGAAGAGAGCATAAAGAAACAGAATGTTACGTTATGAAAGACACAAAGGAATAGAGAGAGAAAGAAAAAGAGGAAAAACAAGAGAGTGCTGGGGTTAAATTCTCCAGACGGTTTATTATAAAGCACAGACAATTTTCCACTTAGGTTCATTTGAAGTCAGTTGTCAGCTCTCTCTCTCTCTATTGTGATCTACGACTCTACTGTTCTGTTCTGTTATTGTTTTCCATTCAGCAAAAGCTTTTATCTAAAGAGACTTACAGTAAATGGCATCTGTTCAGTTAGCCTAACAACATCAATAAAAATGCTAAGTATTTGGCTGGTTCTGTGTTTATAGAGATTTTATTAATAATAATAATAATAATAATAATAATAATAATAATAACAACAACAACAACAACAACGTGTTTATAATATCAATATCAATATATTATATAGGTTATACCTGTATATATATATATATATATATATATATATATATATATATGTATATATATATATATATATATATATGTATATGTATATGTGTGTGTGTGTGTGTGTGTGTGTGTGTGTGTGTGTGTGTGTGTGTGTGTATATATACACACACACACACTTACACACACACTACCAGTCAAAAGTTTGGGATCTGTAAGAGTTTTAATGTTTTTAAAAGAGGTTTCATCTGCTCACCAAGGCTGAATTTATTTAATTAAAAATACAGTAAAAACAGTAATATTGTGAAATATTATTACAATTTAAAATAACTGTTTTCTGTTTGAATATATTTTATAAAGTAATTTATTCCTGTGATCAAAGCTGAATTTTCAGCATCATTACTACAGTCTTCAGTGTCACATGATCCTTCAGAAATCATTCTAATAGGCTGATTTGCTGCTCAAGAAACATTTATGATTATTATCAGTGTTGAAAACAGTTGTGTACTTTTTTTCAGGATTCCTTGATGAATAGAAAGTTCAAAAGAACAGCGTTTATCTGAAATACAAAGCTTTTCATTATATACTACCGTTCAAAAGTTTGGGGTCAGTAAGAATTTTTATTTTTATTTTTTTGAAAAGAAATTAAAGAAATTAATACTTTTATTCAGCAAGGATGCATTAAATCAATCAAAAGTGACAGTAAAGACAATTATATTTCAAATAAACGCTGTTCTTTTGAACTTTCTATTCATCAAAGAATCCTGAAAAAAAATATTGTACACAAATATTTTGTACAATTGTACACAATAAATGTTTCTTGTGCAGCAAATCAGCCTATTAGAATGATTTCTGAAGGATCATGTGACACTGAAGACTGGAGTAATGATGCTGACAATTCAGCTTTGATTACGGGAATAAATTACTTTATAAAATATATTCAAACAGAAAACAGTTATTTTAAATTGTAATAATATTTCACAATATTACTGTTTTTACTGTATTTTTAATTAAATAAATGCAGCCTTGGTGAGCAGATGAAACTTCTTTTAAAAACATTAAAAATCTTACCGATCCCAAACTTTTGACTGGTAGTGTGTATATATATATATAAATAAATTTACTACTAATAGTGCTAATTTACTATATAATATTATTTTAGGGTTTTTTTTTTCTTTTTTTTTTTTTAGGGGAATGACATTTCTTATGTCTATGTTTTGCCTGTAATAATAGTAATAATAAAACTAATAAAAAAAGATCATGTGATCAAATAATATATATTTGCATTATTAATCTTCAGATACTCAGAACCAGCAGGAAAATATGTCTCTGATTAACGTATACGTGCTGAAATCGTGTCTCTGTGTAAATCAATGTGTGTAATTAGCGTAAATTAAAGAAAAAAGCTCTGAGTGGAGAGAGGCTTCTGGAAAAGCTTTTCACACATCCTATCACTCATTTACTGAGCAAAGACAGATGAGATAAATACTACTACAGTAACAAACTTCATACAGTCTCTGAAGCGTCTCTCTGGAGGAGTAATGATATAACAATAATCAGCTTAGGGACTCTCTGCTCCTCCGAGTGAATGAAATGGAATATGACACACTTATTGCTTCCCCATTGCAAATCAGCATGATATCCGTAGAGTCCCAGTTTTTCAGTAAGTCAGTTTTGAACATAGTCATCTGGTATCGACTCGAGTTCTAAAACGTCCAGATTTTAAAGGAAAATGTGTATATGCAATCAAATGACTATATGTTGCACAGGTACACAGTAGACTGGTAAAGATCACGGTTATGAAGGCTTTGCACATTTCACTTCAGGACAGATCCATGAATCTTGTATGGAGCCCTCAGAAGTCTTGTTTTTACATCAGAAATGTGCTATATTTCAATTCTAAATAACTCTCATGAGAAAACCAACAGCATCAAGACAGAGCCGTCGGGCGACTGCTGTAAAGAGTTATTAAAATTAGGATTTGGTGTCTGAGTTACTTGTTCAAAACACCTGCTTTAATTAATCGGCCGGGCCTCTTTGGTTTAAGATGAGCTAATTAGCGGATGTTTGGTAGAAATACCTGCGGGGAAAGCAGTGGTATAAATATTTCGGTTCTCGGTTTGTTCAGATTGTCAGTTAATTAACTGTGTTAAACTGTACATAGCAAATTAACGGAGTTAACACGATCCATTTCCATGATTTCCAGCGTCATCTCATCCAGTGTTCTGTTGTTGTCAGCTGCTGTTGGTTTGAGACAGAGAGATCAAAACTTTTAGATATTTTGTCAATTTAATGCATTTACAAACTAGACTTCATATTGGTGTTTACTTGTAATGTGACTTATTAAATACATAATTTAAAGATGATGTAATTTCTACACCACTACAGACACAGAATGGAATTGCTAAAATTTCCCATATGTTTTACCTTTGAGTAATTTCCAGATAACATATTTAGTATGCTGTACATACACATAAATACAGCAGCAGCAGCAACAACAACAACAATCAGCAGCAATCTGAGGTCTGTCTCAAGAGGCAGGCTAAGTGGCTTCCCAATTACGTTTCAGTTTAGTTTGAGCAAACTCTGGATTTGAAGTTAGGTTTGAAGTTTTTCCAATAACAAATGCTGCACGACCAACCCAGTTTTGTTCAGGGAACGATATTGTGGTAAAGCATTAAAAAATGATTTCATTTAACTTTAGATAACTACATTAGTTAACATGAAATAACAATGAAAATGACCTGTAAAGCATTTAGTTAAAGGTGCAGTAAGTGATTTCTGAGAAACACTGTTGATATTTGAAATCACGCCAAACAAACACGCACCTCCATTCATTGCTCCGCCCCCAAAATGCACAAACACACAATGCAAGAGTGGATCTCTCTTTAACATAGCTGAAGAGAAGCAAAATAATGCTTTGCCAAAAAAAATAAAGGGAAGATGACGAATTAATGACAACGAAGAACAAAAAATGAACATACAGTACACAAGAGTATATATACAAGCAAGAGTTGGTTGTTATTCGCCTGCAGCTCCAGACAAACAATGACACTCAAAAGTGTCCAGTTATAGACATTACAACAACAGCACGTAGCAAAACCAATGTTACTCATGTATGGAGAAGAAACAACACAACCTCAGCATCCATTTTCAAGCCTTCTCGCTTAGGTCTCTCCAGCGCTTGAAAGCTTTTCTAATATTAACGTGGGTCCTAAAGATCTTGCCTGATCATAACCCTTCTTTTTCCAGTGATATTCCTCTGATCTTTTCTCTTTTGTAATGTCTCTCAGCCATCTCTCTTTTTACAGTCTTCCTTCAAATCTTGCTCACTCTCTCTTCTCCCTCATCATAAGTACACACCCCCTATGGCTGATTGGCTCATTCTCTCTCCTCCCCCATCATGAGTGGACACGCCCCATACTGCAGATTGGCTCACTCTCTCTCCTCCCCCATCATGAGTGGACACACCCCCTACTGCTGACTGGATCACTCCCCTCCCCTATCATGAGTGGACACACCTCCTACGGCTGATTGGCCCACTCTCTCTCTCTCCTCCCCCATCATGAATGGACACTCCCCCTACTGCTGATTGGCTCACTCTCTCTCCTCCCTCATCATGAGTGGACACGCCCCATACTGCTGATTGGCTCACTCTCTCCTCCCTCATCATGAGTGGACACACCCCCTACTGCTGATTGGATCACTCTCCTCCCCTATCATGAGTGACAGATATTGAATACTGGAACAATCAGCTAGCAACAAAGTGGTATATTTCAGATGCAATAAATTGCCTATGGGATCATTATATTTATATTATTTATATTAAATAATTTGCATTTTAAGCCATTTATTAAAATTGTATTATTGCTTTGTGTTTATTTTATAAAGACCTAAGCTTTTATGCTACTTGTGGACCTATATAAATGATAAATGATTCTTAAATTCATTTGCATTAATATTTGGACCATGATATTTTGATCTAAATATTCTACTTCACATACACGTATTTGCTAACAGGCAAACAGCACAAAAACATAAATGTTGCATGCAATTTAACAAGCTACAGCACATGACATCCATCAACGGCTGTTAAATATGAAGCGACTATCGTTTGTTAAAACCTCACGCTGATGAATCTTTCAGCAGCAGGGACTAGTGTGCTCTGGCTGACAGTATAGGTTTTGCACGGCTGTTTGGAAAGGATTAAGGCTCATTATGTTCCCAACATTTGATGAATAGGGACAGTAATGAAATGCTGAATGGGACACTGTAAGGAGGACCAAATGTCTTTTCCTCATCCACTTAATTTGAGTGGAAGAAAATGATTTGTACTTGAGAGAAAACCTTATTTTACAATGACATATTTAATCTCAAGAGAACACATCTTGACTTTTTATGTCCGGTTTCCATTGAAAGTCTTGCTGAAAAGCTCAAGGTGAAACACTTCAGATAAAGATTCTAAAGAAATTAAACAAATTTGACATTATCTGCAAAGATACTGCATCTTTTTCCCCTTTCATGTCTTTATGAGTGCTTAAGAATAATACATTTTGAATGCCATGTCCAAAGTTCAGTGTCTTACTAACTTCTACCTACATTTTCCCTTCATAAAATAAGCTTATTTGGAGAATAAAGCTGAAGGCTAAAGCCTTGTTTTATGAGGTCTTTTGATGTTCTCTAATATGGTTCTGCTGAGACCTCTCGCTTATGGACAAGAGTATTGGAGCGTAATCAAAAAGCACTGCTCTGTCCTCTGGGTAGTGAATATAAGCATTGAGATTCTTAGCAACACTTCTCACTGAGACTGAGTGCTTTTGCGTCATCTAAGGGAAAAAATAGACGCAGATTCTCCCACACTGTCTGCTAAATAAATCAAGCACCGTTAAGTACTGTATGCACTGAAAGAGTTGTTACTTAACAGTTTGGATGACAGTATGTCTTTTGGGATTATGACATTTAACCCTAAGATTACTGTGCTGCCTCAGAGTAACAAACCTCTTTTCTTCATTTTTGCAATCGCACTATGCATATGAGATTGACAATACAATTGTTAAAGGAATAGAATACCCCACAAAAGGTCCATATGACTTCTAAAGTCCTTTGATGAACAGACCGAAATTTAAAGACAGCATCAAATGAAAATTTTGTAAATGCATGTAATAGACTACAGACAATAGGGTATCAGCAGAAAAAAAGGAAGAAAGGTGAACATTGTGCTGATGTCCATCCATCCTTCCATCCATCAAATAATTTCCTTCTGGTGACTGAGAGAGAAGGTACAAGAGTTTACATTGAAATAAATGTCAGATACAGCTTACTGTGCGCGCAAATAGTTTTACTGTTTACTGCACTTTGATTTTTCTTCTAGTTATTTACATATAGAGAATAAATCAGAAGTCTCACACATTCATAGATAATTTACTTCAGCGTTGCAAAATAAGTTGGATAGAACGCAGTTGCGCCACGTTTTTACTTTGAAATGTGCAGATTTTCAGTGAATAACGATTTTTGCATTAGTCTTTTTCTTACACAGAGCTTTCATATGGATTCAGGAGATTTTGAATGTAGCAAGTTGAATAAATCATTTTTGGTACGTTAATGTCATTTATGAAGGTTGATAGCTTCAGTGCCCATCCATTTATTAAAGATATGAATTGCCCTTGTATGAGTTCTTGTATTTTGTGGTTGTAACATAATATAGTTAAGCAATTTGTGACCTTGGACCACAAAACCAGTCATAAGGGTCAATTTTATTTTAATGAGATCTATACATAATCACAATCAAGCTGAATAAATAAGCTTTCCATTGATGTATGGTTTGTTAGGATAGGACAATATTTGGTCGAGATACAACTATTTGAAAATGTGGAGTCTGAGAGTGCAAAAAAAAAAAAAAAAAAAAAATTTCGCAGATCTGTGTGAACGAGGATCCCCGTTTTTAGTACATCGTTGTCCTGTAAACATACCACAAATTTCTCCATTTGTGTTCTGCAAATGAAAAGAAAGTCTTACTGAATAAGTGATAGAATTTTTTAAACTATCCCTTTAATATTTGATGGAATTACTTCATGAATAAACCAACATAAAAAGTCTGTTTAGGTCATTTTACATCCGATGGTCATTTAAAATATTTTTCTTAAAACCTTTTTCTGTGCTTTTTCATCACATCAGAGAATGGTTTTGGTGTTCGTACCTTTGCATGCGGCTGCTGAAAGGTGACTCTGGAGTTGTTGACCAGGGCTGAGTACCTCAACAGGTTGGTGGGCGTGGCTGGAAATCTGTGTAAACTTCCTGTCTGGCTGTGTAGGACAGACGAGAAGCAGATATGTACGGTGTCCTTCAGGGCTTTCAGCTGTGACTCCTGCAACAAATTAAGTGAGACAACACACATGAGATTAATGGGCAAATGTTTATCATGCTGTCATCTTATCCTTTTGTCCTCAAACCATTTATCTGTTCATTTGCTCCACGCTCTCTGCTGAAATTGCAAAATCCCTGGCATAAAAAGATAATAGAATTCATTCTCAAAGTTTACATTTTAGAAGATAGCAGAAGGGAAAAACATTAAAGCTGAACTGGAATGATGAAGCGGTTCGGATCATGTCTCACCTTGTCCAGTGCTGCCTTCTCCAGTTCATCTTTGGCTACTTTGAGTTTATTCTCCAAGTCCATCAGCTGCTGACCCTGCACAGAAGATGCATTGATGCTCTTATCATCATACCAAACTGACATAAGTCTTAGTTCAAACTGTCTATTTATAGTATTTAAAGTGGGTTCCAAAAGTCTAGCGAAAATTATTCTCACAGTAAAACATCTATCATTAAATTATTTGAATTTATTTCTTCTTTAACTCCAATTGCTGTGACAAGTTTTGGATTTTGAATTCAAGTTTATAAGCTTTAAAAATTAAACTAGAGTAATCCATTGTGAGTTCAAACAAAGGTCATTTTCAAGTTGAGTTTACTCATGTTTTTAAGACAGCAGGAGATACTTAATTTCTAAGTTTAACCAACTGGAAATGTTTTGCAGTATAATACATTTTTAATTCAATACATTTTTCATTACAACACATATTATCAGCATAATTTAAGAGAATCATTTAATAGAATAATTAACATGAATTTACAGAATGATTTGAGAATGATCCAAAGAACATCTTGAGCTTCAGTGGAAGAACATTATCAGTGCAAACTTACTTATTTGATTAATGACCTAGAAATAGTCCAGAATCTTAAATATGACTTTCTTAAATATTTAATTTAGCACCTGTTTCTTTGTTTTAAAAATGTCAAAATCCTGAAACCTGCTTCTTACTTCCAGGTTTAACCCTCTGGTGCTTCTCACATGGTGGTCAAAAGTGACCAATTATTATTATTAATATTATTTCAATGAAATTAATGCACTATATTTTAGTTTGATAAAGCTTTTTTTTTTTTTTTTTTTAATATTATTTTCCAAGCATGTTTTACTTTAAATTTGCAAGAAAATCAAAGCCATAAATCTAAACAAGTTGTCTTTCAAATTTGAGGTTGATATCTAGAAAAATGAGCTTTCAGTAAGATTTTTTTTGGGTGCAGTACCAAACGTTTCCACTAGATGAAATTCATTTCCCAATACGGCTATTTTTGACCGCAAGGAGTACAAGTGTGACTATTTTTTTCAGGACCATTTAACCTTTTCGAATCATGTCCATGATTTTGTGTGTGTATGTGTGTGTTCATATACCAAGTGCCAAAACCTTTACCAAGTTTTGTACCGTTCCGACAAAGTAAAAAAATGATAAAAAACCAAAACGTAACATTTTTCGATCAAAAATGACCGAAGAGCACCAGTGGGTTAAATTATATTTGAATCCTATATTTTCAATGTGTTCAAAGACCTTGTGAATAGAAAGTGTGCAAAATAAGCAAACTAACCAAAGAACTTTAGCTAGATTTATCTTTATATCTTCTAGCAGATCTACACTGTAAAAAATTATTTTCATGATTTGTTAATCACAACAATTTTTCTTTTGTCAAATCAACTTCAATAATTAATGTGGTTCAGATAACATAATATTTTGAGTTTCTGTTGATTAAACCATTCGCCTTCATTGTATTAACTCACATTTTTAATTTCAATGAACTCAAAAATTTAAGGCAACCAGATAACTTATTTTTTAAGTTAAACCAACAATTATTTTTATAGTGTAAAGATAAATCTTGCTAAAAAAGATGTGGTTCTTATGTTAGATTGCTCATTTTGCACAATCTTTATATGTAACTAGATATAACATACTCTTGGTTCAGTGAGCTCTACTGTGAATCTTTATATAATTGAGCATTATGCTCTTTATTCAGGCAGAACTACATAATGACTTGCCTTCAGTATGTCATTAGTTTAGCTTCATAAATATTGCTATATGACTGTGACGCTGTGTGTGCAGTCAACAACAGACTCATTGAGATCTAAACAGGTAACAGAGATTCCCCATCTGGGATGATTAGCACACGTTATCTGGGCGATGAAAAGTAACAAGCTTGGATATAAGAGAGAAATTTAGTATTCATTCTTCACAGAATGGACTTAAATGTTCTTAAATATGAGTAAGTCATCGAAAATCTAACATGAACAGGCTATGATTTTGCATTTTCACAAGTTTAAATGTTCCTGAAATCATGAAAAAAAGATGAAGAATCATTTTGTTTGTGCTAAAAAGTCATTTGTTTGTGAATAGTCTTTTCGGAACGAGGTGAAACCTTTAGAAACTTCTAAAGCCTTTAGTTTTGAGCAAGAAACAAAATCAATGGAAGACACATCAGTCTAAAGAAAAATAGCTCTAAGATAGTGTTTTTCTCAGTGACTCGGTGATTAAGCATGTACACACACACACACACACACACACACACACACACACACACACACACACACAGAGTTATTACACAACAAAACACAAGTAATTTAGAAGTGAAAATAAGATTAATGCAGCTGGCTGGATAAATCAAGCAAATATTTAATATTTCATTTTGTATTACATTATAAATGAACTTGTGACTCTACATCAGTGGTTCTCAACTGGTTTGGCCATAAGACCCACATTTTCCCATGGTCATTATGCTGTGACCCAAATTTTTAGGCATTTAAACCAAGCAAATTTATTTTTCAAAAATTGTTGACACACACACAAATACCATCCCAAAACATAGGAAATAACACAAAGTGAAAATAAAGTGGTATGTTGGGTTAAGGTTACCACAGTTTTACAGCATGGTAAATGCACAATACTAACATGAACTGTTAAAGGGGACCTATAATGCTCCTTTCACAAGATGTAATATAAGTCTCTGGTGTCCCCAGAATGTGTCTGTGAAGTTTCAGCTCAAAATATCACACAGATCATTTATTATAGTTTGTCAAATTTGCCTGTATTTGGGTGTGAGCAAAAACACGCTGTTTTTGTGTGTGTCCCTTTAAATGCTAATGAGCTGCTGTTCCCGGCCCCCTTTCCAGAAGAGGGCGGAGCTTTAACAGCTCACGCTATGGTTGCTCAACAACAACAAAGCTGGAGAATCTCATGCAGCCAAAAATGAGGATTGTCAGTAACGGTGTTCAGCCTTACATTGTTTAAACCGGAGTCGGACACTGATGGAGAGACTCAGGAAGAAGTTACAACTTTTTGAATGAAACTGGGCGTTTCTGAATGGTTAGTGGATAAATTTATGTAGTTGCTGTGGAGTTGATTCAACTCACCGACTAGCATGTGCCGTCATGTTAATCTTTTGTGTAAATCCAGCGTTGAATTGACCCTCGTTTGTGAATCAGTCCGGCGTAAAATGACGGCATGGCAAAAACACTCTACTACAACAACTCTTCCTCTTCTCTAAAGCTGCCCAACATGGCCTCACCCCCTTTGTTGCGTGTTCTCAGGGGCAGGATTTATGTACATTTTAAGGTTTGTGATGTCACTAACCCGGGAAGAAGCTCGTTGTAGTCTCTACCAGCCATTTGTTGTAATCCTTAAAATGCGAATTCTTTAAAAGAAAATATCTTCCTTTGCATTGAACTATGAGCGTCGTAACTTTGCAGATGTGGTTTATGCTCAAACAGCAACATTACACACAAACTAAAAAGTAAAAATCATAATTAAAAAGTGAAATCATAATTAACCACCCCTTTAATAAAACACATGGACACTGATCCTGATGAATAGGATACTCTTTACTTAAACTAGGGCTGACAGAAGAGTCAACAGTTTTCAAAGAATTAGGTTTTTTTGTTGATGTTGTTGTTTCTTTGACTAGACACTCCGCGAACCACTTCAAACGGTCTTGCGACCCACATTTGGGTCGCGACCCACCGGTTGAGAAACACTGCTCTAATGTTCATTGTATACTGACTGATAAATGTATATCAATGTAGGATATTCTGTAATGAGATTTGTTTTCAATCAATGTAATATTACCATAATCACAGTAGATTGTGGAATATCCTTAATTGCTTGTTAAGCAGCTGCCGATTTATAAAAAAAAAAAAAAAACAACTGTATTCAAAATATAATTAAAACAAAGAACATTGCAATCATTCTGATTGTGTTATAACAAGCTATTATGCCATTGCCATCACAATTTGATCTATTTAATCTTTAATCTATGTGTAATTATTTTCACAGACATCTTTCGAGCAGAGCCACCAAAGAGATGGATCACGAAAGCCAAATCTTAAACAAGAAAGGCGTTTTGCTACAGGAACTGAAGAAAACTGATGGCACAACAGGTGATAAAGGACAACTACTGTACCAAGCAAATGCTAATGCTTTATATTACTATGTTTATTACTATTGTCACACAATATGTTCCTATGAATAATGTGACATATACATGTGCATAATTCAGGCACTTCACAACAAAAAATGATTGTGATAAATGGCAGTGATTTGAATAAGAAAAAAAAATCCATTTAATTCTAGCTAGATCTGGGAAAAATACTTTGACAAAGCAATCTTGCTCATTGTCCTTCTCGAGCTTTGCCGTACTATCCTAAGCCTCTGAATATACCTTTGCTTCCCATTACCGAACAATGCCTCTTCAAACAGACTCGTACTTAAAAGGCAACTCTAGATATAAACTCTGAAAAGAACTTCTTTAATCATGAATATAAAAGGAGGAAGGATAATCTTCCTTCATTGATTTCAAACAGAGGAGGCAGAAATAGATGTACAGCGCAGATAAAAACACATTAGAGGAAGGTAAGCGCAGATTGGATATTGCTTTTTGAAAAAGTTTTGCAGGCGCTTCAACCAACAAAATTAATAATATTCTTTCTTAAAAATATACGAGACATATTTTACAACACGTGTTAGCCTGTCTTCCCGATTAAGAAGCAATGGTTTTAAAGTGATGCACTTTGTGTGAAACCCCAGTGTTTGTATGATGTACCAAAGGGCAATGTGCTGGAAATATCAGCTGACATTTTCCCATCTAACACTGCAAATAAGAGAGGAAAGGTCAACCTACATGGCAGGAAAGGTCACTGTTTTTTACATGAATCTTCACTCTCATCGCACATGAAAAGGTCAAACCATTCAATTAGAGTGCACATATTAGCCTAATCTGGTTTATTTTGGGCAAAAATGCAGTATATTGTGTATGATTTTTATGACGGTGACATTCACATTGTTTTGTTTGCACTTTCAAAAGCATCTCAGAAGTCAGAATGGTTAAAAGCGGTTAAAGACCCCATTTGTGGAAGCTCTAAATGCTTTTGTACTCATAAAAGTTGATAAAAGTAACTTATAGCAATTATATTTGACTTTATTTCTCTTTGGATAAAATAAATACACTACACTATAAAAAATATACCGTTAAATTTACCGTAAAAAAAAAAAAAAAATGGCAGCTGTGGTTGCCAGAAATTTACTGTAAAAAATAGGGTAGCAAAGTTTTAGGTTTTACAGATTTAACTTAAATTGACAGTAAAATACCATATTTCATTAACTGATATAAAGTTAATTTACCAACCTATTGAAGAAGTAATATCTGTTTTGTACCTTTATAATACACTGACAACCACCTATCACAGTGGTGATGAGAGTCACATGATGAATCAAAGTTCATCACAAGCAGCTTTTCCACCAGCTGAGAAAGTATTTGGTTCAATGACATGATGGGTCATTTTTTTTGTCCAAAAGCCTTAATAATAATAAAAAAACAAATATATGACATCCAAAGTATGTAAGGTAGTACAACTAGATGTCTTTTATTGAATTTAACAGGTTTTAATTATATTTTGCTATATATAAAGGTATTTTAAAGATTTTGAAGTGTCAAAATGTCATTCGGTTTAACCGTCCAAAGGCCAAAACAGCCATTTCATTTGTGATTAAAACATCTTAAAATGTAATAAATGTATATACAGTATTATTTATTTTGCTTTGTTATGAGAAAGAATGTCTGGAAAAATTAATTTAATTGCTGTCATTTGGAGTAACCAATATAAAGGGACCATTTTGGATCAAGTCATGCTGTCAATATCATGTGACAGGATGTGACATCATTCAGACACCTGCAAAGGACCACATGGTCATGAAGCAAAGTAACTAACTCTATTTTAACTGTTTGTAAAATCATGTTTTCACTTGCTCATACGCATGTCCCGAAACATCAGGTCATTCGGTTCAACCGCTATAAAACATGGAAAATGTTGTAAAATTTTAAAAACTTGTACTAAATATAAAATGTTTGATTGTCCTTTTGCTAGCTAGCTAGCAAGCTAATTAGCTGGACATCAGCCTGTTAGCATTGTTTGAAAATATCATCATTCGGTATAACCAAAAGTGTCATTCGGTAAAACCGAAATTTTTGGTGACAAATTTTGTCCATCTTGTAAAAAATGACAAAAGCAGTGTTAATTGATTATAAATACCACATAATCTCATTGTTAACACTGAATAAAACTTCAAAATTAATTATATCGCCAATATGTTGTTTTTTGTAAGCAGTAAGGTATGAGAGGCTGTGCTGTATCGTGAATAAGTCACGGCTGAAGGGCGTTGTTAGGCACGACGCGAAGCGTCTGATAATCAGAAATGTTTCTTGAGCAACAAATCATCATATTAGAATGATTTCTGAAGGATTATGTGACACTGAAGACTGGAGTAATGATGCTGAAAATTCAGCTTTGCCGTCACAGGAATAAATTACATTTTAATATGCATTAAAATAGAAACAAACAGTTATTTTAAATTGTAATAATATACGTTTTTTATTGTCTTCTCAAAGAGATGCACTCTTAAAAAAATCTTACCAAACCCAAATATTTGAATGGTAGTGCAGATAATACATCTAAGGACAAGCCAAAAATTCCTGTTTCAGTAGTACTGTAAACACGTCAACACTCAGAAAACTGCTCATCTAGAGATTACATGAGGTCTTCTTAGCACAAATAAACTGAAGCATCTGGTGATGTGTCCTGGCTGCCTGACATTGTGAAGTGAATCAGAAACATCTTGTCAATGGTTACAGTAACAAGACAACACACAATAGCTTTAAGCTTCAGACCTGTAGGTAAACTGCTCAGGTAAAATCATCTTTTCAAGGAGGCGCTAATGCCCCTGCGCATCATGCAAGGGTACAGTAATGACACATCCTCTTTGTTTGGTTCTTACCTTAAAAATTAAATCCTTTTTGCCATACCTCAGCTCTTTCAGTTGGGCTTGGATTTTTTTGGACTGCAAAATGAAGATAAGAGAGAATGTGCGTTAGCTTATTCAAATAGTAAAATTGGTTTTAGATTGTGTAGCGGGCTTTTTGTGGCCATGCCGAAGTGTTCCTTTGTGAGGGCTTGCTGGGCAAAGCTCCAATTCAAAGAAGAGACCGTCAGTGAGCAAGAAAATATAAAACTCTTCCCTTCAGTGGACTGCAGGGACCACTCGATGACGCAAACACATTAACACATCAACACTCGCACATACACACTCACACAATAACACTCACTGCATGGTATGGCATTGTCTTGGCTTGCTGCCTGTGGATTGCTGCCACAGTTGTAAACATTCACAGAACACACACACACACACACACACACACACACACACACACACTTCTCTTTCTCTATAGCCTCAGTGTCTTCAGTAACCTCTTAGTAACTGAGGTGTACAACACCTCCACAAAACTAATGATATTTCATTACTCTCTTCCCCTTAGAGAAGCACAAAAACGCTGCCAATAAAATGCGTTTAGTTGTCTACCTTGCCAATTTTCTAGCTTGGAATGATTAGAAGGTTGAGTCCATAATATCAATGATTCTAGCTGTTTGCTCAGTTTATTTAAATAAAATAAGCTGAAACAACACAAATCTTACTTCACTTTCATTTGCACTCAATTTAATTACCTTAAATGAAATTAAATTTGTAAAATGTTAAGTTAACTTAAGTTGGGACTACATGAATCATTTCTGTTGCATTGAATGAAACTGGGCAGTGGATTTCTAGTTCCCAGCATGCTTTGCACAGAGATAGATCAGGAGAGTAAATGCTGAAATTAAGTGCTTTTTAAAGGATTAGTTCATCCAAAAATGAAATTTCTGTCATTAATTACTCACCCTCATGTTGTCCCAAACCCGTAAGACCTTCGTTCATTTTCGGAACACAAATTAAGATATTTTTGATGAAATTTGAGGGTATCTGATCCACACATAGGCAGCAACGACATTGCACCTTTTGAGGTCCAGAAAGGTACTAAAGACATCGTTACAACCATCGATGTGACTACAGTAGTTCAACCTTAATTTTATGAAGCGACGAGGATACGTTGTGCGCAAAAACAAAACAAAAATAACGACTTTATTCAACAAATTCATCTGTCCCCTGTCAAACTGCTATGCTATTTTCATTGCAGAGTTTCAGTGTTTACGTCCGAATGGCGGCTCAGTATTGGCCGGCTCTGGTCACGTGATCAGCATGACGCATGCAAGTGATGCTGACGCAGGAGCTGGCCAATACTGAGCCTGCGTTCGGACATAAACACTGAAGCTCTGCAACGAAAACAGCGTAGCAGTATGATAGGGGAATGCCATTACTGCCTACGTATGGATCAGATACCCTCAGATTTCATCAAAAATATCTTAATCTGTGTTCTGAAGACAAAATGAAGGTCTTACAGGTTTGGGACGACATGAGGGCAAGTACTTAATGACAGAAATTTCATTTTTGGATGAACTAACCCTTTAATGTGTTGTTTTTTTTTTTTTTGTTTTTTTTTTTTTAGTAAAGGGAAAGGCTTGTTGGTGTTTAATGTTCAGAAATGCTGGACATTTAAAAGAGTTTCTATGTTGAAGTGGTTACCACTGTGCTGAAGAGTAGAGCTTGTTGTTAGGTTGTGGGTGGCGACAATAAACTATCATGCATGTTGCTTTACTCATTGAGCCATAGCTTTGTTGGCATCAGTGCAGTAATTGGTAACTTCTTATTCATTATATTCAAATGCTATAGGTATAAAAAGTCATGTATGAACATGTTCCAGACAAGCTATTTATTGTAACTTGAAGTAAGATTAGTTGATTACAGTGCTGCTCTTCTTCATAGGCAGATTTAGCCATCTGCGTACAGTTTATGACCCCGTCCCCCAATCATGAGAATCAGACAATGATGAAACTCTCATGTGCGCAACAGCAACCCACAATCTAAGTACAAGCTTCACTCTTCACCACAATGGTAACCACAAAAACGATGAATTTAAGTTCATACAACAAGACTACAATAAGTCAGTCCAAACTAATTATTTTTTGTTGGAAAAACATAATTCAATTTCATGGAAAAATCTTCCTTAATTTAATTAAGTGCACTCAACAAATTCTTTTTCTGACACAAGAACCTAAATTAATTAAGTTTGTTCAACAAACTATTATTTGTTTAAATGGACTTGTTGTCTTGTTGAATGAACTTAATTGTGTGGAAAAGTTCAATTACACTCAAAGAACAAACTGTTCAAAAAAGACAGTAAAGACATTTATAATGTTAAAAAAGATTTCGGTAACACTTTACAATAAAGTTTCATTTGTTAACTTTACTTAACTACTTTAGTTAACATGAACTAACGGGGATGTAAACTTTTTGAATTGGATGAACAAGACAAATTGTACTTTTTTTGTCTTCTGGGAAACATGTAAGTATTTTTTGTAGCTTTCGAAAAGGCAGTACTAAATGAAAAAAAAAATATGATCTTTAAACAAAATAATAAAAACGTGCACATCATCATCTTGTTCAAAAGTTTTCACCCCCTGACTCTTAATGCATCGTGTTTCCTTCTGGAGCATCAGTGAATGTTTGAACCTTTTTTATTAGTTGTGTTTGAGTCCCTCAGTTGTCCTCAGTGTGAAAAGATGGATCTCAAAATCATTCAGTCACTGCTGGAAAGGGTTCAAATATGCAGAAGATGCCGGAAAATCAAAGAATCTGCAGGACCTGGAGGATTTTTCTGAAGAACAGAGCTCAGTTTAACTGTTCAGGACAAACAAGGGACTCATGAACAACCATCACAAAACAAAAAAAAACAGTCGTAGATCATCGACGTAATCACACACAGTATTAAGAACCAAGGGTATGTAAACTTTTGAATGGGGTTATTTTAATAAATTCAGCTAATTTTTTTTTTTTTTTTTTTGGTCTTATAGACTTTATGTAAACATCTGTTATGTGAAATAGTTTATTCAGGACAGTACTAAGGACAGTTATTAACAGTAATAACTTTAACTTCTTATTTTGTTAAAGCGATAAACATTTTTGCATATTCTGCACAAGGTATGTAAACTTTTGAGCTCAACTGTATATACGCTGCAGTATTCCCACTGTGTTTGTGTGTTCAACATACCTCTTCTGCATGTATGTCACAGAGCTTGTTCCCGGACAGAAGTTTGTTCTTCAAGCTTTTATTCTGCAAGGCAGGAAAAGGCAATAAATAGAGATATACTGTACAGACAGCATTGTAACATCAAACATGAAACAAGCCCCGACGTCTTGTTTTATCTAGGCAAATACACTCAATTTAATGGTACCCTGTCCCTGCAGACAAAAGCAATGCTTCAACTGTTTCCATAGAGTTCATTTTGACAGTTCCCTCACAGGCTTATTGAAGCTCAAGGTGACCCAGGAGTATATGCCTCATTTCTGTAATAACCCGCAGTGGATGTCTTTATGGAAATAGATGATGGTAGATTAAGAATCAATACAGAGATGATGGTGGTGCTGAGTTTAATCTAGTGCTTTTCTCCACCTCCTCCACTGTTTGTCTCTCTGTTCGTGTCCTTTTGCTTTTATTTTTTCTTTCATTATCTCTCTCTCTCTGCCTCAATTTCTCACTTCCTTTGTCTCTGTGTTGCTCTCAGATGCAAATGTACATGCTTTTACTGCCAATGTCACTCAGATTCAGACCTACCAGGATTTCACAGGACTTTTTTCTGATAATTGCAGCCTAAAAAACTGTCTGAATTTCTAGAGGCTTTTCTCCAAAATTGTGATGCTGATGTGGTACTTTAGGTGTTGTTTTGCAGTGAAAACCCACCAGCAATCATGCAATTAGTGTTAGTGACAGTAGAAGTACAATTACCTTTAATTGTTTTAGTCCATAATAACAGTACACATTGAAATATTAAGACAACAATGATGACATAGGCTTTATATTTGTATATTCTGTATTCAGCATAAACAAAGGGATCATGTTAATAAAACCTTTTCAGTCATTAACACAAATAGACAGTTAGGTTGTGAGAGTTCTGGGAATAATTTTCTTTAGACACAACATTTATAATTAATTTAATGTCATACATAAACAGCAATTTACTACTCTCATTCATTACCGTTCCGTTACGGTCATTAAAGTCCGCCTGCAGTCAATAATTTTATCCCTTAAAACTTATCTTAGATTATCAAAATTACATATTTAAATGTTTTTTCCGTGTGATGCAACTCTGCTTCATTTAGTATACACGGAGCCATGAATATGCAAATTAGACCCCGCCTCCATTCGCTCACACATGGTTTATTCAGCCATATATGTTTTAACCAGAAACTGATTCAGAAGAAGCAGCGGATGTCTACAAGTCGATGTATCAGAATGGTGCTGTGTTTTATGTATCGCTCTGTATAACATCATACATGTAACGTAATTGATATGATTTGCCTTTGGATTGACTACGTTATCAAACAGCTAATAATGTGTTGCTAATGTTATACAAACCATGCTCACATTCGCCATCTCAGAGTCAGACAGCTGTCTTCTAAAATCAACATCCTTACAAACGCTTTGAACATCATAGACAGTCAGTGTAGAAAAGCCCCGCCCACACGTGACGGGATTGGTTACATGTTTGTGAAGGAAGGAAATAGAGGTGGTTTTTGAGACTGTCTTTGGTACACTGGAGTTTTAAGGAGAAAATACTCAGCAATGGTGTTGATTTATGAATTTGCACATGGTTTGTCTAAAAGCATATTAAAAACACCACAGAGACATTTGAACAACATTAAAAACTTGATTTTCAACACAGGGGGACTTTGAGATTTCTTTGGTAACACTTTATTTTACAGTGTCCCTGCTTAGGGATGGGTGTGATATACCTAAAATCTCGATATCCTCGAAATTTTGATGATAATCGATATATTTCGATATTTATGCATTTGCTCTAGAATCATTTAAAAAGTTGATTTTCTTTTGCCACAATTTAAAAAAAAAAACTAATAAAAAAACATAAAACATGATAGACCAGCTATTGTTTCTAAGCACATTCAAAAAGTTTAGTGCAAAAAAACATCTCTAAAAAACCTAGTGACCACTTGTAACGCATGTTACTGTAACAATAAGAAACAAAAGTGCGCAAAATGGGTACAAAAAGTGCATTCTGACAGCTTCATAAGATCATTATAATATAATTCACCTACAATATAATGCAATATAATTCACATACATCTTACACTGTGCAGCTGAAATAATCCTGCAAGTGTTTATGAATTCAGATGGGGAACTAGTTGCTGGAACACATAAGACTTCTTGGCTAGTTTTGCAGGAGGAAAGAAAGTGCCTATTGGTGCTGTCTTTGGCACATTAATCTTAATATACACAACAATATTCAATATTCACGATATTTTGTAATTTTTGTATTGATTATTCAATTATCATGATAATATTGCTAATATTCGATATATCGCCCAGCCTGAACACATCTTTCATGTGCTCACTATAGTAATAACAGTAAATTATGCATAATTGCAAGCAACTAACCCTAAACCAAACCCTAACCCTAATAATTATATAGTGAGTACATGTTGTTATTTGTTTAATTGCACTGTAACAAGGGCACTGTAAAAATAAAGTGTAACCTTTTTTTTTTTTTAAATATATTAGCAAAGGATGCATTAAATCAAAAGTGACAGTAAAAAACTTTTACATTAAAGATTTATATTTCACATAAATGTTATATCATGTAAATCATGTGACACTAAAGACTGGAGTAATGGCTGCTGAAAATTCAGCTTTGCCATCACAGAAAAAAAAGTGCTTTATAAATAAATAAATGAAAAAAAAAAGTTCTTTTAAATTGTAATAATATTTCACAACATGACTTTTTATTTTATTTTTGATCAAATAAATGCAGCCTTAGTGAGCATAAGAGACTTCTTTCAAAACATTAAAGAAATCTTACCGACCCTAAAGTTTTGAACAGCGTACAGTACACAGATTGAACAGTAAAGTGAACACACATCTACAAACTTACTGATGCTAATGTTAATCTGACTAGTCAGTAAATGAGCGTGGCTGGAAAACTTGGTCTTAGCATTTCTGAACACTGATATTTATGTGAAGATCAAGGGCACATTTCAAATAGCATGTTCAAGGGCATTGCGGAACGAGACGCTTTTTATAGGGTCATTCCAAATAACTTGAGTAACTGGACAGGACACAAAAGAGACAATATTGGATGCTGAAGTTTTATTTGTCTCAACAGTCTTAACCGCTATGACTTTGCTACTACTGAAGGTTTTTTTTAAATATTGTGGCACACGTGTCTTTATCTAGTGTTCATGTTGTATTGCAAAACACTTTTGCTGCTATTGAGGTGGGATAAGGTTAAGTTTTGGGACAGGTTTGGTGGTATGGTTAGGTTTAAGGGAGTATCAGCCTCAAACATCACGTCTACGGACCATTGGCTGAACGTCTGATGCATATGGCACAGAAAATGGGAAACACTTCAGGAGTTTCAGAGTCGTCATCTGATTGGTTGAATTCTCCAGGATTTTCATTAGATATGTGTTTCACATTCTTTAATGGTCCACCTGGAAACAAAGCCATCGTGAAGCCAAACCCCCTTATGGAAAAAGAAAGCTGTCGTGTTTACAACTGTGACAATGAGCGCTTGTCAGGGATAATGCTGGATTTTTATAGGTATGTGAAGTTCACAGCACCATTGCTGCACTATTGTTTCAGTAAACTTGCATGACATTCTTAAAAGATTTGCACACCCGTCTGTTATTGTAGGGACATTGACGTTACATTTCATGCCCCTAAACATGACGCTGAACCAAACGAACTGTGATTGGTTGCTTTACATGTCAGTCAGATGGCCTCTGGGCAGTTCTTGGCCAATGAAAGCTGCTATGGAGTCCAAACCTTCTGCCGTCAGTCTGAAGATCTGGCTGCATGAGACTAGGTTTAAGTGGTAAGGTAAGGGTCAAAAGTGTAATTATAGATGTCATTACAGAAATTGATTACAGCTGTCATTATACATGCAGGTATTTTTTAACTAAGTAAAATGTAAAAACTTGTATAGTGCATTGCATTGTATCAAATGATTAACTTAAATGATAGTATTTAAAGATACTTAATATAAAGTGGGTCCAAATTTTTTGAAAATTAAGTGGCAGTGACGTCTTTGTGTTGTGTTCACATATGCAAGACCCTTCAGAGTGTTGATTCCCTTTCAAGTTTGTGTTTTTTAGCAGACAAATTGTGAAAAATGAGACCAAATTGCATGCTATCACAAATAAAATGGCGGGTGAATTGTTTGAATTTGCATCAGTAGATTGCATCTGTCTGACTAAGTGCAGTTTTCACTGTATTGCACCAAATTGTGGAATTTATTCTCATGGGGTGCAGAAATGCTCAGTGTTTCACTCACTTCCACTAAGTGACGTTTGACAGAAAATTTCAAAACAACTAAAAATGGCAAAGCCATTATCACAGCAGAACACTTGCTTTTCGGACCATATGTTCGACGCTTCCGTCATTAAATTAACTCTGAAAGTTCAACAGGCTCTTTTCTTCTTTTACTGTAATTACAACACCTGCTGTGTAACGAGTCACAGTGGCCCACACCAACAGATTGACTGGGGTATATATAATAGCTGCTGGGCCACAGAAGTGTTACATTAAAGTGACTGAGTGTGAAAGAGAAAGAATGGGAAAGAAAAGAAAGGAAGGGATGTTCCGAGAGCAAGTGAAAGAGTGTTTGAGGTAATGAAGCAGAATAGCATTGCAATACGATTCAATGAGGTGGAATTGGCTGAGTATCAAATCCACACACTTGCATCTCAACCCCTCTCTGAAGAAGAGCGAGTGCCCAAGTCCGCAAGAAAAATGGCAGCTGTCATTAAAAGTGACATGAGTCTGCCCTGCTACAGACAGCAACGACACAGGGATCCACCCAAGTAGATCGGGGCACAGCGCACAGTCAAGTCACTTCAAACAACAGCCTTGAACATTCAGATTTGAACCGCATAGCCTTAAAGGGACAGTTCACCCAAAAATGAGACTTCTGTCAGACTTTATTCAGCCTCAGGTTGTTCCAAACTTGTATGACTTTCTTTATTCTGTGGGACTTAAAAGAAGGTTTGAAAAGTGTCTCAGTGTTTTTTGTCCTTAAAATGAAAGCAGTTAGTTGTTGTTATACAGGTTTAGATCGACATGAAGGTGAGTAAATGATGACAGAATTTCCATTTTTGGGTGAACTATCCCTTATTATTATTATTTTGTAAAACTATAAAGCTAAATTGAGTGATAAGCTAAAGTGTGATAAGCTTACCACCAGTATTGTAACAAATTAAATCGTTACTATGCTGTCATCATCATCTATGGGTTGAGTTCAGTTAAACTAAGGGAGACAATTTCAATTTCGCAGACTTTACCTTGAATAACACAGCATATTGCAGTAGTCATAGCATAATTTCTCCATTCATTCATTTATGATCAGCCGTTGGCAAAAACAACTGCTGTGGTTGATCGTTCTCTTCCTTGATGAATGAAAACATTCAACATTGTTTCATTTAATCTCACATATCCTGTAAATGCCACGACTATTAAATATTAAAGTATTTTTTTTCTTCAATGTTCTGAGGCATTATTGCATAAATTCAGAATTAATACATTAATAATAATTCCTTCTTTTTAAAAATTGTAAAATAAAAACTGGTGCTCAGTACCTCTTGCTGAAGGTCTTTGATGATTTTGGTCTTCTTTTCCATCTCCATCTTTAAAAACTTTATCTGCATGGAAGGGGAAAAAATATTGCATGTTAAGGCCACACACAGTAAAAAAGAATTGTTGGTTTAACTTTAAAAAGTAAATTTTGAGTTCATTGAAATTAAAAAGTTGAGTTAATACAATGAAGGCGATTGGTTTAATCAACAGAAACTCTGTTATATTATGTTATATAGATATCAGATAAATATTATGTTATCTGAACCACATTAATTATCTAAGTTGATTTGACAAAAGAAAAATGTTGTGATACCAAATCATGAAAATGTTTTTTTTTTTTTTTTTTTTTTTTTTTTACAGTGCAGTGACATGTCATACAGACAAAAAGCATCATAAATTGTGCATGATTTTTAATCTGTTTTAACGAAGAATAAAGTATGCTGTTAATAATATACTACCGTTCTAAAGTTTTTTTTTTTTTTTTACAGACTGCATTTATGTATCTATCAAAAACACAGTAAAAACATAATATTGTGAAATATTATTACAATTTACATTATTTATTGATTTTTTTTTTTCTTGTTTTTTATATTTTAACCTATTTAAAATGTAATTCATTTCTGTGGTGGCAAAGCTGAATTTTCAGCATCATATTCATGATTTTTCAGAATCATTCCAATATGCTGATTTGCTTCTCAAGAATCATTTCTTTTTATTATCAATATTGAAAACAGTTGTGTTGCTTAATATCTTTGTGGAAACTGCAATACTATTTTCAAAATTATTCGATCTGAAAGCTCAAAAGAACAGCATTTATTTGAAATAGAAATCTTTTGTAACATTATGAATGTCATTAATGCCACCTTGATAAATAAAAGCAATCATTTCTTTAAAAAAATATATATATCTTATTACCACAAATCTGTTGCATGGTAGTGTACAGTATATGTACAGAAATATAACTGCACAGTTCTGCGAAAGCAAAAGAAAATCAAGAAACGTCTATTTCGTAATTTATTTAATGAGATTATTCTGAGCCAGTCCTGGGTAGTAACTGATGACATATAATCTGGATTACGTAATCAGATTTCAAAGTACTTATAATTAGATTATATAACATTTTAAAATATTCATAATCAGACTACTTTTTTATTAAAAAAAAAAAAAAAAAACTTTATTCATAACTCATTGATTCTCCCTATGCTTTTTTATCTTTTAAATTTATAAATAGTCATGTGACACTGAAAACTGTTCACTGAAAACTTAGATCCACAGCTTTTCATCTGGATTTACAGAAATCATTTCACATTCAAGAAGTGTTTTCACATATCTAATCAGCTCCTGCTAAACACATTAATTATTATTTGAATTATCACTCAGTGAGTCATTTAACCAGGTATTGCTGTCTTTGGATGCAATTTTCTGTAAAGCTGCTTTTGAAACTATATGTATTGTGAAAAGCATTATACAAATAAATGTGAATTAAATGTGAATAATACAATTTAGCTCATTCTTTGATGTCGGTTAATGGTCACACGACATGCAGGTAAACAAAAAAATATTTAATCTTTTTTAGTAGGTGTTTTATTTTGATTGTTTCATTTTATTTTATTTATTTTAATTGTATTTTACTAACTACACTGTAAAAAAAAAAAAAAGAATAGTTAGTTTAACTTTAAAAAGTAATTTAACTGGTTGCCTTAAAATTTTGAGTTCACTGAAATTAAAAATTTGAGTTAATACAATGAAGGTGATTGATTTAATCAAAAGAAACTCAAAATATGTTATCTGAACCACATTATTTGTCTAAGTTGATTTGACAAAAGAAAAAAATGTGATGATAAATCATGAAATTTGTAATCACCCCTATTTTGTGTTTATTTTATTTATTATGCGTTAATGGTCTTCATTTGGTGGTTTACAGATGAAAATAAAGAAAGAAGGAAATTGAATAACAAAGGTAGATCAGATCTTACTGTACATTTTACCGTACATTTCCTGTATAACCGCAAAGTAAATTCATGAAAACCTCAATCACCCTTACCCCTGGTGAACTGAACGCAAATGAAAAGAGAACCATATAAAAATATTTCGACACGTCTCTATATGGAATACAAATGTGGAAGTGAAGGTTTCCCAAAACAATCAGAGCGTGGTACAAACAGCCAAAAAAGAATCAGAAGTGTTTACAGCCCTGAGGGTGAAGCGCAACACCAATCAAATAGAACGTTCCACTATTGCTCCTTATTCCTTATTCACCCGGCTCAGCCCTGAATGTCAAACTGCCTCAACTCTCATACTCTCTCTCTCCTGCCTCCAGCCATGGCAGACACTGGGAAAATAACAACACATCTAAATACTGAGGTCGAGCAGCTGTGCGCATTTCCAGACAACACGGTTGCAGCAGTGTACCTGCAGGTGGATTCATTCTGATTAGCACTTTAATTGAATTCAGTCCAAGTTCACATATTGATATGCTGCAGTCAATGCATACATATTTTTTCAATCTTGTTTTTTTGGCATTACAATAGAATGGTATCTTATTTCTCATTTCCTGGTTTCACGCGGCTTTGTTTGTGAATTATATGCATCCTGAGTCTAAAATTTTCACTAAACATGTTTTGATTCGCTGAATACTTCAAAGGCTTTACATCAGATTCAGGTTCGTGAATCATTACATTTGTGTTCTAAAAATGAATCTTAAAGTGATAGTTCACTAAGACTAAACCTTTCTTTCTTTCTTTCTTTCTTTCTTTCTTTCTTTCTTTCTTTCTTTCTTTCTTTCTCTTTCTTTCTTTCTTTCTTTCTTTCTTTCTTTCTTTCTTTCTTTCTTTCTGGTTAACATGGACTTACATTGTACAAAAACACCGAAAACAACACTGGATCCCCATTGGCTTTTATTGTATGGACAAATAAATAAATAAATGTGTGTGTGTGTATATTATATATATATATATATATATATATATATATATATATATATATATATATATATATATATATATATATATATATATATATATATATATTCTCGAAATATCTTCTTTTGAAGAAAAAGTCAATGACATGAGGATAAATAAATGATGCTATAACAGTCTCTCGGTGCATGAGTTTTGAATATGCAGATTTAAAGGGATAGTTCATCCAAAAATGATTTACTTTCTTCACTTCAGAAGGCCTTTATTAACTCCCTGGAGTCGTATAGATTACTTTTTTATGGATGGATGCATTATTTTTGACTTCAAAACACGGCCCCCCATTCACTACCATTATAAACCTTGGAGGACTAAGGATATTTTTAAATATATCTCAGATTGTGTTCGTTTGAAAGAAAATAGTCATATACACCTAGGATGGCTTGAGGGTGAATAAATCATGGGATAATTTTCATTTTTGGGTGAACTATCATTTTAATAAGCTGATATGGACCTTATTACTTTTATCAAAACAGTTTGGTCTCGGGATAATGCTAACGGCTCAACATAATAGCCAGATAATACAAAGGTTGTCATAAAAAGACACTTACAGGCAAACAAAAGGTCACAGCTCGTTGGGCCGTGCCAACAGCGGTGTAAAATGTTAACATTCCCCGAACTGAACGGGCACATTGTTGCAGCTTGTGAATATATCTGGGGTTGTGAATCGGCTTTGCTATCTGTAATTGGTGTCAATTGGTGGTGAACTGTTCACAGAACGGAAAGAATGGCCAGAGCTGGTGAAATGCTAATTCTCAGAGATTCATTCTCATTCTGAACACGAGCCTCTGTGCCTCTATCCCCCGCAGTACGACGCGCAGCCACACACAGAGATGAAACAAGAAAAGTTGCATGCAGATAATTGTGTATCTCCTCCAGAGTCAGCAAGGTGCTTCCTACAGTTTTTTATAATTACTGTAACATAAATCTTCCAGACCTAAAGGTAAATGCCTAAAATAGAAGAGGCCCCTCCATGCCATCTCACTGACTTCAATGAGGATTCTAGTGTTTTCCTGGTAATTAGTTTAGATGAAGGTAAGTAAAGAGGGTGCAGTGGTAACAGCAGAATGAACTAAACATTCAAAATGGAAGTCATAATTAAACCAAACATGCTTCAAACAGCAACAAAAAAACCTAAACGATTCAGTTTCTGTACTGATCTTATGGGGGATTCTTCAATTAGAGATATGTATTTGTATAGTAGTATGATTTATTTATTTATTTTTAGAAACAGTCATTCTAGTTTTAAAAGATAATCTTTATTTTGATGGTTCACTTTTAGACATTCTACTAACTATAAGTAACTTTGCAACTACATGTCAACTAGCAGTCATTAGAGTATTAGTAAACTGTCTGCTTAATATCTGCTAACACTTTATTTTGATGGTCTTTCAACAGACATTCTACTGACTAGAAGTAACTTTGCAAGTACATGTCAACTTATTCAACTAACCCGAACCCTAACACCTAACCCTATAACCTAACAGTCTACTACAGTCTCTAATGAGAGTTAGTTGACATGTAGTTGCAAGGTTACTTATAGTTGGTAGAATGTCTAAAGTGGACCATCAAAATAAAGTGTAACCTAATCTTTTTTTTTGTTTCTCTTTAATTTCTTCTTTTCCACCAATACTTTAAAAACAATGTTCCTCAATGTCAAATTGCAAAGGCTTTGCAAATCTCATCATCTACAGTGCATAATATCATCAAAAGATTCAGAGAAACTGGAGAAATCTCTGTGCATAAGGGATAAGGCTGAAGTCTTTATTGGATGCCCGTGGTCTTCGGGCCCTCAGACAACACTGCATCACTCATCGGCATGATTGTGTCAATGACATTACTAAATGGGCCCAGGAATACTTCCAGAAACTACTGTCGGTAAACACAATCCGCCGTGCCATCTGCAGATGCCAACTAAAGCTCTATCATGCAAAAAGGAAGCCATATGTGAACATGGTCCAGAAGCGCCGTTGTGTCCTGTGGGCCAAGGCTCATTTAAAATGGACTGTTTTAAAGTGGAAGAGTGTTCTATGGTCAGACGAGTCCAAATTTGACATTCTTGTTGGAAATCACGGACGCCGTGTCCTCTGGGCTAAAGAGGAGGGAGACCTTCCAGCATGTTATCAGCGTTCAGTTCAAAAGCCAGCATCTCTGATGGTATGGGGGTGCATAAGTGCATACGGTATGGGCAGCTTGCATGTTTTGAAAGGCACTATGAATGCTGAAAGGTATATAAAGGTTTCCAGACAACCTCTGTTTCAGGGAAGGCCTTGTGTATTTCAGCAGGACAATGCAAAACCACATACTGCAGCTATTACAACAGCATGGCTTCGTCGTAGAAGAGTCTGAATTGGCCTGCCTGCAGTCCAGATCTTTTACCTATAGAGAACATTTGGCGCATCATTAAACGAAAAATATGCCACAGACGACCACAAACTCTTCAACTGCTGGAAACCTATATCAGGCAAGAATGGGACCAAATTCCAACACCAAAATTCCAAAAACTCATAACCTTGATGCCCAGACATCTTCAAACTGTTTTGAAAAGAAGAGGAGATGCTACACCATGGTAAACATGCCCCCGTCCCAACTATTTTGAGACCTGTAGCAGGCATCAAATTTGAAATGAGCTCATTTTGTGCATAAAATTGTAAAATTTCTCAGTTTAAACATTTGTTATGTTATCTATGTTCTATTGTGAATAAAATATTGGCTCATGTGATTTGAAAGTCTTTTAGTTTTCATTTTATTCAAATTTAAAAAATGTCCCAACATTTCCGGAATTCGGTTTGTAGTCAAAAGTGCCCTTAACTGAAGAATCAGCCATGGACACATAAAAGTAATGATTGAGTAATCATGCAAGCGGCAAACGCTATTGGCCATTATCATTAGTGTATCATTAGTGTTTAGGCCAAGTTTCTGTGGTTAGCTTTTGTATTTATTCAGTTTAACACATCAGTGTAAAGGGTCTCACGGTGGCCTGTTGTTTCTCTGCACGTTCAGCTGCATCATCCAGTTGTTTCTGCAGAGCTGCCTGGAGTGACTTCATCTCATCCCTGTGAAAAACAAATGGAAAACAGTGAATAAGAGTGCGCAGGGGGATAGTGATCTCAATGGCCACTCTAAGGGCTTACTTTTATCTTAAATGTGTGAGATACACATTCTACAACACACATACAGTCATGCCATTTCTGCACATGAGCACAACCAAAAATTCACCAATATCTGACCAATATCGATAAATAAATGCTCATGACAAATATGTAAATCAATACACCCTACAATATGATAGTGTTGTCTAAAGTACTGACCACGATACCAAGTGGGTACTGAAATTTTAAAAGTGTGACACTTTGAGCGCTGCTGAGCAGATTCGTAAACACCTCTAATTGGCCATTGTGTTCACGCGCTCATCAGATATGTCTGTGATTGGCTACAATAATCAAAGCAAGGGAGCGTTTGAAAGCACACGGAAGTGTTTGAATTTGAAAGTCTTTTGAAAGCAGGAGCATTTGAAAGCAGGACCGGTCCGCTGATAGACGCCTGCTTTCAAACGTTTCCGTGTATCTGTGTAAGCGATCAGTGAAGAGCGTCATTTATGTCTATTTACAACATGTTTTTGAAGCGTTGATCATTGTAGCCAATCACAGACAGATCTGATGAGTGCGTGAACACAGTGGCCAATCAGAGGTGTTTATGAATCCGCTCAACAGCGCTCAAAGCATCACATTTTTTTAAATTTCAGTACTGACTTGGTATCGAAGTCGGTACTTTTGACAACACTACCATATATGATGAAGGGTTTGCCCAGGGTTTGACAAATGACAAATAATGTGAATTGATACGCTATACACTTTATACTATACTAGTTATTGCTAACTAAATGCTCAGAAGGAAAAGAAACATTTGATTTGGTTATTCAAACAGTCTTGAAAAAACAAAACAGACTAATTAAATAAATAAATGGAGATAAATAAGCAAGGGGGGAGGGGCAAGATTGAACTTTTTTTCCCTGTGGTGAAAACTCACCAAACTTTGCATTCATGCGAGGTCTGTGGCTAATTGTATTCTCTGTAATTTTAGGATGGATGGGATGTATGGTTGCCTAGCAACTAGTGGATAAATGTGCAATTTTCATAACATCAGACCCACTACACTGTTTGAGCTCAAGACTTAATATTTCACATGAGACTCCCTTATGGGGAACAAATTTGCCTCAAGGACCACCAAGTTCCACCATTAAGATGTTTTTCAGTATTTGACATTTCAGGCAAAACCAATAGCTAAAGACTTTATTAAAGGGTAACACTTTATTTTGATGGTCCACTTTATTCTACTGACTATAAGCAACTTCATGTCAACTTATTCTACTGACCCTACAGTCTACTAATACTCTAATGAGAGTTAGTTGACATGTAGTTGCAAAGTTTCTTATAGTTAGTAGAATATCAAAAGTGGACCTTCGAAATAAAGCTTTACACTTTATACACTGCCTGGCCAATTCACTGTTCACAATTCAATTCACTAGGCAAAGAGTCTATGATCATTATTGCAGTGATTATGTTGTTTCTAGCATGTTACATTATATGTTTGGGAACAGTTCTTTTGACCCTAAATGATGGAGTGTGTAGCTTTTCATTTCTTAAGCAACCGTGTAGGAAGACACATCATGGGCATATTCCAGGATGACAATGTCAAGATTCATCAGGCTCAAACTGTGAAGGAATTATTGGGAGGGAGCATGAAGAATCATTTTCACACATAAATTGGCACCTCTGAGTCCAGACCTTAAATTAATTGAAAGTCTGGTGGGATGTGCTGGAGGAGACTTTACAGAGTGCTCACCTCTTGTATTGTCAATACAAGATCTTGAGCAAAAATTGATGCATCTCTTGATGAAAATACATGTTGTGATGCCCTGATGGTGACAAAGTGTTGAAAGTATAAATCCAAAAGCAACAATTTCCTTTCTAAATTACCTCCTCTTGAAGCTTTCTGATACTTTTTCAATATCCATGTACGGGAGGGCTCTGTTCAGCTTGCTTAAAATGTAACACATTTCATTTGTTTATAAAATTTATTGTCATGGATCTAGATATTGTGTAAGATTGTTAATGCAATTTCACAAAAGGGCACTGTGGGTGTAAAGCAGCCACAAGGGCTCGAATCACAAGGACCTTCTGAATCATGAAATGACAAAGGACAGACTAAATTTGTGTTGCCTTAAACACAGACATGTGAAGGTCACAAGACCGCAAGCCTGCATCATTTGGGTCAAGTCCATTTCGCTTTCATCTACTTTATGATGTCTACTTATCCCCACTGGATTCTATTAATTGCTGCTTTCAGAATTTTAGGTAACACTTTATTTTACAGTGCCGTAGTTACACATTACTACATGTACTTAATATAGTAATAACAGTAAATTATGCATAATTACAAGTAACTAACCCTAAACCAAACCCTAACCCTAACTGTAACTCTATAGTAAGTACATATAGTTAATTAATAGTACTCAGTGTTTAGTTGAGTAATTACAATGTAACTACGGCACTGTAAAATAAGGTGTAACCGAATTTTATAGTTTATTTTTAGTTTAATGAGACATAAAAGTCATACTTATTGCTTATTAAATGACTCATTTATATCGGTATGTAGCCTAAATTCTAAAAGAAATGGGATCCAAAAGATTGAGACCACCAGTGAAAATGCCTTTATCTAATTTAATATATTTTTATTTTAAATTATATTATCATTTCAACAATTTTAATTAAAAAAAAAAAAATTAAATTGAAAAATTAAGAGAATTCCAGGATTTTTCTGTATTTAATACCTTCTGAAACATCTGAAACATTCAAAACAGGCTCATTGTAAAAACATGCCTGTGGTGACATTTCTGCAAAAAAAATGGCACAAAGTGAAATGTCCAGTGAGTGGCGGTTTAAGCACATTCAAATGTATCTAAAACAGAATAATGTGAATCTGGCAACTTTTTGTTATGCAGGTTGTTCAGAAATTAAATGTCTGGTGAGTAGTGCTGAAAGGTTAATGTTCTATCACATTTTAAAATAACAAACCACCTACACTAAACCCTATACTAAACCTAGTCTCGCCCACGAACCATTGGCTGAACGTCTGATGCATGTGGCACACTAAATGGGAAACACTTCAAGAGTGCTCTACAGGATTTCCAGGAGACGTGTGTTCCACCTGGAAACAAAGCCATCGTGATGCCAAACCCCCTTCTGGAAGAAGAAAGCCGTCGTGTTTACAACTGTGACAATGGCACTATTTAAACCTGGTATTAAGATGCATTTTGTTTGATCGGATCACAAGTAGACAAGGGAGACACATTCCCGTTTACACCTGGTGTTTTAATCAGTCTCTTTTGTCCACTTTCAACCACCTCTGTCCTGATTTCTTTGAGGGGTGGGTCTATGGGCAGGTAAATGTATCGGGTTTTTCAGATCTTTCGATCTAATGGACAAAATAAGCTTATGAAATTTACATATGAACAGGACTGGAGATGACTGAAAAACACATGGAGAGCATCAGCTTTCATTTCTGCTCTGAGAGTCGCAAGACCGGCCGAGCGCTGTGAGTGTGTGCTAGAAATCAGGAATAGCGAGAGAACATTGTGCTTGGTACGTTATTCACCTTCAAACCAAACTTGGGTCTTCAGTCGACAAAGTTTAAATCCCATCTGGCTAGTACGCTTCCCATAATGTTTACGCATTAGGTCAGAAGGCGGAGAGTAGGTGGTCTTTTGTGGCTGTTCGAACACATTCGACCACATGAGCGTTTATACTAGTCGAATTTTCGACTACCTCTGGAAGTGCTCGAAAGTGGACAAGCTCAAAACATTTTAGACCCTGTTTACACCTGTATTTAGCACCATCCACTTGTAATCTGATCGACCAAAACTCATCTTAATACCAGGTGTAAACAGGGTCAGTGAGCGCTTATCAGGATCAACTAAAAGATGGATGTGAAGTTTGCGGCATAGACTCTTTAAAATACATCCAAGAGCTTTACTCGCCGGTCTGTTATAGCAGGGACATTGACTTTACATTTTCATGCCCCCAAACATGTCAGACAACCTCTTGGGCAGTCCTTGGCCATTGAAAGCTGCTATGGAGCCCAGACCTTCTGCCGTCAGTCTGAAGATCTTGCGGCGCAAGACTACCCTAAACCTAACCGACAGTGTATGTAAGTAAGAGATAAAAAAAAAACGCATTTGCTGAAGTAACCATGCCATATTAGCTTCCTTCTATGAGACTTTGATCTCTTTTATCGAGTGGCATGGCTTAAGTTTCACGGGACTCGTACCTGAGTGTTCAGTTTGTTCAATGCTGTACCAAGTGAGTTACCGAGCAAATTTACTTCTTTGGAAAAGGCATATGGAGCTGGTTATGTGATTCAAACTTCAAAATGTATTCATTTACAAATCATGCACTATGATAAAAGTGTTTTGAGGTCATAACATAGTATTGTGCAAGGAACCGCTAGAAAATAAGTCTTTATAAATCAATAATCTGCCCCTTTACTCATAATTTATGTGAAAAGGAATAAAAGTCGTTGGCATTTTACTTCCTCTAGTGTTTATTTCAGCTGGAAACTGCAGTGAATTGCATTTATAGCTACGTTGTAAACTGGGCTTGACATTAACACCCGCCAACCCTATGCGGGTGGATTTCAACAGTGGCGTGTAATGCAGTCACTCCTACTAGCCACTTTGGCAGGTTGAATTTTATATATAATATAATATATAATATATATATAATATATATTATATATAATGTAGTTGACACACAAACCCTCCTCCCCTCACTCACTCATTTCATTTGCTCCGGATGAATATTGTTGGTGTTACAGGGCTGGAATTTCGGCGTGGGATTGCATGTATTGCGCATAATTTTATTTATTCCCACAGATTTTATGCTCAACCCCAAAGTATGTGAGAATAAAACCGCCTCTCAGTACTAAATTGAGTTCTTTTTCACTGCTTATCTTGCTTAAACACAAAATAATGTCAAAATGCAGGTCTTGGTGAGTATTCATGAAAACACAGTCAGTTAGGTTTCAAGTAAACAGTATAATGAATCAGTGCGTCAGGTCTTAAAGTGACAGCAGCCATATATACCTGCTGCCAAATTATGAGATAATATTAGAAATATCTATATGTCAAAATTGTGGCCAGTAAAAATGCTGAGTGGCTAGTAACATTGGAAAACCGCTAGCAACAGTGGCTGGTGAGCAAAAAAGTTAATGTCACGCCATGGTTGTAAATGTAGACAAAGGCACGTTTTCCCAAAATAAATATTTCTTATTTGTTCAAAATCCTAAAGCTTTCAGGTTTAAATGATGTTTTGAATATCAGATTTTCTATGTGGTCTCAGATTTTTGGACACCACTGCATCTATGCTGCACTAAATCCTCAGAGAAACATTACTGTTTGCCAACTTGCAGGCGGAATACAGCATCCATTGTCATTCTCCTGACTTGGGTAATCACAAATGTCCATGGGATGGTCTGCCCATTTCTTTTTCTACCGGGTGCTTATATTGTCATTTTAATCAAGAGAGTGAAGGTCAGAAACTTCAGCACATCTGCCCTGAATTTCAATATCTGTCTGCTGTTGATTGGGGTTAAAAATAGAAGCCATTACGCACACCTGACACAGGGGGAAATTGAATTCTGTCACTAACTCTCCACAGCCAACGTGGTTGAACCTTGATGGATCCAGTCTGTTGCCATGATGCCACCAAGAGTGTTCTGGAGTGTTCTGCAGTTTTTTGTCACTGAAAACCCATGACAATTCAATCTGGTTTAAACCGAGGAGGTCGTAAAAGCTGCGTTAAAAAACCCTGTTGCTCTTGAAACTGGGAAATAACAGTCACTGAGAGAGCCTTAGAGATGTACACGACAAATGGCGGAGCATCTGTCTACAGCCGTGTGCATGTAAACAGTTGCTAACAGTCTCTAATTACTGATGTTGGTGTGTGAGAGTGAGTAATTCATTAAAGAGTCTCTAAGAGCACTGTTTCCTTCACAGTTCATTTCATCTAAAGTTGACTGAAACACTGCATGGGCTGACATCCTTGTCTTTAAACTTTTTGAAATTACTATTTTATTTTATTTTAAGCACTGCTCATTTGAAAATGAAAAAAGAAAATACAATAAAATTAGGGCGTAACCTTAAAAACGTTGCACGTTTAATAAGGAATTAATACTTTTATTCAGCAAGTACATTAAATTGGGGCAGTAAATACATTTATGATGTTAAAATAGAATTCTATTAGTAAATGCTGTTCTTTTGAACTTTCTATTTATCAAAGAATCCTGAAACAAAAGTATCAGTTTCCACACAAATATTAAGCAGCACAACTGTTTCCAACATTGATAATAATAAGAAATGTTTCTTGAGCACCAAATCAACATATTAGAATGATTTCTGGAGGATCGTGTGACAATGAAGACTGAAGTAAAGGCTGTAAAATTGTAATAATATTTTACAACATTACTGTTTTTGCTGTATTTTTAATCAAATAAATGCAGCCTTGGTGATCATTCTTTCAAAAAAATCTTACCGACCCCAAACGTTTGAACAGTAGAGTACATGGTAATAGAATGCAATTTTCTATAAATTTTTTTTCCAGCTGAATAATAAAACATTGACAACCAATCAGAATCCATCCTGCTTTAAAGAGCTTGAGCATTTAAAGTGGCAGATGACATAACTGTAGTGCGCACTTATAATAAAACAGAACGACATCGTCCGTTGATGTGCACATTATTATAGTTATTTTTATAGTTATCATTCTTGGTGTGAACGGGCCTTTAGAGTTGCAGATTTATCAGTCATTAAATTATACAATGATTCAGATCATAGGAGGAGCTGCGGAGAGAGAACATAAAAATGTACCTTTGCTTGTGACTGAGCTCCAGGATCCTCTGCACATCCTTCTTGGGCACGGCATCATCATTCTTAAGAGACTGTGGAGAAAGAACAGAAAGGTTGTGATGTATGCTTTATGATATTGTATATTTGTTTGTGAGTGTTTGAGCTGTTTATTTTTGGATTTGACATGGCAGATGACGCTGACACTGTCAGATTTGTTCATCTGTAAAGATATGACAACCTTCTATATGCAGATTTGTTTTTTTCAGTAAGCCCGGAAAGCCCAGTAAACAGAGCTTTACCAAATTAAGCAATGGTGTTTTGGTGGGGCAGTTCCAAAGCATCTGTTTCCCTCCTCAGAGAAACATCAGCGAGATCAGAGGGAGGAAATCTGACTAATTCTCATTATAGCCTCATTTCCATTTTCTTCAATCAGCATACACCATGAATAATGGAATGCAAAACCTTGAAGAAAAAAAAAAAAAAAAAAAAAAAGATATTGAACCTTTCTCATTCAGATAATTTTTAAAATTGTATATTGAAGAATTTTGATGTTTATGAGCGTTAATTTTTTTCTTTCATTAAAATATGTTCATTTTTTTTCCACTGACAAAGAAGTCGTGTTGGTTGTGTTAACACTATTAATTACATATTATACATATATTAAATATTATTAAATGTACAAATGTCACAAGGAAAGAGACATGAACAATTCATATTTTTAGAATATTTTTTTTCACTGTACTATAGGAAGATTTTTATTTTTTATTTTATACTGTTAAAAAAGCAAGAAAAGGTCTAATAGGTCTAACTAGGTCTAAACAACTACATTCTAGCCTAAAAAAAACTCCTAAAATTACATTCAGTGGCACAATAACAGCATTAATTGTAAAATTATAGTGGGTTTACTCCTCCGCCATTGATGTTCGCTGTGAGAAATGCTGCCAGTATAGATCTGACAGAAACAAGCGGAGTGATACAAATTGTGAAACGGTTTTCATGGGATATTAGTAGAATGTCACATGGCTGGAAAAGGCTCTCAGCCAATCAGATTTGAGAACCATTGCTAGATATTGTTAGAAACTGTAATGCAAACCGACAAGAGATATGTTATTATTAAAGTTAAAATGCATTATAATATTTGCAGATTCATTATTACATCTGAAACTGGTTGTTTGTCATGTGTTTTAGGTGTAACGATGTATTATACAATAATGCATTATAAGCTGTATTACAAGGCATAATTAAAGTGTTTATATAATTACAGTGTTTTGAAATCGGCCATCACTATATAAGTCATTTTTTTTTTTTTTTTTTTTTTTTTTTTTGGAGCACCAAAAATATTCTCGTCGCTTTATAATATTAATATTGAACCACTGTACTCACATGAACTGATTTAAATATGTTTTTAGTACATTAATGGATCTTGAGAGAGGAAATGTCATTGCTGGCTATGCAGGCCTCACTGAGCCATCAGATTCAACAAAAATATCTTAATTTGTGTTCTGAAGATGAACGAAGGTCTTACGGGTGTGGAACGACATGAGGGTGAGTAATAAATGACATTATTTCCATTTTTGGGTGAACTAACCCTTTAAGTTATGAAAAAAATGGAACTGGTGTCGTGTCAGTTCCGTTTTTTCTGTAAGTTGAATAGGGAAGGCGTAGGACGTAGCGTAAGCTGTTTGAACTGCGAGAGTTTTACACTTTCTTCATAAGTTGAATGCGGAAGGCGGTCTGGTGGAAGCTAGATATTTGACTTCATAACTTGTTAAATATGGATATTTTTCTTACACAAATGCATCGCTTTGCTTCAGAAGGCCTTTATTTACCACCCAGAGCCGTGTGGAATATGTTTATGATGGATGGATGTGGATGGAGGTGCTTTCTTCAGCTCATACTTGTTGATCCTCGCTCACTGCCATTATAAAGCTTGGATGCGTCAGGATATTTATTAATATATCTCCGATTGTGTTCATCAGAAATAAGATACATATACACCAAGGATGGCTTGAGGGTGAGTAAAGCTTGGGGTAATTTTCATTTGAAAGTGAACTAATCCTTTAACGCCCCCCAAAAGATGCAATCATTGATAAAGCCAACTGAAATCTTCTAGACACATAATAACAATATATAATTTGTCAGGTCCAACACTGATCATGGAGCAGCATTTAAAACAACAGCACTTCAATTGACTTCAGGACATTCTTTGGCATAAAACATATTGGTCATCACTAAAGCTCTGTCGCCCCACTCGGACTCCTTTGTGTTTCCAGAGACTAACAGCAGCAAAGCTTTGTCAGGGGAAGACCATCTGTGCAGCTGTTGAGTTGTATTGAGATTGGCATTGCAGTGTCTACTCAGGCCAAGCTGGCAGGAATGTGCCGGCACAAACACACAAACCTCTGCCAAGACTACAGGCTCCATCAGGCGAAGTTTAATGATGATGAGCAGCACTCTGGGGAGCTCTCATTATAAAAATAAACAGTATGGACAGTAAATCTGCTCAACAAAAAGGTTAATTGGTCACATATACATAATTGATCACGCTAAAGAGGTCATAGTTGATCATGGTTTTACAAATCCACTGGAGATCTCGGACTTAAACTCAGGGGATCTTGCAGCTCGGCGCGGGGCCAGGGATTCTCCGGCTGCTGTCCAGCAGTCGGGCCCCTGAGGTTCTGCTACTCTTGCATACCCAACTAGAAACACCACATAACGTCCTAACAGACCCATTAAACGTATACTCGCCCATTACTATGCGTTCACATGCAGGAATCGCAGGAGTGAACCATTGAATTTCAATGAACTGATCATACAGAAACACAACTGTATCAAAATCATGATAACCCATTTCAGTGATAGATATATTTCTCAATATAAAAAAGCTCTTTCAAACTATTTCTGTCAGTTTTATTTACGCCGTTATTGTCCTTATCCTTTAACGCTCCAAGCACTTCAGCAGAACAATAAATCGCTCTATGAATTAGATTGAATGCGTTTGGAGCGTATGGTTTTTCTCAGGCACCGGTGCCTGGTTGACTGCCATTGGACAAGGCAATCAAGTATTTGATTGACTGGCTCAGATGCCTGGAATAATGCATTCTCTTTGTGGCTAATCGGTCTCCATATGCGCTTGCCAGGTTTACTAATGCAGCTTTATAGCTGCTTGGTGGCTATTGGTTGTATTTTAAATATTACTATGTGTTTTGCATATTGGTTTAGTGCTTTCTTCTGTCCCGTTCACAGTACAAAATCCAACAGATAATTATGCTCAAGGATTTTGGAGTTCGCTCATGCAATAGCATGTAATAGGGCGCTTTCATTTGCAATTGTTAGTTCAGCCAGCAAGTTTACCCATCTTCTTGGGCTAACAAACATTGCAACATATAAGAAACAAGCCTTATTTGTAGGCTGTGAATATTTGATAGCAACTGCTCAGTGTGGTTCATGCTTAAAGGGACAGTACACCTAAAAATGAAAATTCTGTCCCAATTCACCCTCATGTCGTTCCAAACATGTATGACTTTCTTTCTTCTGCGGAATACAAAAGAGGATATTTTGAATAATGTTGTTACTAAACTTCCACTACATGGACATCATCTTTTGTGATCCACAGAAGTCATACAGGTTTAGAATGACATTAAGGGTGAATAAATGAGGACAGAAATTTCATTTTTGGGTCAACTGTGTCTTTAAAATTGAGGCTGAGATCAATCTTTTCTGAGACACAAATACTACAAACCACACAAAGTCATAAAAACACATATTTCATTAAATTAAGATATTTTTGATGAAATCCAAGAGTTTTTTTTATCCCCGATTGACAGCAATTTAACCACCACTTTCAAGGTCCAGAAAGGTACTAAAGACATCATTAAAATAGTCCATGTGACTGCAGTGGTTCAAATTTAATTTTATAAAGCAATAGGGGCTTTCGCACCGAATAGTTCTAGGAACTCAGTTATAGAAACTAGCTACTAGGATAGTTCCCCGAGAACTAATTTCTCCATCTGGCCATTTTCCTGGTTGTATTCGCACCGGGAATAGGAACTCTGAAGCGGCCGACAGCGGTGTCTTTAAGCGCAGCATTTACAAACGTTAAAATCTGGTCCTGTGATCGGAGCTGTGTTTGTTGTGTGTCGTGGGTAACGGAGATGAAATGTAAACGCATAATTTACGAGACCGAAAGAGCAAAAAGTGGGGCTAAGAGACGAAATCTACTATGACAACTTTCAGTATTACATATCATCGAGGCGGAGAAACGACCTCAACCCTGCAGACAGCAGATAAATGCCGTTATCACTGTTTTCCATGTTTGTGAATTAAATATATTTACACAGCTTTTTAAAAATGCTGTGTGCCGGTGTTTGACATGAGTTTGACCAATCAATGTACACTTATGTCACTGATAGTTCATATAGTGCTGGTTTAGACCCTACTCTGAAGTAGGAGCTAATTTAGTTCCCCTAAAAGGAGTTCCTAGAACTAAAATCGTTGCTGCGGTGCGAACTCAGCAAAATCTGGGTACTTCGGCCAATAGTTCTAGGAACTATGAAAAGGTTGCTCTGTCCAGCAGTCGGGCCCCAGAGAAAAGGTTCCTCTGGTACCTTTCTGGGCCTTGACAGTGGTAATTTAATTGCTGTCTATGAAGGAATCAGAGAGCTCTCAGATTTCATCAAAAAAATCTAAATTTGTGTTCTGAAGATGAACGAAGGTCTTACAGGTTTGGAACAACACAAGGATGAGTAATTAATGACAGAATTTCATTTTTGGGTGAACTAACCCTTTAAATAGTGTAACAAAGATGCACTAATATGGATTATTTAAATTTTCAAATCACTTTAACTTTCCCACCATCACATGAACAGCGCTGCAGAGGCAGGAGAGGGTTTTACCTGCAGGTTCCCCTTGATGCTGTCCAGCTCCTTTGATGTTTTGGAGAGTTGTCGTAAAATTCCTGTCCTTTCTGTGAAAACCTCCTTCAGCTTCTTCTCCAGCCCCTCATAGCTACAGGAAAAGAAAAGAAATAGAAAGATGACTTCTTTAAATCTACGGCATGCCTGGCAAATTCATTCTGCACGGCAGGTTACAGCAGCCTGGAGGATTTCAAGCCATTGTGAGTGGATGATGAACTCAAGAAAACATCCAATAGTTCATCACGAAAATCCTGAAAAAGAACTCGTGGCCTCGCCTCAAAGTCACATCAGGGTCTGTTTCAGGATTTCTTGATGTCTAAGGCAGCAGACAGAGAAAAATATAAAAATATTTTGTTTCAAAAGCCATACGGTAACACTTTATAACATACATATTTTATGTATGTTAAAATATCAAGCCTTGATCCCATTGACTGCAACTGCTAAGCTACAAAACATCTGGCCTCACCCACATAAACACACACATATACATATTTATCAGGATTTCAACATTTTGCCAACCCAAAAAGACAGACACAGCTGTGCATAGCACAAAAAAAGATATATAATGTGCCGTGATTTTCTTTTGTCATCGTCCCAAATATAAATCATAAATAAGTTATGTAGAGTACAGTCAAACGCTTTCAACAAAGGGCTCTTTGCCAAAGCATCCTGTGCTTCTCATAGCTGAACTTTTATGTCAGGGAAACCAAAGCACAGTCATACTAATCTCCATGATAGGAAAGCAACACCTGTGAAATAAATAAATCATGCTGGAAGGCATCATGCCTATAAAACTCCCACAGTGTGATGTCTGTGAAACTGATCAAGGGTGTGGGCTGGAAGAGACAGATAGAGATAGAAAAAATACCATTCTCTCTACTAGATTTCAGTTGGAGCTGGGGCAGACCATCTAGGGCAGACCTGTGAGAGGTCAATAATAGAGTCTGGCTCAAACAAGGGGTCAATGTTTGGCTGGTTAGTGTGACCCAGTTAGCCCCTGCTGGTAAATGGTGCAAGTACAATATCTGCCAGCAAGAAGCATCTTCTTTCTCTTCATTGACAAACATTCAACCAAAGCTGTGTACGGTATAGTACTGTATTTAGCTGTGCACATCATTATTTTAAAATGAATGTGCCCTTGTAATCTCTAATCAAAATAACTCTTGTAGCAACATCTCTTCTCTCCTCTAATGACATGTTTACTGGCGTGAGGGTGGGACAACCTGTCACTCACATTAGATCAACCAATAGCAAACCATTCAACGATCCAATCAATTCCACACGGACAAAATCAAGTCCTTCCCTACATTTTTTCTTTTTGAAGAAGCCGTTTCACTTCAGTTACATGCTGACTTTCAGTGGTGGACAGTAACTAATTATTCTCACTTTGTTACTGAACTTGAAGGGTTAGCTCACCAAAAAATGAAAATTATCCAATGATTTATTCACCCTCAAGCCATCCTAAGTGTATATGACTATTTTCTTTCAGTCGAACACAATCAGAGATATATTTAAAAATATGCTGGCTCTTCCAAGCTTTATAATGGTAGTGAATGGGGGCATGATTTTGAAGCTCAAAAAAAATGCATCCATCCATCATAAAAATAATCCATACGGCTCCAAGGGGTTAATAAAAGCCTTCTGAAGCGAAGCGATGGGTTTTTGTAAGAAAAATATACATAAAAATATTATAATATACATTCCAAAGCATAATATCCTACTTTTTACTCCACTACATTTCATAAAAACATGTCGTTCCCAGTTATTTTGAACTGAAGAAATTGTCACCCCTTCTGAGACATGATATCGATGTCCAATTCATTAATAAGCTAATTCTTTTCAATTGATCTTTTAAATTGGTGCAAATCACACTGAACTATTAATTCATGAACTGGATTGATCTGATTGCATCTGTTCTCGAGTCAACAACTCACTGATTCAAATGATCCGGTCAGAGCGAGTCTCTAGTTCACAATTCACTGAATTCACAAGTCTGACTCAAAATGACCCAAGAATGGGAGACCCTTGAAGCTTGAGTGCATGTGAACCTGATGGCACAAAGTGTACTTATCGCTAGGACAATACTTTCTCAATACTAGGTCACTTTTCTCAAAACTCTTCACACAGTTCTTCGAACAAACTTTCAGCTTGGCACACAAGTTAAATTTAGAATTTTCCATTCAAAATGCACTAAAATTACCAAAACACTTCATGTGTCTCAAATCTACTCATTCTTACATAACACTAGCAAAAGATGTGACCCAACAAACATACTTTGGCACTCATAACATGTAATAAAACATGTTTACATTACAGTAAAAGATGATTCCTAAGTTGTCCCCTTTTATAAATGCTAATGAAATTGAAAGACTAACACCCATGTAGGTGTTCAGCTACATCTAAATGTTTTGATAGCATTTCATTTTTTTAGAGTCAAAATATGGTGTTACTGTAGAAATGTCTTACTCAGTTTTGTATTATGTTTGGTTTTGAACTTAAGAGTATGTAAACGTGCAAATTGGCCTGTAGGTAAGCGAGAAAAGAATTCATGTAATTTGAAAGATGAAGGGCCCTATCATACACCCGGCGCAATGTGATGCCAGGTGCGACGCATGTGTTTTTTGCTAGTTTCAGCCCGACGCACGTCCCGTGCCACATTGTCTAAATAGCAAATGCATTTGCACCCGTTTGTGCGCCCATGGACATGCTGGTCTGAAAACGAGGTCTGCTCAGGTGCATTGTTGGCGTGTTGCTATTTTGAGGCAACTGAAAACGACTGTCACTGACCAACAAAAAACTAACGCGCTTTTTAATATGCGCCTATATGCGGGTGCACAACACGCGTACATTCTGCTTGTTACACACACAGGGACGCGCAGCAGCACACAAACATGCCAAATATTAAAAATAAAATGATTACAATGTGAAAGATTATTATTGTGTACATAAAGATAAAAATGCTTTGGTGGAATCCGGCTCGTCCCATAGATGGTCTGCTCGTGTGCTTTAACCTTGCGCATGAGCAGATCCGTTTCCTTGCTAGAGAATCCATCATGGCGCGAGCGCAACTAGCTTTTAAAGGGAATGGGAGATGACACTGATTGGTTTATTGCACGTTACGCCCAAAACACACCCATTACTCATTAAGAGAATAGGGGAAACCCTTTTAGACCATGCGCCGACCATTTTTCCCATCCTTAAACTAGCAAAAGTGGATTCGGACACGCCCTAAGTGCACTTGCGCCGTGCGCTTTAGACCATGAGCTTAGATCGTTAAAACAGGGCCATTGAATGCATTTTGTGCCAAAGCAGTGATAAATGATGCACATAAGCTATGTTTCCATCCAAAGTTGCAAATTTAACTTTAGCGCGAAACTGGAATAATGTATAAAACATTTGCGAACAAAGCAGCGTTTCCATCCCATGTGTTCAAGAGAACAAATTCGTCACTTTCTGGGAAAGTGCAAAATATCTGTAATAAAAATTGAAGTTGCTGCAATCGGGGGAGCAACTGTGGCTCTTTGTCTTTTGTATGCGCGTTTTTAGAATGTATGTGCATCTTGGCATTTCCATCCAGAGGTTTTTTTATGCAATATCCCAAAATGTGCATAAAAATAGGTGAATGGAAACATGGCTATTGACTGCAGTTGTGTTCACTGTGTGGTGAGTTCTGAAAAACTGTGTGTTAAGAAACATTCATGAAATTGTACTCTATTTTTTTTCGATAATATTATATTAAGCAATATTACATTCATTTTTTTAAATATATTTTTAAGATTTGATGTACACTATAAGTACACATTTAGTCAATTAAGAGCACTTCATTTTCACAAGGGTAAATTCACTAGAAGCATTTAAAAGGGGCAAAGAAGACTCCCTGTGTCAGCCAAGCAGCTGCCATTAGATGATCGGAAATGCTAAGGGATAACTTTCTCCCGATATTATCGACCTCCTTTGGCTCAAGATACGAACAGCTTCATCGACACAACAGTACAGATAACCACAGAGTCTGGATTATGAGGAATAAATTGGTCATTACTATCACAGGTTGATAATTATGCTGTGACCTCTTTCGACACAGCTGTTTTGGCAGGCTCTCATACGAGAGAGACCACAGAAAGTGTTCTAATGAGAATCAGCCTGTCAGACAAACAGGCTTATAATCGCACGCCGCACTCCACAACTCCTCATTGCCAACGATCGCATAATTCTGATTAAAGCCACACCATGTGAAGGCTGACGATAAACCACAATCCTTCTTCAAGAAAAGGTGGCTAGCTGTAAGGATCTGCCAGAAACAATCTGCACACATGAATGGTGATGCTGTCTGAAAAACTGATTGTTCAGGATGAAGGGAGCTTTGAATAACAGCACACGACAGCCAGAGAAACAAGCAGACGCACACGCAGCCTCATTAGACCGAACCTCCCTACCCACCCAGTATGTTTCTGTGCTCGACTTTGAATTATATGAATCTGATCGTCCTCCGTAATGAAGAAGTGCTGAGCCCTGGTCATTAAAGTGGAAAGTGCTGAGTTTCACAAGTCCTGCTGCTACAGCTCAGTATGGATGTATAGGCCTTTGCTGAGGTAAAGATCAGATGGAGTGTGACTGGGCTTTAGCCAACAAGTCAGGACCCATCGCTCCTCATCTTCCATTAGCTACCGTTGGACTGAACGTTTCCTGTAAAGCTAATGGCTTTACAGTGCAATTTTATATGCTTTCAGAGTGATATAATAAAGAAATCGTAGCACCCTGAATATTAGAGGGACTGATAAGGCAATATATATATATATATATATATATATATATATATATATATATATATATATATATATATATATATATATATATATATATATATATATATATATATATTGACATCTTCACCCTTTATTTAAATGTTTTATTTGTGATAACACAATGAAACATGCCAAATTGTGCAGACAGAATTTTTTCCCAGGCTGTCATACAAATAAATTATGAAAACATGCAAAAACAAGAGAGAACCAATGAAATATTAATAACCGTTTATGTTGTAGTTAATGTATGCTTCTTCCTGTGAGCATTTTTTTGCATAGTAAAATAAAGCCTATAGCTATAGTTTTGCTAAACAATTTTGTCAGATAAATACCTTAACCAAGTTTAGTGTTTTGTTCTTCCTTCATATTTCAAAATATTTTAACCATATTTTGATGGTTTAATCAAACTTGTATAGGTCATTAAAAACAAATCCCCAAACCGATCCCCTTTGGACATCTCTTTTGGCCACTACTTTTTTGTTTTATATGAATCAGTTCAAAAACGTAACAAATTAAAATGCACCTACTGTTGCATTTAAAATTTGTAATCATAAATATATTCTTACATTCAATCCTAAATTAATACAGTATAAGCATGAGCATATAACTGTAGACATGGGAAGATAGGGAAAAAACATTAGTGTAGCCTCAGGAAGTGACAGGACTGATACAGTTTTTTATGTTAAACAATCCATATTATTCACAGAAAGTAAGACTAGTCCTATTTTTTATATATGATATAAAACTAGACTAAGACTAGCTGTCACACATGTAACTATTTTTTGAAGTCAATTTCAAAAATAGTGTATGCACATATAGTTATGGAAGCTTGTTTCCGCCACTTAATAAAAAATAAAAAAGGTGCAAAATTGTTTTCTTACAATTGCGATATGTTTAAACTCATAATTGCGAGTTATAAAGTCATAATTGCAAGTTATAAAGTCAAAATTGTGAGATATAAAGTCAGAATTGCGAGATATAAAGTCAGAATTGCGAGTTATAAAGTCAGAATTGCGTGATATGAAGTCAGAATTTCGAGATATAAAGTCAGAATTGCGAGTTATAAAGTTAGAATTGCAAGATATAAAGTCAGAATTGTGAGATAAAAACAAGAAAAAAGTCTTGTACAAAAGACTTTATAACACAATTTTGACTTTTTTCTTCTTGCAGTTACGAGTTTTTATCTCCCAATTCTGATTTTATAATATGCAATTCGTACTTTATATCATGAAATTCTGATTTTATAACACACAATTGCAAGAAAAAAAAAAAAAGTCAGAATTGTGAGATAAAAAGTCTCAATTACCTTTTTTATTTTTTATTTACTGGCGGAAACAAGCTTCCATATATAGTACCTTACCTAAAGTTTATTTACAGTTTTTACTTACACATACAATAGAGAATAAATAACTTCTGTACTGCATTTTTAAATACTTCAGTTGAAAAGCTGCGCTCAAACAGAGACGAATGCATCCTGCAGCTGCTGAGCATTACGACCAAACATCTGCCACTAAACATCCTGTTCGGCTGTGTGGGATTTAATGTCCTCTATATATTTTCTGCATGCTTTGAAAATCTTGGTTATGTCAATTTTGCATTAAATATGAATGAGAACAAAAAGGAGGAGAAAAGAGAGATAAAAAGGGAAGCACTAAATGAAAAATTGCAGGGGAAAGTCGCATTACTCCTTTTAAACGAGCTGCAGTGCTGGGATGTCAGAGTATCTTTTGTATTCATACCATTTACTTGAATATCAAATCCTTATGCGCTGTCATTCTTTGAGCCAGATAAATGTGACAGCAAGCAATTGGCAGGAATCACTGTGGCCATAGACTAATACTGTAAAGGTAGAGTAATAATGGAAATAAAAATTGCGATTGGAACTGCCCATCTAATTTCCACACTTCCTAGCCTATTCATCTGCATGAAACCCTTCCACAGTTGCAGAATGCAAATAAATATGCAACAGCTCATACAAAATCATGCACAAAGAATATGTCACCGGGAGGAAATAAACAGAAAAAGGCACTTCAGCCCTGTTTAAATGCTTTTCATGAACACAATACAGTTTATATTAGTCCACTGAATGACCAGGACAATAGCGTGCAATGCCAAATGCAACAAAAACCAATTCACATGTAAAGCACAAGAACTATATTTGAGTAGAAACACATGAACTGAGTTTGATAAGTTTAGACTGCACTGAAAGAGAAGCAACATGCCAGAAAGCTTTGAAATACATGGTTGCCCAAAATCATTTGTGCGGTTGGAGCTAAAATTAGGGCATACTGTGCACATATAATCTGTTTCTATGAGACTGAGTTTAAAGGGGGCGTGAAATTTCCAATTCATGTTTTCATGTTGTTTCCCATTTGCAGTTGCAATGAAATGCTCATCTACAATTCTACTACACAATAAGCATGCTAACATCTGGAAACAACCTGAGGCCAGTGAGCTCTTTTCTGCCTCTGTTTCAGTATTCAGATCACCGTCGTTCTGCTTTGCTGGAAATGACTTGAGTTTGAGCTTTAGAGTTGACTCATAATTGCCAGATATCTCATTAATAATTTGTCCCAGGCGTAATCTTGAAATTGAAATATAATCCATAATGCATTATTGAGCATTTCATTCAGGCATGCAGACGTGACTAGATATGTAGCAGCCATAGCGTGCATGTCCTATTAAATCCTGTTTAAAATAACAAATTAATTGAGGTATTTCCGGAAGGTACCGGGGTTGTTTGCCATAGATATGTTTTGACTCAATTTCCAACTCTAGACATGTGATATGATTCTCTCCAGCTGCTCTCTTGTCTGGTAGGATGTTAAGCTGTGTAATAATGCCCAGCTGGAGGTGTCTAGAGCCCCCAGTATTACAGCCAGACTGGTAGTGTTGTCACAAGATCTGGAAGATTTTTTTTTTTAGGCCAATTTAATACCTGGAATACATTTTGTACCTCTCTGCACATTGCTAAATATACAGCAGAACACATGCAGTGAGTCAGTAAGCTGGTGTATCCTAATGCAATAAATTATGCCCTTGACAAGCACTCTGTGACTATATTTTACTTTGTCTAACACTGGTTATTTTTGTTTGCCTCGTAGGATTAGGGTGGACATATACATGTTGATGATAAAGAGTCTGATAACACAGTGTGCTTCAATGAGTTTGGAAAGGCTGCACTTAAAATACAAATGCGTCATTAAACTTACAGCTAGAATCAAAGATGAAATAAAGCCTATTATTGTGGTACACAACAACAGTCATTGGAATTGTCAGTTTGTGAGCAATTAAGCCATAATCACATGAGCAGGAGTGCTGTGGCTCCAAATATATACAACTGTAATCAGCAATTTGAATACTGTTGTATATATACACCAGTTTAACAAGCAAGAAGTTAATATTAAGTACATTACTAGGGCTGCCCTCGACTAAAGATTTTTCTAGTCGATTGGTAGTTGTTCATTTAAGTGTTTAGTCGACTAATCGCACGTTTATTTTATATATAGTGCCTAATCAGTGCTCAAACGCACACATAAAGCTTGCAGCAGAACACCGGCAAAAGTTATGATTATGAATGTGGTGTGAAAAAACAGAAGGAGAACATTTTAATAATTTATTGATAAACTAGTGTTTTGTGTGTTTTCAGCTGCAGAGATTTCGGCTGAGAGTTATCTCAAAGTTATATCCGTAGTAGTTGATGTGCCTATATGCACGTTTCATATGGATTACATAATCTGAGAATATTTGTTTTAGATTTTAATCAGTTAATTTAAAAGTAGACATTTCAAGCTTTCCGTAGATATATTTCTCATGTCTGTGAGGCAAGTATATGCTGAGGTTCAGTTCATTTTTGTGACACGCTCAGAAAGCGCATCCTGATCATTTTCATTATTTTACAAAAGCACGACGTTTTGTTGTTATTGTGAGTTTACAAAAGCAAAGTTCAGTTTCGAATGTTGGATTATTCTTATCTGTATGACCAAATATGTTGCAGTATTTTAAGTTAAATGCAAGTGACCGATTGCACTGGCGCCTCCACGTCATGCAGTAAGCAAACTCCCAAATAATAGCGCACATTTATGTAGTTTAACGTTAGAGGACTTGTAAAGTTGCTACTACTTACATAGTGAGAAGCCATATTTGAGGTCGATAAATGATAGGTGTATGTTTAGATATAGATCTGAATGTTTGGATGTTAACGATCTGTCCATCACAGACTGAGTGATTTCGTCATTTCCGGTAGAGTTTTTTTTTTTTTTTCGAGACTGTCCTCCTCCAAAAAATGGCCCTATAGGTCGTTTTTTCAAGCACCTTAATATGACCTATATTTACGTTTTAAAGTCATGTGCCCTCTAGCTGGCGTAAAAAGAATGACAGTGTCGTGTTACGTCTGTCGTCATGAAATGACACATGACCGTCATTATCAATCAAAATACGTGTTCATTTAAATGCAATGTGTGGACTTTTTACACGGTCCCTTACCCGCCATTTGTCCTATTTCCATTTAGCAAAACTACTTTTTTTTAATTAATGACTACACCTACCCCAACCCTAAAACTACCATTAGTGATTTATAGTGCATATACACTTTATGAGCACATGCGTTCCCTGGGATCGAACACACGATCGCATGATTGCATATTGTTGTATATTGCAATGCTCTACCAACTGAGCTAGGCAAAACCTGAAATATGACGTAGATAAAAGGGTATAATGCAATAAATTGAAAGTGTCGATAGGGGCGCAACTTTAGTAAACGCTCGTATGGGTCATATTTCAGGGAAGTGACAAACGACCTATATGGGCGTATTGGTTGGAGGACATGTTTTTTTTTCTGCAACTAACTGACTAATATCAATTTTGGTTGACTAAGTCTCTTCACGTTGATTAACGGTTAGTCGACTATTAGGGGGCAGCCCTATAAATTACACAACATTGCTTGTTACTTTGTCTGTTTTTGCTCTGCCAATGACTGTTCCAAAGGAAGTAGAATGCTGCATGTCTCTGAGCCACACCACACACAGTTGTTGTTTACTTCCTGAATGAATAACTGAGTGAACGATTCAATGACTTACTCATAAAGACAGCCCCTGTGTCCAAATATGCCTATTCCCTTACTATAAAGTAAGAGAAAAACAATATAAGTGAAAAGAGTAGTATGTCCAAATTCATAGAATTCATAAAACAGAAGGCGAAAAGTAATTTGGATAACCTGCTACTTCCAGATAATTCTGAGATTCTGAAGTGATGGACACTTTATGTATGCGATTTCTGATGGATCTAGTCACTTGTTTTGTTCCTTAATGATGAATGAATAGGTTAAGTAAATGATTCAATGAATCACTGAATTCGTTCCTGGATGAACTGTTTTTAAAGAAGTCTTTTGAGTAAAAGACTGTTGGCTCCTACAGAAACATTGATTTATTGTAATATGCAGAAAGAGTCAGTGAAAAATTCCACCAATGAAGGCCCATTCACACCAAGAACGATAACTATAATGATAACTATATTAGCATCCACACAAACACACAATAACATTCTGCTTATTATAAGCGTGCGCTGCAGTTTAAAAGCTTCAGCTCTTTAAAGCAGGGTGGATTCTGATTGTTCTCAATGTTTTTATCATTCATCAGCTGGGGAAAAAAAAAAATCATTCTAAAAATAAGCCAATATAGTTCCTCTGTGTTGTTATCAATGTTGACTTTCCTATTCTTATAGGATTAGAATGATTATTAAAATGTTTCAGTTATCGTTCTTGGTGTAAACAGGCTTAATGCAAAGACTTTGTATTGAAATACAAAAAGCACATTAATAATGTAAAATATTAGCTTTTATGCTATAAGTAATCTTGCTTAGTAGCTTAGTTTAATCACAGACCTGTTCACCCATGCAGTATTTTTGTGTTTTGCGTGTATTAACAGATTCTAAATAATCTTATCAGGATCACAATTAGCTTTAAATCTGACATTGGAGTAAATACAATGCTCTGAAAAAGGCTATTTCATTGGAAGAAAAAAGGCCCTGGAATACTAGGTTCACAATTCAAAGGTGTTTGTAATAGTGATCAATCAGCAAAGAGCAAAAAAGAATGAGTGATGCTTGGAAATCGTCCAGCCCCATACTGAGCCAAAAACAGTTCAGCATGCAATGCTGCAATTTCATCCTACAAATCACAACTCAATATGCCATACTGACCAGACTTGACAGATTGCTCCACTAACATTATATGGAGGAAAAAGTCACAGGAGGTACACAAATCACAACTAGTGATGTTTACTTCCTAGAAAATCTGCATTTGGATTTAATTTAAATTAATTTCAAGTATGATTGCCCTCATCTCATATTTTTGAACGCTTGAGACATAGTTACAATACTAAAATGACTAAAATTGTAATCTTGTTAGGCAAGAGTAACTGTCCCTGGTTAATTCACTGGGTACGCATTTTAATTATGTCGCATAGATTACCAATATGTTGAGAAGAGTCTTTGTTTCATTTCAAAGGGCAGTGAAACATTAAAAATCAATCTCTTTCCATTACCCTCAGATACCTGTATTGACTGGCTCACAGCATCTCAGTGTCCTCACATATGAGGAAAGACAGCAATCTGACAGAGCCCGCAAAGACAAAAGAATGACCTTTTGGGTTTAGTGTGAGGAAGGGTAAAGTGTCGCTGTGGGATGGTTCAGGGCCTCTGTGCTCCAAAGGCAATTTTCAAAAGCTCGGGACACACGTGTACACACTTTCTCCAGTGAAGCGTTTAGGAGCGCTGCTCTGGTTCAATGATCCTTCTTGGAAATTTAATTTGATTTTCTTTTTTGCCATTTTGTGTTATTAAAGAAGAGGAAAAAATGTTTAACTATCAGGCGACAAAATCAACCTGTACATAACCGAATCTGCTCCTGAAATGTCAAGGTTTTTTTTACTGTAAAAAACTGAATGGAAAAAGTAACGAGAAGATTCTGACGCCCATATGGTTTGAGAGACATTGGATACAAAACTGTTCATAAGTCTAGGGTCAGTAAGTTTTTACTTTAATCCTTTAATCAGCAAGGACGCATCTAATTTATCAAAAGTGACAGTAATTACATTTATAATGTTACAAAAGATTTCTGTTTTAAATGCTGTTCTTCTGAAATAATAAGAAATGTTTCTTGAGCACTAAAGCAGCATTATAGAATGATTTCTGAAGGATCATGTGACACTGAAGACTGGAGTAATGATGCTGAAAATTCAGCTTTGCCATCACATGAATAAATTACATTTTAATATATAAAAATTAAAATAAAATTTACTGGATTTTCGATCAAATAAATACAGCCTGGGTGAGCATAAGAGACTTATTTCAAAAACATTTAAAAATCTTACAGACTTTTAAACTGTAGAGTATATTTTATCAAACTTTAAATTATTTCTTTCTTTCTCTCTCTCTCTCTCTCTCTCTCTCTCTCTCTCTCTCTCTTACTCTCTTCTTGCTACGGAAGCTTGTTTCCACCACTGAATAAAAAATAAAAAAGGTAATTGTGACTTTTTGTCTCACAATTCTGCAATTGTGAGTTTACATCTGGCAATTCTGACTTTTTTTTCTCAGAATTGCAAGTTATAAAGTCAGAATTACGAGATAAAGTCGCAATTGCAAGTTATAAAGTCAGAATTGCAAGATAAAGTCGCAATTGCGAGTTATAAAGTCAGAATGGAGATAAAAACGCGCAATTCTGAGAAAAAAGTCAGAATTGCGAGTTCTTCTCTCAATGCTGACTTTATAACACTTTTTGCGACTTTTTATCTCACAATTCTGACTTTTTCCCCAGAATTGTGTAATATAAACTCGCAATTGTAAGTTATGAAGTCAAAATTGCGAGATATAAAGTCAGAATTGCATGAGATAAAGTCAGAATTGCATGAGATAAAGTCAGAATTGCGAGTTATGAAGTCAGAATTGTGAGATATAAACTTGCAATTCTGAGAAAAAAGTCATTTTTTTTCCCTCAGAATTGGACTTGTCAGAATTGCGAGATAAAAAGTCACAAATATCTTCAAAATTGTTTTACTCCGTGGCGGAAACAAGCTTCCATATCTTGCACACTGGGGACCAGAAAGATAAGTATTAAAATCAGTTCATAACCCTAAGTGCTGATGTTTCCCAGACTAGACGATTATTGTTCCATTGGGGCCATAATTGTATTTCAAAGATGCACAGTATCAAGTAGCATTCAATCCTTTTACATCAATTTGGATTAAATGAAAGTGATAAGGTGTTCTCAGACTGCAAGCCCGCATGAACACAAGCAGTAAAATGATTTGCCGCAGCCCATAATGAAGTGTTTTGTGTCTCCTTATGTCGTGTGGCGCCTCATTACTGAGCCGCTGCCCAAGGTAAGCACTATGTGAAGCACTGGGGTCAAATCTGAGAATGAAATGATGTGTCATTTCCCTAATCAAACCTTTTCAGTAGATGGTTAAGTTATGTTAAATGACAGAGAAAAAGGCCTTGCTAGTCAGGAATAATACGTTTTGATTACGTATCAGATAATAAGAGCAATTATTATCTTGTGGGAATGAGGTTTCGAAATACTTTATTGTTATGTACAGTAGCAGGTAGAGGGAGCCGAACTAAATAAGCATGCCAATCTTCACCTTCCCATGGGGAATTAGACTCAGGTGCGATGTTTTCTCGCAAGGCTTTAATTCAGAGCGCAAATAGGGAATCCAACGTCCCTGCTTAGAACATATGTGCGTATGGAAGTGGCAGTACTAACTATTTATCCTCAGTGTAGCCAGCTCAAAGTGTTCGCTTTTCGCCGCGGGCTTGCACCTGGTTCCTTTGTGAGGAGAAATTATTAACCTTCGTCGCCTGCATTATGAATTGTCATGCCACCTTCGCAATGTATGCATGCCAAGAGGAGCGAGAAACCTCACAAGTCCCGTTCCAGTCAAATGGCAGTCGTTTCCTACAGTATACAGACTGCCAAAGGTTTTGACCCCTCATCCGTCTTAGTGCAGCTCTGGCTGCATGGGCTACTCTCCTCTATGCTATAAGCTGCCAACTTCTGCATTTGCCAATGTTTGCTGAATGAAATCATTCCAAATGTTGATCCCAACCAATGATGTCACTGTTTAACAGACCTCGTTCAACCTCGACTGATCCATCTGCATCAGTGTGCCTACAAATGTAAAAGGGAGGGAGAGAGAGAGACAAATGTGCATTTCTATACATTTTTGTAAGCAAATCTTTCTATTCTCATTTTCCTTTCCTTGCTCAAATGCTTAAAAGGCTAAAAAGCCATCAGCCAGCAATAGGTTCATCATTAATGAGGAGTAACAATAAAATAGATACTTCTTTTAACTTAGCTTGACTAATTTGTTGGTGTACTGTAAAATTTGCTTGATCAGACTTGTTTATCTCAAAACCAGAATGTAATTCGATGAAAAGCAGAAACCAGATGGAAAGAAACAGAAATGTGACCCTTTTTGCCAAGTTTCTGCTTTAATTAATCAGTTAAATATTGTATCATATTTAATTTAACTTATTTTGAAGAAATTGATACTTTTATTCAACAAGGATACATTAAATTGATTAAATTGAGTAAAGACATTTCTATTTCAAATAAATACATTATGGTTTCCACAAAAATATTCAGCACAACTGTTTTCAAGAGGATAATATTAATAATAATAATTTTTGAGCAGCAAATCAGCATATTAGAATGATAATATGTAATAATATTTCACAATATTACTGTTTTACTGTATTTTCGATCATATAAACGCAGCTTTGATGAATATGAGAGACTTATTAAAAACATTAAAAATCATACACCTTAAACTCTGTAAAAAAAAAATTACTGTGATTTTAATGGTAAAAGACTGTAAAAATGCTACGGTGAAAAACAGTTAATTCATTTACAGAAAGTTCCGTACTATATTCGGTGAACGTTTAGATCTAACGGTACATTTAATTTAATTTTATGGTAAAATACCGTTAAATTTACAGTTTTTGGAAGTGAAAAATAACAAGTCATCATATAATTTACAGTGAAAACCCCTAAAAAATTGACATTCCCACAATTCCTTGCGTGACACTTCACATTTGATGTATTTTCGTTGAAATAACTGTTTCTCCTTAGTTTTTCTTAGTTTTTTTCTAATCAGTTACGTACATTAAGGTTTTATGTTACATCTAAAACTGTTAAATTAATGTTTATTGCATGTTTATTGCTTGTGATGAACTCCATGTGATGATTTATCATGTGACTCTCATCACCACTGTGTTTGGTGGTTGTCAGTGTATTACAAAGGTACAAAGCAGATATTAGTACTTCAATAGGTTGGTAAATTAACATTATACCAGTTAATGAAATACGCTTTTTTTTACCGTAAATTTATCAAATTTTTTTTTTTTTACAGTGTGTAAAATAAACAGTTATGAACTGTAATTATTACAATATAAACCTTTAAATTATATGGTTTTAAACTGTAAAATAGACAGTAAACTAAGTGCGGTCCTGTAAAACCTAAAACGTTGCTAGTTCTGGCAACCACAGCTGCCGTTTTCTTACCGTAAATTTTACAGGTATTTTTTTTTAAAAATGTATATACAGTATGGTAGTGTATACTTATATCACTATGCTGTTGTATTATCCTAGAACTTATATAAAAATAGCAAACTTGTTTTTAGCAATATTCCCATCGCAAACATTGAAAAAGTGTTATCTCTACAATCCCTCTACAATTACAAGGGTGATTAATTATTTTCATTGTTATATAGCTAACTAGTTTACTGAAAGGAGTGCTTTATTTAATGTAGTGTGAAAAATGGCATATGCTAATTGTGACATTAAACTGTTTACTTCTGTATGTCAGTGGCACCGTTTACCCTCTTATTGTTTACTTCCACTTTCTAAACCAGAAATGGGAAAGAGATCCATGATAATCTTTAAGGATCAGTTGAAACAAGAACAACTGATCTGGAGAACGATTGTGACCTGATGTTTTTTGTTCTCTCTCTCTTTCTCTCTTCCTCCACAATCATGTCCCAGCGTTCCAGCTGAAATACTTGACACTGGCAGGAGTGACTCTAAGTGATCCCCAGACTTTTAAAGGCTGATATTTGTGGAGGCATCGCCACTAAAGCTAGTGTCAGGACTGGGGGAATGTTGGAGGAAGGGGTAATGGTTTCACTAATCTTGTACGTGCTAGACATCCCATTAAAGTTGTAGGGACAAGATGTCAAGGGAACAATCAGTGACCACTTAGAGCCACACAAAGCAGGTGTCAAGGTTCTTTCACATGTAGAAATGAGAATATCTCTTCGGGTTATCTGCTGGTGTCTAAGAAAAAAAAAAGCTGTGTGGTCAAATTGGGTGTCAACCACAGGTAAAGGCTTGACATTTAGATGTGTGGCAGATAGGCAATACTCTTCTGTAGGCAGAACTACTTTTGTCATTTGGTGTATGTGAGTGTGCTGCCCTGATGCTGATGGGGTGAGTCCTATTAAGAGACTCTGGAAAAGGGATTCAAAGCAACATCGCATGATTTGTTCAGAAACTGATCAAACTCAAAAGTCATTTTGATCACTTCTGAACTCTGAAACTTTCTGAGAGGCGTTTTAAATGACGCTCTTAGTCACCACAGTCAATGAGTCTGTCTGAATGTACCCTCAATTACCTGTCCATTGGATTCAAAAGTGGTCTGTGTGTTAAACGGCCAATACCTGGGTGTCACCGATAAGCATTCACTGTCATCTGACAGCTGTTCATTAGGGTTTGACAGTGTACCAACCTTTTGGGTTAATTCACACTCAGGCTGTCATACTGATACGCACCAGATGTGTGTGAGTGTGTGTGAGTTAAGGGTAGGCTATAACCTGTTCAAATGTCTGCCTGAAACCAATCAAAACCTGGCAGGAGATCCCATTCACAGTGCTCAATTTCAGTGTGTGAACACAGTGGCGCTTCACATTAACAAGCAGCAATCGATATACTTTGAGCTTTATAAAAAAAATAATAATAAAAAAAAAAAAAAATCACATGCTCAGCATATTCAGGAGGACTGCTTACATTAAATGGGGGGGAAAAACGCCCCTGTGTTTTGATGTAATCAGATATGCTCTTTTAAGCCGAGCCTGTGGCCTGTTTTAATCCTGCATTTCAAGAGTGGAAGAGATAAAAGCGTTATTATTTTCAGAGTGGAGAGCTTTTGTTATTTTTCCTCAAGGGCACTTACTTTCGAAGAATTTGTTTACCATGAACTGAGATGTTGTGTTCAAGGACAATAATTAGACATTTCACAACTCCCACAAGCCCAGTATGAGAACATCCCACAGAGCATTTCTGCAGCAGCAGTAAATAAGAAAGAAAGAACTTTCATGTTTTAAACCTATATGACAAAAAGAATATATAAATATAAACATATACATACATGCACACACACACATAAAAAAAAAGTATATATATATATATATATATATATATAGAAGCTACACACACATATGTGGCCCTATCATACACCCAACGCAATGTGACACACTAGACACAATGCAAGTGTTTTTTGCTAGTTTCAGCCCGACGCAGTTATCATTTTCATAAAGAGCAAATAGTTTAAATAGCAAATGCACTCGCGCCCATTTGTTCGCCAATGGGCGTGCTGGTCTGAAAACTAGATGTTCAGGCGCATTGTTGGTGTATTGCTATTTTGAGGCAACTGAAAATGACTGCACCACTGACCAACAAAAACCTGCTCTAAAGTCAATTGCCGCAGCACAGCAAACAAACATGCCAAATATTAAAAATAAAAGGATTACAATGTAAAATATTCTTAATGTGTACATAAAGATAAAAATGCCTACATGTCATAATGGATAGTCATTGCATGTATCAGAATTACCTATCTGCAGTAATGGCGAATGAAATTGGCTAATTATTTGACCAATCGTGGCAATACACACATGTATTTAAACTAACTCGTTGGGTTGAGAGTGTCTATATTCTGCCATGTAAATAGAAATCCACCCATGGTGCAAGCCTTTTAAAGGGAATGGGAGATGACACTCTGATTGGTTTATTGTACGTTACGCCTAACACACACACGACTCATTAAGAGACTAGGTACAACCATTTTGGACCATGCGACTGGCGTGCTGACCATTTTTTCCATCGTTAAACTAGCAAAAGTGAATTCGGACATGCCCTAAGTGCACCTGCGCCATGAGCTTCAGACCATGTGCTTAGATCTTTAAAATAGGGCCCATGGTGTTTTTGAAGAACATCCTAGCCACACATTCTTTAATACAATGGAATGAATCTGAACAGTCGGAATGATTGATTCATGAATCAGACTGAACCGGTTCTCAAGTTCAACTCATTGATTTAATGATCCAGTCAGCTCACTGTCTGTTTATCACACAAAGCTTCATATGACTTCAGAAGATTTGATATATAGTATTTAAAAGAGCAGCCAGGATATTGTTTGGACATTCACATCTTGTGCTCCACAGATGACAGAAACTCAAACAGGTTTCAAACAACATGAGGGTGAGTAAACAATGGCAGAATTTTTATTATTGAGTAGATTATCTCTTTCAGTGCAGTGTAATTAGCACAGACAATATAATTATCAGAGATGCACCCACTTACATTTGAAAATTGGCAAGCTTTGTTTCCTAATGCCCCACGTAAAGATATCCTGTCAATTTCATAAACTTTTGTAAACCCAACCAGTATATAAATACAGTGAAAGCATCCAAACTGCAATATTTAACATACATACTGTATAACTACAAAGCCTCCAGTGTGTAAACAATATTATTTACACACTAAATCCAGCATAAACTCCAGCACAACCTGAATATGTTTAAACGCTCAAGACAGAAGTCACTACCTGAACCTCACAGCGATTGGCTGCCGACCCTGTTTTTCGCTTGATATTTGCATAAAGTCAAGAACTGCTCCGGTTCCTCCGGTCCGCTGTCAATCCCACAATTCACAAGCGAGCGTGAGGCTCAACTTCCATGAAAATAAATTGAAAACGCTCGCTCTGCTCCGCGCCAGTGGGCATGCACTGTAACCCTTCAGCTAGAGGCCACTAGCTTCAAAAACTGAAAAAACAGGGAGGCTGCTTCAGTGGTGAGTTAAAACTAGCTCCTCTTATTACATTGGACAGGGACTGGTTTAACGTCATGCTAGCTCAGGAGCTAGAGTGATGCATTTGTCTCTCTGCATTACATTCACTTGGGTTCTTCAGTTTGGAGCATGCTGACACATGTTGACAGTGTGAAGGTCAACCACCATCTCCATTCATTCCACTATAACTCACTGGTTGGAAATGAAAGTTCACACTTAATGTGCACAAACACAAACTGTACATACATGCATTGCACACACATACAAACATAGCTAGTCTATCTTGGATGAGATCTTTGTTCCTGCATACTGAAGCACTTAAAAACACTTTCTAATGGTTTAATTAGTCTATTAACAATGTCCAATATTGGACATGTTCACCGGGGTTCAACGGGTTGAAGGTCCAAATTGTCGTTTCAATGCAGCTTCAAAGAGCTCTACACGATCCCAGAAGAGGAATAAGGGTCTTATCTACCAAAACGATTGGTCATTTTCTTAAAAAATAAAATGAAAAATGAAAAATTATATACTTTTTAACCACAAATGCTCGTCTCACACTAGCTCTTTCGCCCTACCACAGTACTTCTGCCTATACGTCACGCGTGACCTTTCCAACGTGATTACGTAATGCGTGGCACATCGCAGAGCAGTGCAATACGAGCATTTGTGGTTAAAAAGTATATACATTTTTATTTTTTTAGGAAATGACCAATCATTTTACTAGATAAGACTCTTATTTCTCATCTGGGATTATGTAGAGCCCTTTGAAGCTGCATTGAAACTGCAATTTGGACCTTCAACCCGTTGAACCCCAGTGAAGTCCACTATATGGAGAAAAATCCTGGAATGTTTTCCTCAAAAACCATAATTTCTTTTCAACTGAAGAAAGAAAGTCATAAACATCTTGGATGACATGGGGGAGAGTAAATTATGAGGAAATTTTAATTCTGAAGTGAACTTATCCTTTAAAGTCTGACTGTAGTCAGCGTACAACGTCTTTTTTTTCATAAACTAAATCAAACACAGAAAATCACAGGAGAAATAGTATAATCGACTTGTCGAGCAGTTGTGCTCATGCAAAATATATATGTTTGAATCTGTCTTGTCAATCATTTTACAATGTTACGTTTAAAAACTGAACATGGCAAAACGGGACATGAAAGAACAGCAAACCATAGAGAGAAATGTATTCTGAACTGGTGTAGCATTTTTGCCCCGGGGAGCAAACACTGCATCACTTCCCATTAAGATCTACACATGAAATACATGTAAGGTCACACCTGTCATGGCTCTCTCCTCTACACAGGGCCTGGCAGAATAAATAAACCTCTCTCAAAGACTGAGGATGCTGAATGACAGGGGTTCGGACCTTATCTTGGCATCAGGACGGATCTTCATTCAGGCCCCCCACGTCACCGTCCCTGAGCTAAGCTCATTAATGTAAAACACAGCATGGCGTGAGGGCCACATCCTGGTGACTAAACCCACATTGACGATGCACTTCATGTTTGGAAACATCTATTTTAAGCTGACACTGTCTGCAGCCCCGCTCAGAGGACAGACGTCGGGCGCAGAAATCTCCAGTGACATTGAATCACCCCTTCCCGGCTGCTTTGTTTATATCCCTCCACAACACAGGTAGCCCACTTTTGTTGGACTATTTCTTTCAGGAGATGAGAAGCACTGCAAAAACTGCACTTGAAGTCTTGGGTTTTTAATAAATAATACCTTATACAATATTTCTAAGCTAATAATGGACCTGAGATCCAGTGGCCAACATGGTGCATCTATATTTGACCAAAGCTAAGGGAAGGGAATCACATACAGTGTACACACTTTTAAATTCAGCCCAATATGGCTAAATTTAGGTTGTGCAGAGGACTAAAACATCCTTAAAACCTTTAAATATATTAATGGAAAATTGTGCAATTAATCTAATTAGTTAAGTAATGGCCTAAATGATTAGAAACAAACTAAACAGACTTTTAATTGGCTTCGAGGGAACTTATCATTCCAGCATTGCACGTCTATTTCATTATAATTCAAAAGACTTGCTTGGCGCACTCGAAAGTAATTGAGGCGATATTTTAAAACTGTAGTGTTAGCAGCTTTTCTAAGATGTTTTTAAAATGTGATGATTTGTTCATGCATGAATATGGAGGATTTCTCGCTTCATGCTTTTGCATCAACAAACTGAGGGTATGCCTATTTAAATTCCTGCTTAAATTTCTCCCATAGACGGTAATGAATTCCAATGAATATTCCCGGGTTCGTATTTAGTCAGATATGATTTCTTCTGACCTGTTTTCAGAAGTAAAGACTGACACTGTGATTTAATACTGATTAATTATTGGCCCTCTGTGGATGTTTCCACTGTGACAGAATGACCTGAGATAAATTACTATGGTGTGTTTAACATATACCTCTATGTGACTTTTTCATGCCGATTCAAATTCGTATAAAAACCTGCACTATTAATGAGAAAATCTTGTTTAAAATAAGAAGAATAAAAGTTTAATATCTTGGAAATACTGTCCAAACCACCCATCAGAGTAAGTCTACTCAATAGGTTTTGCATGAGGGCCCAGCTGAACTTTTATCACCTCACTTTTGAGTTGTGTTTGCCCCCATCAGTAATGGCTGTCCCCCTCAGTGCTCTTCCATCTCAGATGGCCCATCATCCACCCCACGATCAATTCCTCAAAGTGATTTGCCATTAACCTTGCCGTTGTGATGGACTTTTGTGGCCAGTGGCTGTAGCCCAGCAATTTTTCCGGTTTGGAGTTTGATAGGAAAATAATGAGTGGAATCCCTGTTGTAATCTTTAACAGTAGGAGGAACATTTGCAAGATCCACAGGCTCTAAAACGCTTGAATTACTTGACAGGGTACACTTCGCTGAAAGCCACCGATTAAACCCTGTAGAATAGGGATGTCAATCCCAGTTTCCCCAAGAGGTAGGCAGCTAATTTTCCTCTCAGCACAATTATATAAGTCAATTACATGAATGCGAGCAAACAGGAAAAGATTGAACTGTGTTCTGCTGGGTTCACTTACAGCGTTGCAACATTGAAAATTGATTAAAAGATCAACAAAAACAATCAATTAATTTATATAGTTTTGTATTTTTTACGCTTTAAAAAAATATATATTTTTATGATTTATCACAATATTTTTTCTTTTGTCAAATCAACTTAGACAATGTGGTAGATAACATACTATTTTGAGTTTCTGTTGATTAAAACAATTAAACTCACATTTTTTAATTTCAATGAACTTATATTTTTATGTTAAACCAACTTTTTTTTTTTTACAGTGTACTATTAAAAGGTTAGTTCACCCAAAAATGAAAATTCTGTCATTAATTACTCGCCCTCATGTCGTTCCAAATCGATACTACTTTTGGACTAAACCACACAATTCAAATGGATTAGTTTTACAATCTCTTCATGAACTTTTTCACAGTGGTAGTCATGTAAAAGATCTTAATTTGTGTTCCGAAGATGAACGAAAGTCTTACAGGTTTGGAATGACATGAGGATGAGTAATTAAGTACTTAAGAGTAACTGTATTGTAATTAATGACAGAATTTTCATTTTTGGGTGAACTAAGGCCCGTTCACACCAAGGACAATAACTGTAACGATAAAGATATAGTTCTAGAAATCGTTCTAAATATAAAAGAATAGCACAGCACAGCTATAACAATAATGATGCAGAAGAACGATATCATTGGGATCACTTTCAGAACAAAATTTTTTTAAAGCTGTTGAACGATAAAACACTGACAGCCAATCAGAAGCCATTCAAATTTAAGGGCTCGCACATTTAAAATGGCAGTCTACATTGCGGAGAAGTTAATCGTCGAGGTCCAGAAATATCTACCACCGTTTGACAAGTCAAACCCCCTTTTCAAGGATACTTTAAAGAAAATGGATATATGGAAAACAATCAGTCATAACCTTGGAATAAATGAGATCATGCAAGGCTAGCAAACAGTGTAACATAAAATTACCTCAGGTATCGAGTTCTAGTTTCAACAACATTGTCTTACTTCCTTTGAAGTTGCAGTAAAAAAGACTAGGGGCCCTATTTTAATGATCTAAGCGCATGGTCTAAAGCGCACGGCGCAAATGCACTTAGGGTGTGTCTGAATCAACTTTTGTTAGTTTAAGGATGGGGAAAATGGTCAGCGCGCCCTGTGCATGGTCTAAAAGGGTTGTCCCTATTCTCTTAATGAGTCATGGGTGTGTTTTGGGCGTATAACATGCAATAACCAATCAGTGTCTCATCTCCCATTTACTTTAAAAGCCAGTTGTGCTGGCACCATGGCGGATGCGCTATTTACATGGCAGAATTTGCAAGCAGAAAAACTGAACACTTCTCTAGCGAGGAAACGGATCTGCTCGTTCACGAGATTAAAGCGCACGAGAAGACCATCTACGGGACAAGCTGGATTCCACCAAAGCATTTTTATCTTTATACACACAATAATAATCTTTTACATTGTTATCATTTTATTTTTAATATTTGCCATGTTTGTGTGCTGCTGCGCATCCCTGTGTGTGTAACAAGCAGAGTGTACGCACATTGTGCACCCGCATCTAGGCGCATATTTCTAACACGCTCTTTAAATAACAAAAACAATATTGCGCCATTGACTTTAGACCAGGTTTCAGTTGGTCAATGTCTATTTCAGTTGCCTCAAAATAGTAATGCACCAACAATACGCCTGAACATACCTCGTTTTCAGACCAGCACGCCCATGGGCACACAAATGGATGCAAATGCATGTGCTATTTAAACAACGTGGCGCAGGATGTGAAAATGATAACTGCGCCAGGCTGAAACTAGCAAAAAACACTTGCGTCGCACCTAGCACCGCATTGCGCAGGTGTATGATAGGGCCCTAGATGTTGTTTTTATCCCACTATATTGACTTCGTCAGGTAAATTCACTGCTAGATTAGATTGATTACACTAGCTAGATTCACTAAAAACATAGCATGCTGAAGACATCTGCTGGTTAAAGCCGTGTAAATGCAACAAGAACAGCAAAAACACGTTCAATGAGATGTTGTACACACTTTAAAACTGCAGCGCGCAAGCTCAGAATAAACAGACCGTTATAGTTCATTAATGTGGATGCAAATATAAGGAATCGTTATAGTTACCATTCTTGGTGTGAACGCTCCTTAAGAGTTAACCAATCCACCCTTATAAGGCCTCTTTGTAACCATAAAGCTGCAGTTTGTCATTTTCATGAGTTCGTTAGCTGATCCAGAGCTTCAAACGAACTGGTCATATAACTGGTGAAAATCATTTAACCGAAACCATTACAGAAACCGTCTCACAGTCCTCCCTACCATCAATTTTACATTATGTTCTCAAGAAGAATCATGTTTAATGATTATTATTTTCAATTTCGTTTTTCAGAGCAGCAAAAGTATAGTTATTCCTTTGATATACTGAATTGTAGCTGAAACAGAAATTACTCCATTCAAAGTTTGAAGGATTTAAATCAAACTCATACAGAATGGAAATGTATCACTGAAGCAAAATATCAGCTTTTAGGACTGTTAGGTGGGTAAGTTGGATTATTACTCAGCCGCCTTAATATTTCACTCAACATTAATTTCGCACAGCAGGACTTGAAGACTCCATATGGTATCTTGGATGATTTGCTAGAACACACACAAAAAATAATGATGTATATATTTTTGACATCTTCTCCCTTTTAAATATTTTATTTCCTTAAAGGATCTCATTTATTTCAAAAGTTGCAATTTTCGCTTTTCATGTGACAGCACACAGACAAAAAAAAATAAAATAATTCCAGTTATCAGTTATTTTCACTGTTTACTCTTCTTGTTTTGTCCAAGAAATTGCTTTGCAGCAAGTATACAAGTATATACTGCCTAAACTCTAAAATTGTGCTCTAGGAAGACAGATAACAAGTCCAGGTTTTCAGCTCTCACAAACAACTTGATTACTCTGTATAAATCACAGAATTTGTTGAAGGTCTGACTAGTTAAAGATATTTTCTAGGACTTAAATGCGGCAGTTCGGCTGACTGAACTGATGTGTTTTCCCAGTGTCCACAACTCGACACGTTATATCGTCCAAATGAATTTCCTTTAATTTGCGCTCTGCCAACATCACATTTAAATTGTGCTTTAAAGTTAGGCCTCTGTGGAATATGGCTGTGTGAACCATGTAACTAATGTTCCATGAACAGCACGTCGTTTGAGCTTCCCTCGCAATGCAACTTACTTTGGATATTAAAATCCATCAGTGAGTCCTTAGCTGTCATGTAGGTCATGAAAGAGCAGAATGTCTCTTCTATCACTTGCCAAGCAAACTAGATAGAGCCAAATGTTTTTGATAAAACAGGACTATTTCGTCCAAAATGGGTTTGGGTGGTTTATTTTTTCAGCTTTACTTTTTACAGGCACGTACCTCTCCTTTTATCCGCAAGTCCAATTAAACTTGTAAAGCCTGTAAGCAAGGCATTTGGAAATCTTCAAACCAAATAATTGGATGCCTTTAGAAAGACAAAACTAAATATGAACTCACTTTGGCAATAAACATTCTTCTTTTCTCTTAATTTAAAAGTTTATTTAGTCATCTTCCGGTTCATTATGCAATTTCTGACTGTCGCATCAACAATGGGAGCGTTTGGAGATCTCCTGCAGTAATACGCCCGTTTCTTTTGGGTGTATCGTACAGGCTGTTTTTGTTCACCGAAGAGCATCAGCCCACCTTGGTCCTCTGGGAGCCGGTCCTGTTTGCTGTGTCTGATGTAAATGTCAGGCTCTTCGTACGTATGTTGCTCTGTTGTATTGAGCATGAATAGCCTCGGGGGAAGTTATGTCACTATCGATCTGGGGATATTTTCTTCACGCTGATGTCCTATTCTTTCTGAATGCAGTTTCAACACAGTTTCAGCACTCTTGTCGGATATGCTCATGAGGTGGCCCCAGGAAAAATGCTCTAGAAACTCGGGCATAGTTAAAGAAAAGGCCACCGTTTAATCAGTGGGAGCCGGGACCCATTTGAGAGGTTCAGCACACTTGAAAGATGGCTTAAAAGACACATTAGACAAATCAGCTTTAAAATAAACAAAAACATCTAAAAACCAATACATAAACTGACATATTTCTTATTTGAATTTTTTTCCCCTCAACAATGTTTATTTAAAGATGCAATGTAACAGAAGTAGCGACAGTTCATTCTGTGTTGTGGTGTATATCTGAGTGTAGGGCGGGGCCTTTGTTCTATCCATCAGTTGATTGGATGAAGGCAGATCTGTATGTGAGCTCAGTAGATTATATGAAAGTGGTGGGATTTATAAGGACAATATGACTGGAGGAGTCCCGCATATGTCACCAGTGAAAAGTCTTGACATTTTCTTTAAAACTTCTGAGGTCATAATATTTAAATAAATAAATAAACATGGATGAATTGTTCACAAAAAGCATGCATTTAGAAAATATACACTTTAAAAAGAAATTCAGGGGACCTGTTACCACAACTTAAATAAATGCAATTTAGTGATTCAATTAAAACTTTTAAGTTGCAAAAGAGTTCTATAATAATGTTGATCATTACATTAACTTAATATTGTGTGTAATTTAAACTCACATTTCTACTTTACTTGATTTTTTTTTTTTAATTAAGTTGTAGTAATGTAATGAAATTGTCTTGATAACTTTGGAAATTAGGCAGTGGATTTCTAGTTCTCAAGCATGCTTTGTGTAGGACTAGATGAGGAGAATAAATGTTGAAATTAAGTGTTATTTTATTTGTTTTTAGTGAAAATAAAGACCTGTTAATGTTTAATGCTGTTATATTTGACATTTAAAAGATTTTCTGTAATGTTGATGTTTTTGTGGTTACCATTGTGCTGAAGAGTAGACATGAAAGTAAATACATTGACTCTTTAAGCATTGACTGCGCTAATGTCAGTGAGAAGTCATGTATTATTTATTATTTATTTAGCATGTAATTTTAATAAACAAGTAAAACGACATACAAAATAAGTTACATTAAGCATGTGCAGTGATTGCTGTGGATTTTAAAGTCCCCCTGTGGTGAAATTCAAGCTTTTAATGTTGTTTATATGTCGATGTGGTGTTTTTAATGTGCTTTAAGACAATAAGTCAACACCATTGCAGAGTATTTTCTCTTTAAAACTGCAGTGAACCAAAGACAGTCTCAAAAACGCTGTTTGAAATCGCTGGTGTTTCTGATGTCACACACAACTATTTTAAGGCATGAAGAAACTTTTTCAAGGAAAAAAAAATGTTTAAATATGTCATTTTGGTGATCAAAGATGAGATTTAAGGGATAAAATTACTGAGTACATGCAGACTTTAACATGTTCTAACAGGGCTACAACTACTAATCACCTTAAAATTTGTGTTTATGTTACAAATGATTAAGTTCATCTAACTCAATATAGTTTGTTGGTTGAACAAAATTTAATTCAAAGTTGTCATAACTCAAAAACTAATGCAAATGGTTATTTTTTTTTTTTTTTTTGACACATTATTTTAGTATAGTGTAGATAGAGTGAATTTCCATTTCATGCTGACTTTAAGAAGCAAAAGCTAAGTTCCTTTGGTAATAGTGGGAAGCTTTTTATGTCTTCTGGGAATCCTGGCCAGTGTCTTGGTTTATTCAGTGCTTTTTTGGGAAGGTAGTATTATGTGGATGACAAAAATAGGATTAATAAAATGATTAGGGAAGGCTGGTTCGGTTATTGGTTTTACTCCACTTGAGGTCACGGTGGAAAAGAGAACAAGGGCAAAATTAAAAATGATTTTGACTTATGAAAGTCATCCACTATGTAGTATATTTAGTGGACTTAAAAGTTCATTTAGTGAGAGATTAGTGATGCCTCAGTGTTCTACTGAGCGATTTAGAAAGTCTTTTATTCCTGCTGCAGTGAGGTTTTTTAATGAAGCTGTGCAATTACTGTATGGATTGATTGTAGGGGTGTAACGATACTCTCGTGTCACGATTCGATACATATCATGATACTGAACTCATGATACGATATTATTGCGATACTCCAAGACATATGGTAAAAGGTTAACAAAAAAAATGTACTGTTGATTAAAATGTTAAATCTGGTATTACATTGGGGGTGGAAATGAATAGGCTTGGACTTGGTGACGGTGACCCAATACACAGGACAATGGTGACACCAGAAAAAAATATTCATGATTCTAACACTGAAACACAGATTTATTTTAGATGAATATGCTTGCACTCTGTCACTGACTAGATATATTTAAAATAATGTAGGCCACTTTTTACTGGTAACATAAGACATTAGGTAAAAATGTGATTTCTAGACCTGGAAAAGTCATGTAAATCAATAAAAATGACATTTCTTTGTAGCAATGTCAAGATTTAAAATAGCTTTGTGTACACTGTAGGGAAATTGTTGTTTTTGTAGCTACAAAATAATAATAATTATAATAAAACGACTGGAAAAGACATTAATTCATTATTCATAAAGAGTTTAATCTCTGAAGAACATTCAGTTCTTGAATTTCTGGAATTAAGTAATTAATTTTGATTTTATAATTTATAATTATTTTATTTAATCACTTTAATACTGCCACTCCTAGTTTCTGTAAATACAAGTTTGAAAACAAGCAGCTTTGTCACCACTCTCCTGGCCAACATCAGCAGGGAAGTAAAACACTGATATCAATCTACTGCAGACCATTCCTATATAGAGTTTTCGGGACCTTTAGCAAGTGCTGTTCGGGACCCTTTCTTTTGATGTTACAGATTGATTCGTCAGTGAGCAGAAGTTCGTGCACCCAAGTGACTTGATCCAACTCTTAGTTCCACTAGACACTTCACAGCGAAACATCAGGGGGCCTTGAAATATTGTCTCGAAAATATTGGTGCAAGCTTTGGAGTCAAAAAGGTTGAGAACCAACCATTTTAAATCATTTCTTCCCCTTATATAAGCTACAAGTAACCACTGTAAACAAACAGGCCTCTTGTGTATATTCGGAGTGTTCCTAAACTCCAGCAGCCTCTCGCTGCACACCGAGAGCACTGGCTCTCTAAAGAGCAACGCACATTAAACTTCAAATGATCTCATTCCAACTGAGAATTTGGAGCACGTTTAAATTGGCTCCCATTATCAGAGTGACTCATTTCTTGTACGGGCTACGCAAAGTCATTACCAGAATTCTCACCATAGTGTCAACCCAAATTGGCTGTCTAAATGTACCCGGTCCCACTTGAAAGTGGAAAATGTAATTTATATTTAAAGTTTTATGCATTTTAAAACAGAATAATTATATTTTTATAATAAAGCGATATAGTCAACATGTGGTAATACTATCTGCTATCTATGAGAATTATGCGTGAGATACCCTTCACAGGTAATGCGCTGATGTATTCAAACATTCTTATGAGTTGGTCCTTGACAAGTTATTAAAGATAAGGACTATGAGGAGTCCCGCAGGATTCTAGTGTCATCCTTTATATTAATGATTTCCTGGAAAGAGAAACTTGTTCTGCACAGAATTCATCTTGCCAAAGCTATGCTTTGTTTGATCGACATCCTCTTTGTTCCAAAGAGTTTGCATTTGTCATTCTTCAGCAGCACAGGTAATGATCAGACTGCATGATAATCATATCCACTGTCACTCCAAAACATATGACATATTATACATTACTGCATTTTTCTTTCTCTTGAAACAATTCCCTATAAATAATTCCCTATAATAAAAATTTATTAATAAGCAAATAAATAAATGTTTACTGTTTAATTATTGTTCATTACACTTATTAATAAATTTTCGTTTCTTAAACATATTAATAAATGTTAATTTCCAACATACTTTGGGTTCATTTTAAGCAAGAAATACAGCAATTTTTAAACAATAGTTGAGTTAAATAAAACTACCCAGCACGTTGGGCAAACATTTAACCCAACCACTGGGTTAAAACAGCCCAGTTGCTGGGTTTGTCCATTTTCAACCCAGCTTGGGTTGTTTTTAACCCAGCACTTTCAGAGTGTACAGTATTCATTGAACTGTAGGTGGATGACCTACTATTTCCGGCGAGATTCTGACGTGTGCATCCAATGGTAATTTTACTCTCCCAAGAGGCCAGGATTTGTGAATGGAAGTGATGTGACGAAACTAACACATGGTCAAATGATAATGACAGCATGATGAATGTAGAACACGCAGAATACATTCATACCAAACATATTTGTATTATATAGAACTTGAGTGTCCTTGAAATGGAGTCATTGAATCATTCATTCATTCGATTCATTTAGGAACAAAACAAATGACTGTCCTTAAGAGTGACTAATGGAATCTTTCATTCAAACCAGTGAGTCACTGATGAATTTACTCAACCGGTTCATTCAAAAACATTAATTCATTCCGTAACAAAACACCACCTCCTATGCGTTGCTCAAAGACGTGCAGAAAGCAGGTTATGTGACATACCCAGGTGAATAAACAGATAACATCAACTTTTGGTTCCAAAAGCTGAGGTAACTTTCAGGCTTTGTAAGTAACCATAGCAACTTGAGTTACAGCTACAGTAACTGGCAATAATAACGCTAAGATTTAAGTTACTCAATTTTAACATCTTATTTATTAAACTGTTGTATAAAAGCAATATCACTTGTACCTCTTCATGAGTTTGACATTTCATTCGGTAACTTTAGGCAGTTTTGATTGAGGCCTATATGCCGTTTAATGTTTGAGTGCGTTATTTGACACGTGCGCGAGCAATGCTTCGATCACTTGTTTCTGCTTCTTCTACTGTGTTTTGATCCGGAGGTTCTGTACTCTTTTAGAAGATGCGTAATGGCGCTTCCTACCGTATAACCGTGAAAACATGGATTGCCGGAAAATTCCGCCAATGGAGGGGTAGCGTTGTGTCATAAATAACGGTGGGGAAAGATTTAAACAAACACTCTTTAAGAATTTGCGTGTTCACCGTGAACATGCATTGGGTTAACTGAACTTACGCTCCACCTTGTTTCTGGAAGCGAAAAATTTTGACTGAAAGGTTTAGGTTTATCAACCAAGAGATTGGGGTTTATGTGACACTAAGTTAACCCTGCTTTCTGGAATACCCCCAGTTAAATCTGCTTTAGCATCATTTGGAAACTATTTTAAAGAAAAACAGGCAAAGTAACTGGCAATATTAGGTCTAAGATTTAGGTTCCGCCTTATTGCTTTTATACAACAGTTATATCACAGTTGCAATCATGCTTTTTTCTAAAAGTGATTACAACAGTCTTGCTCTTGATATTGCTTAAACATTAGCAACACTCTAAAAAGAAATTCAGGGTTACCACAGCTTAAATAAATGCATGGTTTCAAGTTACAAATTCTAATTTATTGTTTTAATTAAACCTTTTAAGTTGCAAACATTATTTTATTGAGTTCTTTTGACATAATTATGTTGATCATTACATCAACTTAATATCGTTTGTAATTTAAACTCAAATTACTGTATTAATTGGCTTTAAAAAAAAAAAAAAAAAAAAAAAAAAAGTTGTAGTAACTTAATAAAATTGTCTTCATAACTTCGGAAATTAGGCAGTGGATTTCTAGTTTCCAGCATGCTTTGCATAGGACTGGATAAATGTTAAAATTAAGTGTTATTTTATGTGTTTTTAGTGAAGGGAAAGACCTGGTAGTGTTTAATGCTGTTGTGTTTGACATTTAAAAGAGTTTCTGTAATGTTGAAGTTTTCGTGGTTACCAGTGTGCTGAAGAGTAGACATGAAGGAAAACACTATTTGCGCTAATGCCAGTGACAAGTAGGACACTTTTTGCCATTGAGCTGATTTGAAAAAAAGTGTCCCAATCAATCTGAATTCATCCTAATATCTTACTTGTTCATTAAATATACATGTTAAATAAGTTATGTTAGTGTTGTTTTCAACTCCGGTAGTTGGAGCAACTTAATTTATTTGAGTAATCAACTTAAAAATTTGTGTTTATGCTACAAATTATTAAGTTCCTTTAACTCAATGCAGCTTGTTGGTTGAATGTAAATTCACTCAAAGTTGTCATAACTTTAAAAAATTGATGCGTTAATTTTTTTGTAGAGCCAACACATTATTTTTAGAGTGCACATTTAGTGAACTGCTATTACAAGGCTAAAAAACAAGACCCTTACATCCTAAATTGCCCAAACAGGAATATATCAAAATAGGTGCACATTTTCATTGAACTAAAACAAACAGCATGAAAACAACATTGCATAGTTATACTTCAGAACAAAGCATCACTCTGTGATACCTACATGATAGCTATGACTCATCATGCAGACTACACAGTCAAAGAACTTCACAGGAGCTCAGCAGCGATGGATGCACGCAAACACTCAAACCCATTGTGATTACGAGAAGTTTGCTCAGTAATTTGGCTCTGAACAAGCACATTTGTTCAGTATTTGGTCATGGTGTGGAAATCAGACACAGAAATCCTCTGTGGTCTACTCTGTCCCAGTACAGCTGCTGTGAAACTCTGTGCTCTAAATTAACAGCTAAAAAGGGCCACCGGTTATACGACTTTCCATAGTTTTACTAGGCTATTTTTATTTCAAAGGTTAAGTGACTCATAATGTTTACAATAGCTTAATGTTATAGCATTTCATTCATTTAAGGAAAACGTCTAGCAGCATTTTGGGGGGGAAAAAAGCTGTTCTACTCTTGTTTAGTTAGTGTTTCAAAATCTTGTTATGCTTAATTTTCATCATAATTCTATCTAGTTAACATTCACTTTCAACCTAATGGCTGAAGCCACTTATCCTTAGAAGAGGCATGCATAATTAATGATATAATAATCATTAAAAAGATTAGGTTATTGATGCTGCTCTATACATAATCTATAATTGCTTATTTCTTTCTCATAAATGGCCTGAGAAGTTAACACCCTTTCTTGATTATCCCCTTTGATGAGTTCTCAAGACTAAGTGCCAGGTGCTGTACCATATCCAGACAAGCTGCAGTTTCCCTGCCAACAGTGGGCAAGAGAATAATTAACTCGGCGTCCCAATTAAAGAGACACAATCCTGGGAGAGCATTGAAAGACGTGGACCAAATAAGGTAGAGTATACTCAACAGGAGCAGCCCGAAAGGCCCAGATAAATACATTAGAATGAGAAGGGAATCAGATAAAAGACACAGTAAAGAATAGAGGGCAAGAGGGACCCAAATCTAAAGCAAATGAAAAGAGGCTGATGGGATAAAAGCTCTCCAGTAATGACCATTTCATTTATTTCTGCCCTCAGTTTCGCTTTCAAAGAGCTCTGTGGTTACAATAAGAGCTTAAGCACTTTGTGGTATATACCATATTATATACTGCACATCCTACTAAAAGTGAAACTGTAGGCATTATTATACTATAAACTGTCACACACATTACATGTTTCATTTCATCTCACTGTGGAAATAAAAAAAAAAAAAAAAAAGTTCATTTGCATCTTTAACCCGATTTTGGTTATTAACTTTTGGCAATCCGACCAAATAATGAGTCAAAAAACATTGGAAATCACACTGGAAATCGAAGGTCAAGTCGAACACACTGCATTGTGGGAAACAGCACTAGAGATGCAGTAAATGTGCTTGTATACTGCTTATTTTAGCAAATGCTGTAGGTCATCTATGCATTCTGAACATACACTGCAGCAATAGAAAGTGTGGTTTATTAGTATTCTATTCCAAAATAGCCAATAAGTATATATTTCCCTCCTGACCAATAATAATATACATTGATCATTTGGAAACACATCAGAAAAATCTGAAAAGGCAGTAAGACTAAAATAACAAATAAAAGAGTTAGGGAAATGAGATTTAGCCTGATTTAGACAAACACCCAATTAATGTCACTGCGAGAGGGAAGACTAAATCAATTATGTAGTAACTAATCACAAATTCCATTGGCAAAAATATCTGCTTGTGAGTTATTTATTATGGTAGGCCTCTGGGGTGGCCTGTTTTAATAGGGTGAATTGTCTATCGTGATTTAGTAAGATACTTCCTCTTTTTTACTGTATAAAGGTTACTGAAAAATCCAATTAACACTAAATCTCATCCTTGTGAAATGTTTAATGGGTTAGAAAAACTGCATGGAACAGGATACAATTTATTATCACATGAGCATAAAGGAGAGATGGTTAATTGTACATTCAATATCGTTTAAATATGCTGTACTGTATGCGATTCCAGTGCTTGGATGAATGTTAATGATTAATAATAGAATAAAAATGCCATTGTTTTTCAAGAAAGAGAAATGAACTCATTTACCAAGTTAATTTGTTTAATTTGTTGCATGTTCCTGTAGCACTGCCCTCCAAAAAATACTCTCAAAATAGCATATAAAAGTCTCTTTAAAATGGCTTACCTGACAGCTAACAATATATTGGTTCAATCTATTATGCAAGTGCCCTCAAACGCCTCTTTATTAAAACAACTAATTATGAAAATGAGTTAATGAACCTGACTACACTGGAATACAATCAACAGAGGAGACTATAGACACAAAATATCACTGAGTTTGAACTTGACCTGACACCATTTGCAGGACTCAGGCTTGTTTTGACAGATCTTTACAATGTTTTGAAGGATTGAGGTGACAGACCTCTTTTTACCTTATATTATCTGGCTCACACCTGCATGCAACCAGAGTTTGGCCCTTAACATCTCTGTGTCAGCGTGTAATGTGATATAAGCTGGGCAGTTCGCAGCAGAACATGAGATTGGTAAGTCCATGGCAGACAGGTAGTCAATATCTAAACAGCAGTCAAGCTGTGACCAGCCACAAAAGAACCAACTTGGAATAAGGAAAAATCAGAAGGCAAAATGGAGGGCACAGAAAGGAATAATAATAATGCCAACAAGGTATTTTCACTCCGATTCAATGTTAATTGCAAATAATGCTATGTTAGGTCCTCAACAAATCATGCTGTTGTTTGCAATTCTTATTCAGCTCATCAGTCCATTGTGATTTAGAGGGGAGAACACATGCTCTGACTCATTTAGATCACCTCTCATCAATGCACTGAAGCAGAAGCTCACACAGCCACCATAAGTCATCAGTGAAATCAGTGGAATTTATTATTTTTTGGATTGCATCCCTGCTGATTTCCATGATAGCGCAGCTGTACTGCTTTTTGTTCTTTTGTGTGTGTGTGTGTTGTGTGAAATATAAAACGAATTGATTCAGACCATTGCTGGACTATTCGAAAAGTTGTTTCTCTCTAGATAACCCTTATGCTGAACAACCTGAAAAACAGCCAATTAATCCAAATGACCCCAATTCGCTGAAATGTCCTGCATGTTCCAGGTAGACTGTAAATGTATTAGTTGTAGGGATTTCTCAGTGGTTCTTTCTGCAAGTTACATCGTTATGACAGTAGGTGGCGACAAGTTAAAATCTGATAGTCCTGAGATGGCGGTTTTGTCACGGTTCCAGCATAGGTACTGAAACAACAATCAATCAGATTTTTACAACCCAGTCTTAGGAGAAAATGTAACTTAAGTTTTGGTGAATTGGAAATTTTGTTGGATTTGAAAGGAAGTTTCAACATGTATCCGTTGATATTCGCCAAATAAATAAAAAAAGTAAATCAACATTTTGACATTTTACGTCATAATTTATAAACTTTTTATCTCAGAATTATGACTTAGTACTGTATGTCAAATTTGACTTTTTATCTCATAATTATAACTTACTAAAGCATTTTTTTTTTTTTTCCCTTATTTGGAAAATGGTGGCAAATTCGTATGGATTCGTACAATTTGAGTGTATGAAACTGTTGTATGAAAATGTAACATTTTTTTAAAAAAGTGAGCATGAAGGTCCACCCCTAAACTTGATCCAAATGTTGAAATGTTTTACGCGCTCCAGGTAGAGTGTAAATTTACTAGTTGTAGGGATTTTTCAGTGGTTCTTTCTGCAAGTTACATTGCTATGCCAGTAGGTGGCGACAAGTAAAAATCTGATGGTCCTGAGATGGCGGTTGTGTCACGGGTCCAGCATAGGTACTGAAACAAAAAACAATCAGATTTTTACACCCCAGTCTTAGGAGAAAACGTAACATTTAAGTTTTTGTAAATTGGTGCCAAATTTGTACGATTTGAGTGTATGAAAATGTAAATTGTTTTTGAAAAAAGCAAGCATGAAGGTCCACCCCTAAACCTAATCCTCAGTTGGGCCAAATGACCTCAATTTGTTGAAATGTTTGGTGTGTTCCAGGTAAACTGTAAATTTATTAGTGGTAGGGATTTTTCAGTGATTCTTTCTGCAAGTTGCATTGTTAGGCCAATAGGCGGCAACAAGTTACCATCTGAGTGAGTCACTGAGGCATTTATTCAACCATGTTTCACACTGAGTCATTAATTAACAAAAATAGTAACTGTCTTTATGAGTCATTGAATTAGTGAAAAAACAGAAGGTGAAAGTGACATGCGAACCCATTCTCGGAATTTGTCCTCTGCATTTAACACATCCAAGTTAATGCACAAACATTCAGAGTAATGAGTAGTGAACACTCACTACGCCAGGGGGGCGTAGAACACTACGCCATTTTGTTCTGACGCCAGGGGGGCGATTGGGGGTTAGGTGCCTCAGTCACTTCCTGCCAGTATGGAGAATCGAACCCACAACCTTCGAGTTACCAGTCTGACTCTCTAACCATTAGACCATGACTGCCTCAACTATTTACTCAAGCGATTCACTCCAAAACACTGATTCATTGATTCATTCCAAAACACTGATTCACACCTACTGTGTGTTACTTTGACTCTGTTTGGAACATTGGCGTTTTCATTGGCTGAGCAAAAACAGACTGGTAATATAACTGGTAATGTTAAAAAATGTTAAGTTAAATTGTAAGATACTCAGTATTTCTCAATATTAACTTCTTGTTAACTGTTGTATAAGAGACATACATTTCCCGGCCAAAAAAAAAGTCGCCGTTTGGATTTTAATAGGCAAATACTTAAGACTCTATGGATGGATCATTATTACAGTGATTATTATGTTTCTAGCATGTTATATGTTTGGCCGGGCAGTGTATTTCACTCGCAATAATCATGTTGGTCTAAATATCGCAGTCAAAAACAGTATCCTTTGTTTTACATTAGAAGTATGGAAGTCAATTTTCGGCACATAAGAAAAAATTATGATTTGGTACTGTATGTCAAATTTGACTTTTTAGCTCATAATTATGAGTTAGTATCTCAAAATTTTGACTTTTTGTGTAATAATTATAACTTACCAAAGCATTTTTTTTGTCTTATTTGGCAGAAATGAGCATCCACAGTGAAGTCTTATAGTAACAATAAATTCTTAATTTGTAATATTAAGCGTGTACATTAATACTTTCTTGATGTCAAAGCTAGATTTTTAAACTAATCTAATTAATTTCCCTTGGTTAGCTCTGAAACTAAAACAAAATGTCTAAAACAAGTACAGGTTTCACAGCCCTAATAAGACTGCAACGGACTACAAGAAAAATGATGAATTAAACATACACCACCTAGAGTGCTGTAGACTAATGCAATTGAGAAAACGTCCTCTCCACCATCGACCCAGCTTGTCTAGAATTCACCTGCAGTGCATCCTCATCCTCTTCATTTAGTCAAGCCTTAGTCTATTGATATCATCATTTCTCTCACTTCAGCAGAGCCTCTCCAGAATCATAATTATGACAGCACTCAGGCTCGGCCTCGGATCGCGTCTCCGAACGCTGTCAGTAATAGGTCATTTACGGGCCTCTCTCCGCCGCAGCCAATCAGACACCAGAACTGTGTCAGTCCCTGCCTCCAGGCTCACGCTCACCTCTTCAGACTGACATTTATGGGTTTGAGATGGAGCCTCGAGGACCATCACGACTAAGACGAGTCTTAAAGATGGACTCCGTGTGAGTGGGTTTTATTTAGTTCTGTCGAAGGGACCTGAAGGCTCCGAGGCAACAGCTGTTCCCGCAGCTAACTGTGACTAATGTTGCAAAGCTGTGGATGTGGAAGCGAGGAATGCAAAGCTCTATACCTTCTGTTGCGATAATCCTACAGCAATGCTACAGTACAGTCAGTGATGATTGCTTGTGTGGTAGGCCTATTGCTTGTTGTACAGAAGCCAATATGTAATGCATATCAACACTGATGAGCTCAAAAGTAAATCCACCAAAAGAATGACTAAAATATTCCTAAACATTTGCATATTTTTGCATTTTTATGGATCATGTCATGCTGCTGACTAGGTCCGTGGGTTAGTATTTGACCACATACGCCTATCTAGGTCAGTGAAAGAGCGGATGAGTTCCCATGGCAATGGGGCCGTGTAAATTTAGTCATCGACCTACGTGCGGCTTTCTCTCCACCACTAGTGTTGAACTCTGGCTCTCAACCGTCCATTTTGAGGACAAAGCGTGTGTCATCATTGATGAGGTGCTGCATGTTATCAACACGGGCGTGTAGGTGATATGATTATTCTAAATTCAAAGGTCGTATTTGCGGATGCTACAACGGCTGGAATAATTGTCATCACGTTGGACCCATGGCCCTCAGAGATTGTGACACACAGCTGCAGTTGTGTTTGTGACCCTGCACATTTCTGGGTCAGCGTGCAGTTATCAGTGCTGTGGCTCTGCCATAAGCAAGACTACATAACAGCATCCCGCAGTGCCTTGGATAGTGTAGGCGGGTCTTTTCTTACTCTGGTTAAATATCCAAGTTGAATCATGACCTCCAAGTCTGACCCAAATGCAACAACCAACACATTAGTAAGATCTGAAGCCGTACGGTCTTACGCAACCCCATCATTAGAAAGCGAGATTAAATTCAATGCGGTACAACTGTGAAAGATATTACTGAGGGAAAGCAGCTGAAATTAAATCTGATATCTGTAAGGCAAAGAATCCTTTTAGTCATTTGATTCTTACTTAAACTCAAAGAATAATCATGGCTTCTGCGAGTAAAATGTTTTTTAAAATCACATTAGAGTAGAAACAACAGAGAATCGTTATTTTTTTTTTTTTTTTTTGAGACAACTGTACAAGTTGTAGCACCTGTATGGTTCTTCGTAATGCAACAAAAGTCTGATAATGTTTGGAACGGGCAGCCAAGATTGGTTTTCTTATAAGGAGATAACACCAAGACCTTGCTGAAGGCTATGGCATGTTAAATCTAATTTATAAACTGGGGGAAGCTAATGGATTGTACGAAAAACAAAGGAAGACAATCATTTTGGGATTAGAGAGCCTCCTGTCAGATGCACAAATACATCTATATAAATCATCTCATTCCACACCCGTAAAACCAATCACAAACAGACACAAAAAAGCTCACAAACCATCAGTAGAGACACTTTATGCCAAGTTTCCACTGGCAGGTTGACAACTACCAGTGAGGTAACAAAGATCAGAAGGTTTTAGGATGGAAGCATGCATAACACGCTGGGAGATTTGAGCAGGTGCTGTCGGAGGTTAAGCTGATTAAGACAGTCATGAGATGCCAGTTTTGTCACGGGTCCAGCATACTGAAACTGCAAACAATCAGATATTTACAACCCGATCTTAGGGGAAATGTAACTTAAAGGATTAGTTCACTTCAGAATGAAAATTTCCTGATAATTTACTCACCCCCATGTCATCCAAGATGTTCATGTCTTTCTTTCTTCACTTGAAAAGAAATTAAGGTTTTTGAGGAAAACATTCCAGGATTTTTCTCCATATAGTGGACTTCAGCAGGGTACAACAGGTTGAAGGTCCAAATTGCAGTTTCAGTGCAGCTTCAAAGGACTCTACACGATCCCAAAAAAATTTAAAATGTATATACTTTTTAACCACAAAATGGTCGTCTTACGCATTACGTAATCACATTGGAAAGGTCACGCGTGACATAAGCGGAAGTACCGCGGTAGGGCGAAAAACTCCATCTCATTTTCTCCTCCAAGCTTTAAAATCGCCTGACATCGTCTTTTTACCTTTTTGTTTTGTAAAGGGCGTTTGTCTTAGTCTTTGCATGTTCGCTTTGTAAACACTTGCTCCGTACCTCCGCCTACATCAAGCATGACCTTTCCAACATGATTACGTAATGCGTGGCGCATCGCAGAGCAGTGCAAGACAAGCATTTGTGGTTAAAAGTATATAATTTTTTTTTTTTTTTAGAAAATGGCCAATCCTTTCAATTGTTATTCCTTGTAGAGCCCTTTGAAGCTGCATTGAAACTGCAATTTGGACCTTTAACCCGTTGTACCCCGGTGAAGTCCACTATATGGAGAAAAATCCTGGAATATTTTCCTCAAAAACCTTAATTTCTTTTCGACTGAAGAAAGAAAGACATAAACATCTTGAATGACATGGGGGTGAGTAAATTATCAGGAAATCTGAATTCTGAAGTGAACTAATACTTTAAATAGTATGGATTTGTATGATTTGAGTTGTATGAAACATTTTTAGAAAAAACTAAGCATGAAGGTCCTCCCCTAAACCTAACCCTCAGTTGGGCTTAAGCAGATTGTACAAGTTGTATTGAAATATGAATTCACCACCAATTCGCCAAAACGTAAAACTGTTACAAATTGCCATGAAAGTGTTGGGCCTTTAGTTTATACTGTAGCTACAAAATGTGTGTTGTCTTGAAAACTGAAATTGCAGACATTACTTACACAGTTCCCTTAGGAAGTCATAGGTGAGATATGACTGTCAAATGATCACCCAAAGGAATGGGCTTCCACATCTGCCAGTCTTTCTTGACAAAATTCACGGAGACAGCAGCTCCCTGAAATATAAATATGTACTCAGAGTACCTTAAGGGTCGATCTAATCAATAAGCCTGTGGGAGCTCACTGTCACATTAAATTTGAGGCCGGAATGCTCACACAAAATGGGTGGCTCTCCGATTTGCTCAGCAGGAGTTCAGACTTCCCAGAAGGGGAGGGCAGTGATAGGCAGTTACCCACTAATTCAGAGATCCTTGTCAATCACTGTAGGACAACAAATACATCAGTCTCACTAGAACAGCACCAAAAGAGATAAAAAGGAGTAAAATGAAGAAAAAAAAAAAAATATTGAGATTGACCAGTAGAGAAATATTTCACCCCAATCAATCAGTTTTCAAATAGTTTCAAACCCATATGCTGTTATATTTTCACTGAACATTTTTGTAGATAATCTTTTTGAAAAGCACCATAAAGCAGTCCATTTGACCATTGCACTATATTCCAAGTCTTCTCAAGACATATGGCAGCTTTAGCTTGAGAACAGCTCTTAAATATGGTGTTTATGGTGCAGGCTGGATGTGTATATGATTGAATGTCATTAGTTCTTGTATATATTGTGATCAAATGGCATGATGTCCAACCTGGTGAAGATTTTCAGTAAATAATCACTCTTAAAAACTAAGGTTCTTTATTGGTGTCAATGATTCCATGAAGATCCTTTAACATCCATGAAACCTTTCCATTGCAATTAAGGTTCTTCATAGTGGAAAGGGGTTCTTTATATTATTAAAATGTTCTTCACACTAAGAACAAATGGTACTTTTAATAACTCTTCACTGAAAGGTTCTTTGGGGAACCAAAATGGTTCAAATGGTTCTTCTGTGGCATCGCTTTTGGAACAGTTATTTTTAAGAGTGAAACGACAAAAGGGTTTGGAATGACATTCGGGTGAGCAAGTAATGACATATATACTGTACACCACCATTCAAAAATTTGGGGTCAGTATGCTTTTTTTATGTTTTTTGGAAGAAGCCTATGTGCAAGCATATGTGCAAGCTGCACGTGACAGGCAAAGCAGGCACTCCTGTGGACACCACACATCAGTGCTGATTGCAGCTCACAGTACTTCCTGATTACCCTCCCATGGGCTGACAGTGGCATGACTTCTCCTGTAGCGTCCTTCTTTCTGTATGGAACACCTGAGTAGAGTCCCCTACTGGAGCGGAAACTGGCGTGCGCCAACCTTTCCGAACCCCTGCCAAGGAACACATATGTCCGCCTGTTTGCTCACTAGCCAGACCTTGAGGCAAAGGGATAGATAGCAACATGGAGCTCTACTTGTATTTCTTTCTCTTTCTTTATAGGTCTCCTATGCAGCCCACAGAAAAAAATGATTTACAGGCTGAAGCAAACATTCGGTCACACAGATCTCCCTGGAATGTTGCTGCAGAGTCTGGATAAGAATGATAGTTCATGGTTGAATGAAGCTGGACATATTGTTATACTGTCCTCAAGATATATCTGCAGAGTTATATTGAAGTGTGTACTTATAACTGAATCAAGGATCTGATTCCCTGGGTCTGAACAATCTGAAATTCTAATATGACATATTATATATTTGATTGCCCTTTATAGGAACTGAGAGTAAATAAAAAAGAAAAATTAGATGAAATCATTAAGAAACAGTCTTTAATGCTGGTAATTAATTCTGCTATCATAACCAGTTGGCACTTTCCGTAAATATTTTCATTTTTATTTCAATTGTAGAGTTCATTTCATTCCTCAAGGTCAACCATTCAACCATATTTCCCAAGTTATTAAAGAAATTAATGTGTTTGTATAATTGTATACATTTAACTAGTTAGAAAATAAAATTTGTGAATAAAACAAAAACAAAACTCGGTCACACTTGATATTAGGGTCCAATTCTCACTATTAACTAAATATTAAATACGACGTTTGCCTCAAACTCCTAATTACTGCTAATTAATAGTTAGTAAGGTAGTTGTTAAGTTTAGGAATCGGGTAGGATTAAGGGATATAGAATATGGTCGTGCAAAATAAGGCATTAAAGGCATAATATGTAAGATTTTTGGATTAAAATATCCAAAAACCACTAGAACAATGTTATATATTTTTTTGACTTGTGTGTCCCAAATGTTTCCAAGAATGTTTAAATCCAGGGAAATTTTGTTTTATTTTGTAGAAACCATGGAAACACCAAAAACACTTTCATATATTATGTGTTTTATTAGACAGGTGAGCAACTGTTTGGATACAATCATCGACAGAAAACTAATCATTGTTATATAGCTCAACACAGTAAGTCTTATTGTTTAAATCTCGTTTTCTTGATTTACTGTGAGTACCATGTTTTACCATGCCTAATATCGATCTAGCTTACTGCAGTGTGCAACAAGTGTCTCATAGCAGCCGCCGAGTGAACGCAGAGTAGCACTATAACAACTTTCAACACACAAATGAATCTAATATAATAATAAACAGCGCTGCTTTACCCCACATACGCATGACCGAAAGAAGTGAAAGCGGCGACTGCGGCATAATAAAAGCTCCTCTGCTCTCGAGACGTGTGTCACGCTCGTCTCTCATTAGCAAGCGCTCCAGCTCCTGCTCTGCTTCATACTACAGTGACGTTAATAATCTCATCCATGAACATGATTTCTGCCCGAGTCCCATCCCGATTCTTTTCCACCGGCTGTAGACGTGAAAACAACACCTTCCGCGAAATCAAGACGTCATCAAGCTACGCCTTTCTTTTGAATAGGCGACCTCTAGAGGTGAAAAATTACATAGTGTGCCTTTAATATGTGCTTTATAAGTACTAATAAACAGCTAATATCCTAGTAATATGCATGCTAATAAGGAACTAGTTAATAGTGAGAATTGGATCCTAAACTAAAGCGTTACTCAAAACTCATATTTGGTTGCAAAAGTTATTTTCTATTCATTGGCTCATATATTATTAAATTCGACCTCCTGAGTTTGGCAATCAGCCTCTTTCTATGCATCTCGTTCCAAAAAAAAAAAAAAAAAAAAAAACAGCTTTTTAAAGAGTTCTCAAGAGTTTTAGGCCCCTGCACCCTACAGTACTTGTGGAAAGTGCCAGTTGCTAAACAGAGATAAACAGACATTACAATGGACCCACTGCCATCACATAAAACTTTTCATTCTGTTTCTTTATAACATGAATTCAGTGCAGCAGTGACAACACGGGTTCAATCACATAAGCAAGTGTTAGCTCAATGTACTAAGAGCGTCTGGGGAATGCAGATAGATGGCTAAGCAGGACTGGATGCTTGACATTTTGCGACTCCAGGGACAGTAGCTTGCGGCACTTCCGTTTTTTTTAGTCTGTAGCTCAGGATTATTCTCTTGATGCATTGATGCGGCAGGGTCATTGCTTTCCTTGTGTTCCTACATTAACATTATAAGTTATAGACCAATTAGAACACAGAGAATCCACACTGCAGCAATAAAGTTTGTTCAATAAAGAACAAAGTTCTCCATAAATCTACTTTGAACCCTAGAAAGACCTTTTGTTTTGATCATGGTCTGTGTCCTGCAGGGTTGCGATGTAACTGTAAATTGCTACTTAGAAGCACGTAATTTCCATTCACCTTTAAAGCTCCCGCAATGCTAAACTACACAATTCTGGGGTGGAAATAAAGAAGCTTATAGGCTTTACCTAGCAGGGGCCAACCATAGACAGCCAGTTTGGCAAATCCCTGCAAATACAACATCTGTGCTAATCAGGTTGCGTTGGAGGTTACGCTGCATTATTGGTCCTATCCATTAGGTTAATAGGATTTACACTGTTATGTTAGCAGGCTCTGCGCTGTCTGCTTTAAACGGCGGCCTAAGGAACATTATGGATCGTATTTGCATTACGCAAGCCCAGAGTGACTCGTGAAATCAAAGCCTCTCAATACAAACACCTTCTGCAAATCTTTATTACTTTCATTAAACCTAATGAAAACCTATGGATTTCTTCATTTGAAACCTCCAGGTTTGAAACCTTATCAGGATCGAATAAATCAAGAGCATAAAACATTGAGATTTATTTTGCACCGCTTATGAGTTCTAGCTAAAGATTCTTACAGTATTATACACTTTATCAGCAGAAGGTCTCTTCAGTGATCAAATTACAATAAATGTCCAAACGTAATTTTGTTATATTTTGTTTGACAGAAGTCTCTTTCAGTTTTAATCAGGGAAATCTCATTCAAAAGAAACTCATTTTGTGGGGTCAGTGAGTAGATGAAGAAACTGACACTCATTCTCTTTTTATCAATACTGGAGAACGTAGCAGGATAACGCTGGCTGTAGAATAGTTATTCTTTGCACATCATTTAATTTTTTTTCCATTTCCGAGAGCCTCATTTCATTTTCAAAGCATCAATTTTCTCTACTTTGCCCTCATTTTAATTGCTGTTTTTTTGCCATCCCTTGTTTCCAAGAAAGTGCAATAATGAGATATTAAAAATATGGCATGAAACCAAACTTTTTGGCAGAAGCCAACAACAAAATTAGACCTCTTAAATGACATTCACTTGATAAAGAACAATATTTGCAAAGCAGAAACTGTGAGACCTTCCTGTGACACAGCTGATTATTCATGCCTGTCTGACCTTCCCATTGAGGAAATTTAATAAAGCCAATCCAAGAAGCACTTCACGGAAATGCTGTTAAACATCAACATGAGAAGAGTCAAAGTGGAGAAGAAATAAGTTTTAGGGACTGAGGGAGACAACTTTCTCTACAAACAATAAAATATTCCCTTCCTGTTGACTCTCAGCCTTAAATGTTGATCTTCTGAGCTTCTTCATCACTTGTCATTCAAATGTTCAAGAGGATTCAGTTGGTAACGTGGGTGGTTTTTGTCATCTCCACATACAGAGAGAAAAGCCATACACGAGGGGCTGAGCTGGTGGATTGACAGGCGGCACTTAAGCATCCGTGCTGAGCCCGTTTCATGTGCTTTATTCCTACACGTTGAATATTAATAGAAAAAAATTTAACCACAACTCAACTCCCACAAACTTTCTCTTTCCCTTTTCTCTATCTTCAGTTGCCGACACCCTCTACAGTACACGAGTAAGTTCAAGGCATTGTTGAAGAACTGAACTTATGAAATGCCAGTATTTGCATTGGATATGAGATCACAGGATTCTTATTCCAAGGCACAAGACTGTCTTTTACCCTATTTATATGCAAGGCCTCTTTTGTCCAAGCCCCACAAGGCCTGCAAGTTGTTGAATCTAGATTCTACACAGCCCCCTGTGACAATGTCCTTGTTTTCAATGACAGTTTAAATGCTGGAGCGCTTGTCTGATTGGCCAAGGTTAAGATAAGATTGCCAAGGCCAAAGCAACCAGGACTCCTCTGGATCAACCACTAATCGCTCACCTGCAACTAACACTTGGGCTAATCAGTCTGAATAACTTCTAAGTGAGGGAGTAAACTAAACTGAACTAGGTTAATTAAACAATTTAATTTCTCAGCACATCTTGTGGCATTTTCATGTTTAATAGGTTCAGTGGGTTCCTCAAAATCGGCTAAGGGGTAATTAAATGTAACAAATCATGTAAAAATGTATCTTTTATTGGAAAATTGGAACAAAATTTGATAATTGTATTTATCTTTTAAATAATTAATGTCATGTTTATACTACATCAGCATATGAGAGTCAAACTGGACGACAACAGGGACTCATCTTAAGATCACTCATTTAACAGTTCATTTATCGTCAAAATTATGAAAAAAGATCAGTCAAGAATTGAAAGATGTTAAAAAATATTCAAATCAGAAATGTCAGAATCAGAATGTGTAGATTGTGCATAAAAAATGTCAGTCAAAATATAACGTACAATTTCCTGTTTCTGTCAGAAACTAACACTAACCTGGCAAAAGTTTTCAACTGGATTGGTGTTTATTCTCTTTAGCATGCAGTGTGAAGTATTTCACTCAGTTCCCTGATCATTTCGATTCAATTTCAGTGAGTGAAGAACAAATTTATACTCATACTGTAAGTGTTGTGTATTCGGTACGTTATCATCTCTGACAGACAGCTTGTCGAAGCCACCCAGGCCGCCATTTCCACCCTCTTCTCGGAAAGCAATGATCAAAACATCCGGTAGTGTGGGTTTTCCAGGTAATGCGTATGTACTCTCTGCACCTCTGCTTCTCGTAAATACTACAGTGTATTGTGCGCGTTATTTTTCGACAGACATCGATGTTGTGATATTCAAATGATGTGGATTTGAAAACAGATGGATCGTGAGGTAATAATTATTTATTCTTATTCAGCAAGCACTCAGTGAAGTGACTGATGCCCATGAATGTGTTATGTCAATGTTTTTTGTTCTAATATTCCAACAGCCAGCCTAAGTTTTTGGCGGACGTGATAACGTGCATGAGGATTGAACTATATTTGATTTGTGAGTAATTTTAAAATGTGCTGGAGACGTTTGAAATGCTTTTTGCATTAGTTCATTATACTTATTTTGTGGAATGAAGCTAATTTCATGGCTTAAAGGCGCAATCTGTATTTTTTTTGGCGCTAGGGGTCGCTAACGTCTTCAAAACAATAACAAAGGCGTAGATTGATGACACAGTGAAGAGCAAGGAATCATGAAACTTGTTGTCATGCTGATGGATCTAATAATGTTTATGGGGAAATAACGTTTAAGGATGAGTGAATGCGTTCATGTTCTTTAACATGACTGTGGTATGAAGCAGGGAGTGGCCGAAAATCAAGGACGCGATTGCTAATGAGAGACAGATATCAGTGCCACACGTGAGATAAAAAAAAATGAGGACATTTCATTCTACCGAACTACTCGCAAAGCTGAAATACTACTAATACAGGTCAGTTTGTTTGATGAATTAAAATTGTGAGGGAACACAGCACTGTTTCAGCACTTGGTCTACACACTATCATACTAAACTGCTTTTGAGTGTGTTGAAAGTTTTAATGTTATTCTATGTATTAGTTTGTTGGCTGTATGAGACTAACAGTAAGCTAGATCAAAATTAGAATATCATACTGATGATATTCTAACATTTCATCGTGTTGAGCTATATAACATTGATTCTTCTTATGCAAGTTACTAATAACGTGCAAGAGCGGCGTCTCTGTCAAGTTGAAGGTTGACGCAAAGCTCTCACCATCTCGAAAACACCACACCGATATTGATCCTCATTTTATTTCTCCTTTTGTCCTTTTGTAAGTTTGCTTACCATGGTCCATCATGTTTGAACGAAACAACAACAGTGTGCTGCTAGACGTTACGCAGTTGTCCACATCTGTTGCCATGGTTACTACGGCAGTACAAGCGGAAACCAGGGATAGCGCAGATATTACATCATTGACAGGCGACAAGTGACAAGCGACAGGCACTATTTAAAATTGTGAATTTCTCTGAATTTACAAATTCTTGGAAACATTTAGGATAACGTAAGTACACAATTGTACGAAATATATAACACTGTGCAAGTGGTTTTTGTATATTTTAATATAATGTACATATTGTGCCTTTAAATAAATTACATGTTACTCAGAGACTGACATGTTTGGCTTGAAGTCAAAAATGTTACATTCAGCCGTCACAAATTTGTTGACTTGAAAAGTTCATTTTGACTTCAAGTTAATTTATTTTTACCAGGAAAGGAGTGGTTTTGATGCACAAAGTTGTTTTTATTGTCTCTTATAACAAAAAATCTTTTATTTAACCCCATTAAAAATGCAGATCCTGTTCTAAATAATCCTGAAAAATCACTTTTTAAAAACTGTTCCCTTATTACCCCTTAGCAGATTTTGACTCATATAGAACCCTTAATGCCAAAAAGATTCTATAAAAGGAGAAATGTCTTAAATGATTGCATAATACTTTCATGTTTAATGGGTTTTTTCAATTTTTTCTAGTGTTAAAGAATGCTTATGTGCTGTTTAATTCATAACATTTAATCAAAATAAATGAATTAAAACAAAATTAATTACAAATTAAAAAATTAAGTGCCTGGCAGAACACTTTAAGGTTCAATACAAGATATTGATACTCAATATCTTATAATATATACCACGTATCTAAATCTAGTTCATGGTCATTTTATTTTACTTAGTTTAGGAGTCATGAACATTTTTTTTTTTTTTTTTTTTTTTCAGTTAATTTTCAGTTTTTCCTAGTAATGATAGTTTTTTTACACATATAAAGTGCAAAATATACTGGGTCCCACTTTTTTTTCTCTTTTTTTTCTTATTATCAGTTATTGGGATAGCAATTTCATTGAAAAGTTCTCATGAATTTCCGAGTTTGTTAGTATTTGGCATGCCTCCCTTTCGCCTTAATCACAGCATGCACTAACACTCAGTTTCGACACGGATTACTGAACAAGAATACATGAACAGGTGTTGGCCTGCCATTATCTGTTAGCAGGCGTGACAAGGTTTTTCATTCCAGCATATAATAATGAAATTAGTTTTGTAATAAGTGTTATAAAACCTTACAGCAAGTGACAGACTGAGAGATCTCTTATGTAAGTCTGGGAAGGTGATGGAAAGGTAAGAACAAATTATTTGTCCACAGTGCTTCTTCCTCACCACAAATGACTAGAGTCGAATAACATACAAGCTGCTAGAGAAAGACAGCAAAAAAAAAAAAAAAAAAAAAAAGGCGCTAGCTACAGTATGTATCACTGATAGTTTTTATATCCATGGTTTATGAGAGGGAATGTCTCATGAATGTCTCAGTGCTTCATGGTCAAATGTACACGTAAAGCCAACCAAGGATTTGCTTTGGTTTTGCTAGCCTATTGCATTTTTATGAGTGTTCAAATGAAAGTTTAGTCAGGCTCCATGCGGATGATATCCTGGAATTTCCCACACACACGCAAGACAAACACAATCAGAATTGAGCTGGGTATTGAAGGATTTCAGATATTTCAAAGACAAATATGGAATAAATATTGATTAGGTGCACATGGACATACTCTGTAATCTGATGAGAATGTCTCTGTTGGACAGAGCATTGCTTCTTGTTTATCCAGTTTTGCAGGTTGCACGTTTTAATTAGAATTTAACAAAGCCCTCAGAGAGTAATGCATTCTGTTTTAACATAGTAGATGATCCAGGATAGGGCTGGTATTAGTTTTCAAAAGAAGAGTGTTAATTGTAAGGCTATTATTAGAGCATCTCAATTAAATGTTTGAACGTTGTGAAATGTTGTTAAACATCCTTTTGAGAGCCATATAATTTGCAATGAAAATGCAATTTTTAGTCATTAAAAAAATATGAATAAATACTACTGAAAAACAAAGAATGATCTATACATTTTGAAGGTTTTGAAGAGAAAATTTAAATGTCATTTGGCTCTCAAAAAGCATATTGGTTTCGTTAAAGACTACCTTTTCAATTCTAACCAATAAACAATGCCAGACTTTACAGTTACAGATTTCAAATACCGTGTTTTCAGATCACAAAAATAAATAAATAAATAAATAAAATGAGCCAAATGACCTTGTATTATCACATTCAAATTCAGAAGAGCTTTTCCCAGAGCTCAGAACCATTAGAATCTCAAGACAGGCACAAGAACAGCTGGTCTTCTTCTGTTGTGCATGTAAATTGCATTTCCATTATGGTTAATCAAGATGTTAACACTCAACTCCCAGCATCCAACAAGATCTTATTGAGAAAAAAAGCACAGTATTCTTCATTCCGCTCACATTACTGTGATTTATTGAGCGACCGTATAGAGTCAAATTTCAGAGGGTCTGCTTTTTAGGATGAGCCAGACCACAACAAAACAAGTGCCAAGATGCAAAGCCAGATTATGCACGTTCACGTTGTAGCATTAGTATGCAGAATGTTGCAATAGCAGTTTTTAAATGTCTCACTCAGCATCTAAATGGGTAAATGAGGGCTAAAAAAAATGAAGCAACATTTTAAATGGCTTTTCTTGAACTGAAATCATCTACTTAATTATTTAAACGTTTTTACTGAACATGAAGTTACCATGACTTAAAATGTGCCATCATTATAACAATCGCCTATTTAGATCATCTCTTAAAAGAGTGCATGACACTAAACTGTTCAATATTACATGCTTCATTTCATGTTTTCTACAAAAAACAAAAAGAAAAAACCAAACAAACAGTTCTTGTTGTCTTAAATCACACTCACAATACAAATAAACACTTGAAATACTATTCCTCGTTACACACAGACCTCAAGCCTTGGTCCATGAGGCATGACGAGGGTAACAACCGAGTGTTACTAGAGAAACAAACATCCTGACTCCACAAGACAAGTTACGAAACGCGACAACAAAATCAACACCAGCAGTGTAAATAAAACTGGCAAACAGTCAAACAGTGCAACCATATTAATAATTCATGCCCCAGTGCATGCTGGGAAACCTAGCTTCAGAGAAACCAGTATGCGTGCATCTAGCAGAATAAATATTTGCACTACAGACACGACAGCTACTAGACTTCAATCCGGTGGACCTCTACTGGTTTTGCTTCAGAAAACCAGATTTTAACTAACACGAAACCCTTTGAAATGTCCTTAAATTAAACATTGAAATGTATTAAAGGGGACCTATTACGCCTCTTAATATAAGTCTCTTGTGTCCCCAGAATGTGTCTGTGAAGTTTCAGCTCAAAATACCACACAGATAATTTATTAAAGCTTGTCAAATTTGCCCCTATTTGGGTGTGAGCAAAAACACGCCATTTTTGTGTGTGTCCCTTTAAATGCAAATGAGCTGCTGCTCCCGGCCCCCTTTCCAGAAGAGGGCGGAGCTTTAACAGCTCATGATTCGGTTGCTCAACATCAACAAAGCTGGAGAATCTCACGCAGCCAAAATGAGGATTGTCAGTAACGGTGTTCAGCCTTACATTGTTCAAACCGGAGTCGGACACTGATGGAGAGACTCAGGAAGAAGTTACAAGTTTTAGAATGAAACTGGACGTTTCTAATGGTTAGTGGATAAATTTATGTAGCTGCTGTGGAGTTGATTCAACTCATCGACTAGCATGTGCCGTCATGTTAATCTTTTGTGCAAAACCTGTATGGACGCCCACTATACATAGCGTAGCTGTTTGCCGTATAGGCATATTTGGACAAAAATAAATAAATAAAAAATTCATTACTCCTGCTCTGCTTTTTGGTCCAACAACAACAAAAAAAATAGTATATTGCAATAAAAGAGCTATACTGATATACTTTATACATACTTTAAACTAGGAATAGAAAGTAAACCAATATTATAATATATTTTTTATATATATATACACACACACATATATATATGAGCATCATGACTGGCACAAATGATAATGCAAGGTGAACAACATAGCCAAGGAAAGTACGATTATGGGCATGTGTTCAGCCTACGGGTGTGTGTTTGTATGCGTGTGTGAGACATCAGTTCACCCCTGTGGCAACAGACGGCATGTAAGTGAATAAAAGAACGTGTTGTAAATGGGAAAAAAAGATGGAAAGAAAGTACAGTATGTGTATCTGTGTATGTGCTGGTTATGCTCACTGATGTGTACAGATAAGCAGTATGCACTCTGGGACTGTGTCCGAAAACTTCAAAATACTGCCTTATCAGGCCGTCTATGGAGACAAGAAGGCATCAAGACAAGTTTGAATCTAATGTGCGCATTACATCCTGTCAGCTGAGATGCCTCCATCTGGTCGACTTCTTTGATCCTTCGCTGTTTATGATATCCCACAATCCTGTGCACAAGAGCGTAAAATTTAAAAGGGACGCTAGGGACACGTCCTACTCCCTACCAAGATCCAGCAACTGAATTGTCCCTATCAATAATTTTCATCAAGCAATTAAAATACTGTATATTTATATGTAACCACTGTTGTTGTCATTTTAACAGCATCTGAAATGGGTCATACCATTAACCTGTGAAGATAAAGTAAATACACTAGAAAACTGCACCTTCTCAAGGCTGTGCATTTATTGCATGGACAGAGTAAGAAGTGTTTAAAACAAACTATATGCTGAAATATCCACCAAATTAAAAACAACACTAAAATAAGAGTGTGAGGTTTATGTGTCAGTCCAATGTGTGTGTAAGTTGAGTTTGTTACTATAGCAACAGTTGGGTCCCGGTGCGTTTTCGTTCAGAATCATTCATTCATTTTTAAAATTTAAAATAAAGTGATGTACAGCGTACAGGATTTAGATATTCTAGTATGATTCTATTCTATTATGATTCTATTACAGAAAGCTAAATTGTAGACCTAATATTGTTGGTTTAGATATTCAAAATTATACAATTATTGTCTACAGAACATACTGACATAAAAACAAAATCTCTTCACGAGTTATGAGAGTGATGGCTACCATATTTATTAAAAAAAAATGGCTTTAAATGACAAGAAATTGTCGTCAAGTGTCTATCGTAAATGCAAAAATGGGAGGGGTACTGCTTTTATGCTGCCACTAATATCAAAAATCAAACCTACATCATTGTTTGTGAGTGCGATTTTTCGATCGAAGGCCCTGATATACTCACAGCGAAGTTCTTTTTTTGTTCTTCGCTTAGGGGTGGAGCTGCACGATACTGTAAAAAAAAAAAAATCTAAAGTTGAGAAAACTTAAAAGTTTAAGGCAACAAACTTCAGCAGATTTTTGAGTTTTCTCAACTTGTTGTATTCAGTTTATACAACAAAAATTTGAGAAAACAAAACAAAAAAAAATCTACAAAATCAAGTTGAGAAAACTAAAAAAATCTGCTGGTTTGTTGCCTTAAACTCTCAAGTTTTCTCAACTTTTGATTTTTTACAGTTATAAATTGAGAATCACGATTTTTTTTTTTTTTTTTTTCAAACAGAGATCAGATTCTCCCACGATTCTGAACAGACAACTAAACAAAGTAGCTAACATGTCATTTACTAGAGGTTCTGACAAAATGTTAAAAAAATATTAAAATGAATTTGAATTATTAAAAATATCAGTTTGAATGAATGATTCAATGACTCACTCATAAAGACTCGCTTGCTTTATTACTGGATGAATCACCATTTTTAAACAAATCTCTTAAATGAACGATTCAATGACAAATACAATTTTAACAGTCACTTGTCGCCATCTACTGGTGTAACAAAGTAATCAACACAATCTTTATTTGATGCACCAAATTACTTTCAAAAGGTGATTTACTCTATTTTGATTGCTTCAATAAACATCAGTGTTTATATCTGAACTATAAACTTATATCCCCGTACTTTTATCCTCATCCGACCTTGACGGACTGAATAGAAGAAATGAACTGGAGAAGATTTCCACATCAAAAAACGCAAAGCCTCAGAGCCACACCTATGTATTTGCCACGGTCGAATAGTAGTTCAAAGGTGTTTACCCACCAGAAAAGTTCACTTTGGCGAGATGTTTCGAACTCCAGAAACTCCAAACAAATGTTCTCATTGACGTCACACCATTTTGTTCTTCAAATTCGCTTGAACTCTTTAGGGGACTTGACTGAACGAATAAAAAAGTTATCAGTGACATCAATGATTCTGTCTCTACCGAGAAATAAAAACTTGAGTCATTAAATATTCACTTGCTGATCTCAAATTCTTATTTGAATTTGTTCTAGATCTTTAGATGTGATGGTTTGGTGCCTGGAAGCCAGTCTGAAACCAGACTGGGCAGCTGCCGTCTGTTTTAAGCACACCCTGGATTTGTGCCTTGGGCCCAGGCTGAAGCACACACCTGATTCATGGCTCTCTCCTCACATCTACAGGCAATCTTTTGACAGCCTAACTAGGCCACAGCAACAGATTGAGCCATACCCCACAACCTCTTGTCATCTCATAATAATAAGTGCTGCTTGGCTTGGCAGAGCTCAAAACAAATCTTCACACATTATTGTATCATATGAGCTCTTGCCAACATTGTTTTCAGGTTACGTATTTGTATGCAAGTCATAGACACACTTTGCATCCATGAGGCAACTTGCCTTTCCACCGCATGTGAAATGGTTCCACACAGCTGTACAAGAACTCCAGTGTTTTATTGAAACAGCAATAGTTCAAACTGAAAAGCATGGTGCTTGCAACACCAAGGTCATGGGTTGAACTCCCAAGAAAATTAACTTGTATATCTTGAAACCAATATAAGTTCATTTGAATAATAACATGCAGGTTTCAGACACATGACCAAGCAAAAAAGTATTTGAAAATTGGACAAAAAGGCATAAGGTACAAGACTGTGTACTGTGATAGAAATATTTTATGTCAACATGAAATGTACAGAAAATGCAGACTAAGGATGCTCAGGTCAAAGACCAGTCATATGATTATATTAGCTTAGATCATTGCAAACCAATCACCAGAACAAATCACAGTGAAGAAGACATTGATTTTTACTCAACTGTAAGACTCACTCTGTTGTTGTGACGAGTGACCTCCCGGCCGTAAATAAAACTTCATTTCTGCAAAGAGCAACTTAGAAGTCATGTCAGTTATATGCTGCACAGCTAAGGAATAGAAGTACTAAAGATTCTACGCTCAAAAGACCACAGCAGAGACAGTGATAGTGTTGGAAGACTATAGAGTCGCCCTCGGGGTGAGGCTGTAATACTCGGAGTTAGTATTAATGATCCTGTGTCGGACCAGCATACACCTGAGAAGGACGGTGAGAGTGTATAGATGCTAAAGACCTGTGTGCTCATGTGTGATTGAGGTAGTGATAGTAGCTTCTTGACGGGACGCCATCACCTTACTTCGGGAGGGGAATTACCTCGAAGCATTGGAAATGTATCAGAAGTATTCGAGAAGGGAATTACCTCGAGATACTGTAGTATTATATTGTATTATATTCGGGACGGGAATTACCTCGAAGGTACTGTAGTACTGTATTGGTACTGTAGTATTGTATTATATTATATTGACAACTGGAGGTTGTTTGAATTGTCAGTGGTGAAGTCAGATTAGTATTGGGAATTTCAACAACAGTACTTAATGGCTTTAATGAGGGAAATAACTACAATGAAATGAAGCACTCCAAATGATAACTGAAATAAAACGATGGATAAATATAAAACTATTGATTTAAAGATGTTGATTTTTAGGGGTGTAATGGTACATGTATTTGTCCTGAACCTCCACGGTATGGACGTCACAGTTCAGTGCATACAGTCAGATGCAAATACAATCACAGGCGATCCACACTCCAATCCAGAAGGGGGCACGTGCAGTAATGCAATGCTGTTTGCTAACCGCCACAACAGGAAAACGTGCAGAAGAAGAACAGCTGATCTATGCATCTATTTTTACGTGTAATCTCTCAACAAGTCTTTCAACACATCAATAAAACATCTTAAGAATAATATCTCACGTAGCATTACATTTACCTCAGGCAAGTCATTTAGTGTCCACAGCATGTTAGTTTACTAGAGAAATGAACTCTAGAGGGAGCATTTCACTAAATATATGCACTATATTTGCTTATTCATTAAATTTACTTTACCTGTTAGTAATGTCTTAATTACTTAATATATGTTTAAATAAATTTGTCGTGAAAACAAGTTATGACAGTAACTGTGTAAATGATCATATTTCAAAAATGAATTGGAGTAGAAAAAAGTATAATAAGATTTAGAAGTAAACGCAAAACCTGCCTTATGTGCAGTTTACATGTTTTTTTTTTTATTTTTTATTTGAGTGTTGATTATTATATCTAAAATAAATAGCAACTGAATTTAATAGTTTGGGCTCTGTCATTAATTGTAACCTTTAATATTTTAGTAATGTGCAAGAAAGGGCATTTACAGCATTAGCTGAGACAGATTTTTCCTATCCTTAAGGAAATGTTAATTATAATTGAATTTATTTAAAGAGAGAGACACAATTTGTTCAATAAACCACTGTTTAATAAGAAAAGAAGAAAAAGAAGCAATTTTATGTTTAGTTTTCTCCCCCCTGCTGTACCAAACTGTGACTTCAATGCCGAGGTAATGTACGTACCGAACTGTCATGTTTGTGTACCGTTACACCAGTATTGATTTTATATAGAAACAATACAATATGATAATACATGATCAATAATCAATGATCAATCATTTTGATGAGCCTAACAAGGCCACATATTAAGGTGTGGGTGAATTAGATGGTAAGCGAACAATCAGTAAACAATCAATGTGTTGGATGCAGAAATAAAGATCTGAATGACTTTGGCAAGGCCCAATTGTTATGGCAAGGCGGCTGAGTCAGAGTATCTCTGAAACGGCAAGGTTTCTGGGTTGCTTCCTGTCAGCAGTGGTGAGAATTTACCAACAGTGGTCAGAGGAGGGACAAAACACAAACTGGCGACAGGGTGTTGGGCGCCCAAGGCTCATCGATGCACGAGGGCAACGAATGCTTTCCCATCTGGTCCAAGCCAACAGAAGGTCTACTGTGGCGCAAGTCACACAAAATTTTAATGGTGTTTATGGGAGGAATGTGTCACAACACACAGTTCATCACACTCTGCTGCATTTGGCTGCATAGCTGCAGACCAATCAGACTGCCTATGATGACCCCTGTCCACCATCGAAAGCACCTACAATGAGCATGTGAGCGTCAAAACTGGACCTTGGAGCAGTGGAAGAAGGTCATCTGGTCTGATGAGTTCCGTTTTCTTTTACATCACGTGGAAGGCTGTTTCAATAAATACTGGAGATTTTACAGCTGTGTTGAGGATTTATTCTTGCATCTTTGTAATATTGCATCCAACGTGCCTGTCTGCAGCCATTCAGATGTATGAAGGGTGTTTATATTTTGTTATGCATTGTGTTTCTAGATCTATTAAAATGCTGGATGTTTGTCTCAAACTCTAACAACTCAATACCACATAATATCTTATTGACTTGCGAGAAGGCCTTATGAATTCTCATTTAAAATTCCCAAGTCAATTCTCTGTTAAAATGCAAACTTTTCACTCTCTATCACCAGATGTTGCTGCACTCCTTTGAGAAACCTAAATACGTCCGTGTGTGAGTGTGTGTTTGTGAGGGAGTGAGTTTGTATGTGCTGCAGATCATGCGGAAACTGCGCTCGCCCACATTGACATTCACCCCTGCGCGCCCCTGCTGTCATCCTGTCAGCATCGTCACAGGCGCGAGCCCAGCCAGGAGAGCTCCCAGACAGACAAACCGGGCAAATGGGAGCTGTGGACTTCAGCAACATAACAACGGCCTTTCACCGAAAGCCCTGCTGACCAGCATCCAGCACCATGTCAACCCTCACCACAGAAACCAACAGTTCCCACCACCCCCAGGGCTCACACTGTCAAACAACGGCACAAAAGCCCATACAAACAGCCATACGGGCACATAAAGTGGCCCCAGAAAGTGTTTGGATACTTCAGTCACACTTAACAAATATCTTTGCTTTATTTACTTAAAATCATAAAATCATAAAGCAAGTTACTGACATAACTGATATCAACCTTCATTAAAAGATTTTCAGATTTTCAAAACCTTCATTTTTTTTTTTATTTCTTAGGAATATATATATATATATATATTCTTCACTGCTTATTAAAGGGGACCTATTATGCAAAATTCACTTTTGCGTGGTGTTTGGACATAAATTTGTGTTGGCAGTGTGTGTACACAACCACCCTATAAGGGAAGACGAGGTGGATTAATTTTGTTTTCAAAGAAAATGCTCCCTCAACTCTACCGAAATTCGTTTATGTCTGCGCAAATCATTTCACACCGGACTGCTTTGTGAACGAATGTCAATACAAAGGGACAATACAGAAGTTGTGCTAAAAATTTGTTACTCAAGCATGAATCAGTACAAACTGTTCGTGATCCAGCTTACAGCCTCCAGAGTGATAATGGATACGGCAGTAATGAAGGTGAGAGCACATTATTACAGTTCATCGGAGTTGATTTACGGATATAAAGTTTACCAGTTTATTAAGCACCACCCGAAAAGGCATAAGGTCTTTATATATTTGTTTACTGTTAGTTGTAACAAGTGTTTCTGTGTACTTCACTGTTTATGTTGATGATAATAAGAGAGAGAGAGAGAGAGAGAGAGAGAGAGAGAGAGAGAGAGAGAGAGAGAGAGAGAGAGAGTTTATGGATAATATTTTAATGCACACTTGCATTGTGTTTTATTAAGCTCTTACAGTGATTTTCTAGAGTGAAAACGGACGCTTCATCATTTGTGTGGGGTATTTTGAGCTAAAACTTCACATACACACTCTGGGGACATCAGAGACTTATCTTACATCTTGTAATAGGCATAATAGGTCCCCTTTAATATCTGAAAATCATTTGTCCACATAATCAACAGGAAAATTATGCAGACCCTCAAGACTGTCTCTCAAGGTCAATAAGTCCTTTAAATATGTCAAATAATATCTTATAATAAAATAACCTACTTAGGAAATTAACCTGCTGATTTTCAAATGATAAAACAAAGATAAAAAGTATTTGGACGACTTCCTGGATGTCAAATGGATGAGGGGAATGACTTCGTACATCCACTAAAAATCACCTTGATACCAGAAAAACAAAAAACTGGGAAGTTGTGGGAAAAGGTCAAGAATCGATTGCTTATAATGCTACGTTGCTTGATATTTTGCATCTAAAGCCATGAAAGTCATACAATTTTATGTGTAACTTACACATAATACATTATATTATTATTATTATTATTATTATTATTATTATTATTATTATTATATATACACACACATATTATTGTCAAATACATTATTGTATAATTAATACATCCTTGCGTATTCATATATATATATATATATATATATATATATATATATATATATATATATATATATGTATGTATATATGATCATATACATACACACACATACATAAAATCAAAAATTATTCAGACATTTTTGATATTTTTTTTACTACTGGGTTCAGGATACTATAGTTCATTTATGTAAGTGAGGATAGCAAAATAAAGTAAACTGTGACATATTATACCCAAAAATTCTTCATACAGTGGACTACCAGTAAAATTAATAAAAAATTTGGAACCAAAAATTATTCAGACACTTTGACCTGACCATGATTTGCTTAAGTGTTATCTGACATAATTAAGATTTTTTTTTTTCAGAAACAGTTTAACTCCGAGATCTTGTCATATTTTATTACCATTTGAATACATTTTGGTTTGATTGTATATACACACATATATTATATATATATATATATATATATATATATATAAAACCTTTTGAACAGTAGTATGTCCAAATACTTTTTTTGGCACCACTGTATATATACCACTGTGAAAAACTTGGCACAAACATGGCTAGACAGATGCAAACACACACTGTGGCATTGCCAAATCCAACGATAAAGACATTGCTAAAGCCAGACACACCTGAGCGCTTTTCCATTACCAAGCCCTGTTGTAATTCACAGTTTAAATTCAACACAAAATACAAAAATTAGTTGGTGACACATCAGGGCACTGCCAATAACATGCCTTCAAAGAGCCACTCTTCACAGAAAAACTCCTGTTGAGCAGAACCGCAAAAACATCATTTCTCAGAAAAGTTTCGAACCAAATGAGGCATTTGATTTAACATTCCAGCTCATATCTCAACACTTAACACCAGCCGAGCACTGCTCTCACGCTGAGCGTGTGCGTACAATCCCATAAACAACTGCTTAGATTTGCTGCTCTGCTCGGTGCAATTTCGTCGCTCGAACCAGCATTTTATTTGCAGAGAATAAACAAAGGAAGTCGCTCTGCAGCACAGAGCCTGGTGTGGCGGAACTAGACCTTGCGAGTCCACACTAAAAAAGGAAAAACAAACCCAGAGAAATGAAATATCGGCCCAACAGATAATGTTCTACTGCAGCATTATTGGCTGGGTATTTTATCAGTTTTTGCTTGAGAGACATCGGTGGCAAAATACTCCCTCTTCACTGACGCACACGCGGGGGGGTTGGGGAGGAGGGTGCTTATCAGAGAGAGGTGTCAGGGCAAAACATTGCACCGCAGAGGCTAGATACAGCACTAATGCAAGCAGCTTTCCTGTCAGAGGAGATGGAGGCAGACACAGAATATGCTTGGTGAGGGAGATTAGATAAAAATAACGGGATCCATCCCCGTGTCGTCCGGGGTGTAGTGGGTATCCTGATAAGGGATTCAGATTTATGTAGGGAGGGAGCAAAAGGAGCAAATATGACATTTTGGAAATGAAATAAGGCAGACAAAAGAGGCAGATTTAAAGGTTGAAGCAGTGGGGGTTGACGTAAGCCTGGGAACAAAAGATAGCCACATAAGGGTGCTACATTGGCTCTTATACAATGTATGACATCAAAATCAATTTTCTGTCGCATTTCTTTCCAGCCATCATGAAAAGAGAAAGGTCTCTGTGCCAGATTCTACTCAACAGATTCATGGATCTATAATGAACTGCAGTGTTACTAAGACTGTCAAAACGTTTATTTATTTACATGATTAATCAAATAAACTGCATATAATATTTGCTGGGGATAATTCAAATGAATTACATTATTGTGGCAGATGAAAGATTTAAATAGACACAAAGTGGAGTTTGAAGTCAATATACAGTATTATCTTCTCCCGATGTGGAAGGAGCACTTTACAAAAATACACTGACAAAGTTTCCTGCAATAGTGCAACACCACTGAATTTACAGCGCAAACAGTGTAGTGCAATTCCAGTACGATTGACTCTTATGAACTGGTACTTATTAGTGAATCAAACACAGATATAGCAAAACAAGTGAAGTCTGATTTGTGAACGAATGACTCTAATGAGCCGGTACTTTTAAGTGAATTAAAAACATACTGTAAAACCAGAGTAGGCCAGTTCCCTTACAAATGACTCTTATGAGCAAGTTGTTTTTAGTGAATCAAAAACACACTGCAAAACAAGAAGTCTGATTCCTGAACGAATGACTCTAATGAGCTGGTTCTTTTTAACAAATCACCAACACACAGTAAATCAAGTGAAGTACAATTCCTGAAGAAATTACCTTAATGAGCTGGTTCTTTTTAGTGAGTCAAACAAGTACAGCAAAACAAATGAAGTCCAATACCTAAAGGAATGACTCTAATGAACCGGTTCTTTTAAGTGAATCAAAAACATACTGCAAAACCAGAGTAGGCCAGTTCCCTGACAAATGACTCTTATGAGCAAGTTGTTTTCAGTGAATCAAGGACATACTGTGAAACAAGTGAAGTCCGATTCCTGAATTACCCTAATGAGCTGGTTCTTTTTAGTGAATCAAACACATACAGCAAAACGAGTTAAATCCAATTCCTAAACGAATGACTACAATGACTCGGTTCTTTTAAATGAATCACCAACACACAGTAAAACAAGTGAAGTCCAATTCCTGAAGAAATTACCTTAATGAGCTGGTTCTTTTTAGTGAATCAAACTCATACAGCAAAACAAGTGAAGTCTGATTCCTAAACGAATGACTCTAATGAGCTGGTTCTTTACAGTGAATGAAAAACATACAGCAAAACCAGAGTAGGCCAGTTCCCTAACAAATGACTCTTATGAGCAAGTTGTTTTTAGTGAATCAAAAACATACTGTGAAACAAGTCAAGTCCGATTTCTTAAGGAATTACCCTAATGAGCTGGTTCTTTTTAGTGAATCAAACGCATACAGCAAAACGAGTTAAATCCAATTCCTAAACTAATGACTCCAATGAGTCGGTTCTTTTAAATGAATCACCAACACACAGTAAAACAAGTGAACTCCGATACCTGAAGGAATCACTCTAATGAGATCTTTTAAGTGAATCAAAAACCTACCGCAAAACCATAGCAGGCCAGTTCCCTAACAAATGACTCTTATAAGTTATTTTAAGTGAATCAAAAACATACTGCAAATCAAGTGAAGTCCGATACCTGAATGAATGTTTCTATTGAGCCGGTTCTTTTTAGTGAATCAAACACATTCCATTTAAGTAATACTTTAGTATTAAGTTTAAGTACTAAGTTTACTATTATTTAATCTAAAGTAAAAGCCAATTTTTCAAATTGCACTTACGTCAAATTTACTTTTTCCAAATATTTATTCCTTACAAGTACTCAAGAATAGATTCCCTGCAATTTCTCTGTAAATTCTTTTGAATTGCTTTGAAAACTACATCATAAACATACAGGTCAGGGGTCACTATTAATTGAATTCACTTTGCTTATTTATTTTTTTATTAAGTGAATTAAATGAACACTTTAAAATAACAGCCCTAACCGCTACGCTTTGAAGTTTCTTAGCAAAACCCAAGTGATTTTATTCCCGAGGCAAGACCTCGGTTTGGCCGATCCGGTTGCGGGCCCCTCTATCACTCAACACAAATACAGCCTCCCTCCGGCCCTGGGCCATCCTCCTTTCATGATCAGAGCCATAGATTTGTAGCATGTATTATTCATGAAGTCCTCTTTTGTACATGCCTGACCAAGTCTCTTCTTGCACACTTTAATCTGAGTAATCACTAGTGAGTTACGCATCTCTGCTCTTTCTTTTCAGTTCCATGGGGGACCAATTACAGGCTATTAAGGAAGAGAGACAAGACAAAAGGCACGAGGAGGCGGAGACAGAGATACAATCATGATTTATAAGAAGCTTTCATGGTGCGATGGCTGCTTGACATAAACACCCGGATATAGTTTGTTGTTGCTTCTACCATCTTTTCCCTCTTAAATTATTCATGCTGCTCCACTAAAGATCGGTAACATAAATAGAGGCATCAGAGCCGAGCCATTACACCACACCCTACGAGACGGTTCCTGAGAGAGGACTCGAGAGCCGGAAAACGAATTTCTGCTGTTTTCTTAGAAAAATAGCTCAGGGTGTGAAGATTCGAAAATCTCGTATTATTATTTCGCTCTCCGTTTGATCACCCTAATGCTGGAACTAATGCAAGCGGAGAATTAACGTGCATTAGTGCTACTGATTCGAAAGCACAGTGTTTTTTATTTTACAGACATCATTTGTTTCAGAGTAATTTTCCCCGAGAGCCTGTGGAAAACATCAGAGCGCCGTATGCGCAACGGAAACCTCTAATAAATTTAAGTCCATATATCTTTGACTTCAGAGTTTGTCTTCTCAATCAGCTAATGCTTTCGAACATCTTGGCGTAATGTGCTACAAATAAATGCACACAACTTTGCAGATGCTAGAGGACGTCATTTGAAAAGGGGCTAAAGAGTTTCCGGCTTAAATAATTCAGAGGATCCTTTCAGCGTCAGTTAGTCGGTCATTCTGAATGTCCCCTTTGTCCTTTTCAAGTAAAACCGTGTGGCATCCTTGCAAACCGCTCATGTCATTGCATTGCAGTGTTGTTACCCTCGATACTGAGGGAAAAAGCCCCATCCGCTCCCTGGACTCTGATCAACCTTGGTGACAAGATTGATGGCTGAATAAAACTCGCAAACGACCGGACATTTTTGGACTCTCATCCGCCCTAGATCTCCAAACGACAATACATGCACATACATAAACACACACACACACTTTCCCCCTCCGGCCTTGTCCTGACACACCTCAGGTCGCAAAGCTGCTGGGAGATTCAAGTTTGACTGACAGGCGGCCATTTTTCTCTCTAGGGGGTGTCAAGGTTACTTTCCTTTTCCTCTTACAGCATGCATGAAGTTTAAAATAAAAAGAAGACAGACAGATCCGCATGGTCCTACAGAGAGATGTGACTTTATAATCAAAGCTCAGGATCAAAAAGAACAAAGCAGGGAATACAGTATGCTAAAAAAGCTTTATCAGAAAAGTTTTATTTTCTGACAAACGCCACTTTGGATTCACAGCACACTGATTCTTGAGTTCTGGGACAAAACAGGCAACAACACTTGAAAAAAAATAAAGGTTTGTGTGAAAAGGATTTTTTCTGAGGTATTCACCTGTGTTTAGGTGCAATCTCTTGATGTTTCCCTTGTCTCACAAAATGTGTTTTTCCTTGCCTATCACTCTTTATGGATCAACAGTGCTAGATACATCAATAAATATTGACAAATTCCCTTCAAAGATTGAATTCATTTAGACCACAGGATGGTTTCAAACTGATTTTTAGCTCCATCTACTGAATTGTCATATTTTTGATGAACTCCAAGGTTTTTTTTTTTTTAATCCTCAATAGAAGGCAACAAAATTACCACATTCAAGGTCCAGAAAAGTAGTAAAGACATCGGTAAAATGGTCAATGTGACTACAGTGGTGCAACCTTAATGTTATGTAGCGACAAGAATACTTTTTGTGCACAAAAACAAAACAAAAAAAGTGAACGCAGTTCAGTGCTTCCAGGTTTACATCTGAACACCAACTCATTATTGGCCGGCTCCTGTGTCAACATCACACACATGCGTCCTGCTGCTCACGTGATCAGCGTCGGCCAATACTGAGCCGGTGTTCTGACATAGAACCTGGAAGTGCTGAATGTAAATAGCGTAAGAGAATAACAGGGGAGAGACAAATTTGTTGAATAAAGTCATTATTTTTGTTTTGGTTTTGCACACAAAAAGCATTCTCATCACTTCATAACATTAAGGTTGAACCACTATAGTCACATTGGGTCATGTTTTTACAACATTTTTACAACTTTTCTGGACCTTAAATGCAGTAATTTTATTGCTTCCTATTGAGGATAAAATTTTTTTTTAAAAAAACTCTTGGATTTCATCAAAAATATCTTCATTTGTGTTCCGAAGATGAACGAAGGCCTTACGGGGAGCACTTAATGACAGAAATTTCATTTTTGGGTGAACTAACCATTTAAGACCTTTTCCGATAATGATGAGAAATGTTGGAAATGGCTTTTAGAAAATCGATATACTGTTTTAATGGTGCAATTATTGTAAAATAATGTTATTGTGGAATATATAGATGAT